>NC_037689.1:78953222-78990786 GCF_003255815.1 Theropithecus gelada | reverse complement strand
GGATGAGTTTGTGTCCTTTGTAGGGACATGGATGCAGCTGGAAACCATCATTCTCAGCAAACTATCACAAGAACAGAAAACCAGACACCGCATGTTCTCACTCATAGGTGGGAACTGAACAATGAGATCACTTGGACTTGGGAAGGGGAACATCACACACCGAGGCCTATCATGGGGAGGGGGGAGGGGGGAGGGATTGCACTGGGAGTTATACCTGATGTAAATGACGAGTTGATGGGTACTGACGAGTTGATGGGTGCAGCACACCAACATGGCACAAGTATACATATGTAACAAACCTGCACGTTATGCACATGTACCCTAGAACTTAAAGTATAATAAAAAAAAAAAAAAAAAAAAGAAGCATTGTTGCCAATCCACAAGTAGAGCATAGGTTAAAAGTAAAGAATAGAAACGTAAAGTCTTTGAAAATCTGTTATTTCTTACTCAGGATATTGATGAAAGCAAATATATTGCACTTTCAACAGTTTTAATTTTTCATAATTTAATTTTTTTCTTCTGGCTCCTGATTTGCTAAGCACTGCCAGGGAACTCTCCCCTAAGTCCTAGAATCAAGCCCCACAGGCTTGGTTAGCAAAGGCATATTCAAACCTGATCACAGAAGAAGCCAATTAGAATTGGGCTAAATAGGAATATAAATCTTCTATAAATTTCTTATCCTTCATAAATACATAGTGTCATGAATCTCTATTGTAATTCTTGAGGTGAGATACGAAGTAGTTCCCATGTGACCTTAGTAAGAGAAGTTGTGAAAACAGATTTAAACTAGCATCTGAAAGGCCAGGGTTTTTCCTCTGCTTGTTTTTAGCTTTACTATCTTCGGATACCTAAACTGTACAGGCAAGTGATTGTCTCAAAATATTAAATGTAATAAAGCCCAAAGTAAGACAGATTACCCATTTCAATTGATAAGTTCTGAGAATAAAGAATTAGATGAAGACCAGAAAACTATTATACCTTCAGAAGCTAAGTTCAATAGAGTAAAAGAGGGGGAACATTAGGCTTCTTAGGTATTTTAAGATCTTCAGTGTTGTGTATAAGCGACATTTAGTGGCACTATAATGGGTACATTTACAATAAATAGGTAAATACAAATTGGATGTCTAAGTTGTATTAATTTGATCCCACTTAAGCGGTACCTGGGAGTACCTGGAGGCTGCTATCTTCCTAAGCTCTGACAAGGTTCAACATATGAAAGGATAGCAGGAATACATCACTTTTTCTTTTATTACAAAAGCCCAATGTGCTTTCTTCTAAATCTTCTTTTGGATACAATAAAGTCAGAAGTAATTATATCCCATGGCTCTCAACTCCTAAAAATTTTAGCTGCTATGCTCAGAAAAATTCAGACTTTTAAAAAATATCATCTAGGAGGGGTCAAACAGCTTAACTTTGGCTGAAAGAATTAACATCCTTGCTAAACCAATTGCTACTATTAGCCTATAAATCTATAGCACCTATTTTGTGTATTTTCCAGTTTCTAGCACACTGGTCCACTATTAATTCCATAATTAAACTCAAACTGAACACTTCTTCTGTTAGTATCTCCATTAATTGGTGTCAACTCAGAAAAGTATCTGTAAGCATATACCTCTGCCTAGCTCTTAAAGCTATGAGGTAG
This sequence comes from Theropithecus gelada, assembly GCF_003255815.1. Classification (NCBI taxonomy): domain Eukaryota; kingdom Metazoa; phylum Chordata; class Mammalia; order Primates; family Cercopithecidae; genus Theropithecus; species Theropithecus gelada. Next base: position 78,989,144 of record NC_037689.1, on the reverse strand, counting down.
GGTAGAGATAGCAGAAAATTAGGCCTCTGTTTCCTTGTTGGCTATGAAACAATTAGTCTTTTCGTATGCATCACCACATGCAAATAATCACATTCATTATCTCATTTAGACCTCACCAGAATTCTGTGAAAATTCCAGTGGAAGAGCTATCGTTCTAAGATATATCTTTGAATTACAAAACCATTTCCTTTTTTATGCATGTGTTGGTTGTCTGGACTTGTTCCATTCTGGTTTAAAAAAACAGTTTATAGTTTAAACACTCCCTATTGTAATATATTCCCTGAGAAATATAGCATAATGTACTATTGTACACTCCCTATTGTACTATATTCTCTGAGAGATGAATACTATATTCATTCCTTAAATATGTGTCCTAAAAGCCTAAAATATAATACTATATACACTCCCTATTGTACTACATTCCCTGAGAGATGAATACTATATCATTCCTTAAATATGTGCCCTAAAAGCCTAAAATATAACACTATATACTCTTATACTACTAACTCAATATACATCAATATTTTTCCTTTTAAAGTTTAATTTTTATTAAGTTCTGGGGTACATGTGCAAGATGTACAGGATTGTTACATATGTAAATGCGTGCCATGGTGGTTTGTGGCACCTGTCAACCCATCACCTTGGTATTAAGCCCAGCATGCATTAACTATTGTTCCTAACATTCTCCCTCCCTCCAACCCACCCTCTGACAAGCCCCAGTGTGTGTTGTTCACCTCCCTGGGTCCACGTGTTCTCATTCTTCAGCTCTCACTTAAAAGTGAGAACATGTGGTGTTTGGTTTCCTGTCCCTGCGTTAGTTTGCTGAGGATAATGGGTTCCAGTTCCATCCATGTCTGTGCAAAGGATATAATCTCATTCCTTTTTATGGCTGCATAGTATTCCATGGTGTGTATGTACCACACTTTCTTTATCCATCTATCATTGATGGGCATTTGGATTGATTCCATTTCTTTGCTGTTGCAAATAGTACTGCAATGAACATATGCATGTATGTATCTTTGTAATAGAATGATTTATATTCTTTTGAGTATATGCCCAGTAATGGGATTGCTGGGTCAAATGGTATTTCTGGTTCTAGATCTTTGAGGAATTGCCACACCATCTTCCACAATAGTTGAACTAATTGACATTCCCACCAACAGTGTAAAAGCATTCCTATTTCTCTGCAACCTTGTAAGCATCTGTTGTTTCTTGACTTTTTGATCGCCATTCTGACTAGAGTGAGATGGTATCTCATTGTGGTTTTTGATTTGCATTTCTCTAATGATCAGTGATATTAAGCTTTTTTTCCATGTTTGTTGGTCACATAAATGTCTTCTTTTGAGAAGTGTCTGTTCATGTCTTTTGCCCACATTTTAATGGGATTGTTCATTTTCTTCTTGTAAATTTAAGTTCCTTACAGATTCTGGATATTATGCCTTTGTCAGATGGATAGATTGCAAAAATTTTCTCCCACTCTGTAACTTGCCTGTTCACTCTGATTATAGTTTCTTTTGCTATGCAGAAACTCTTTAGTTTCATTAGATCTCATTTGTCAATTTTTGCTTTTGTTGCAATTGCTTTTGGTTGTTTTGTCACACACTTTGCCTGTGCCTATGTCATGAACAGTATTGCCTGGATTTTCTTCTAGGGTTTTTCTAGTTTTGTGTTTTACATTTAAGTCTTTAATTCATCTTGAGTTAGTTTTTGTATAAGGTGTAAGGAAGGGGTCCAGTTTCAATTTTCTCCATATGGATATCCAGTTTTTCCCTGCAGCATTTATTAAATAGGGAATCCTTTCCCCATTGCTTGTTTTTGTCAGGTTTGTCAAAGATCAGAAGGTTGTACATGTGTGGTGTTATTTCTGAGGCCTCTGTTCTGTTTCACTGGTCTTTATATCTGTTTTGGTACTAGTACCGTGCTGTTTTGGTTATTGTAGCCTTGTAGTATAATTTGAAGACAGGTAGCATGATGCCTCCAGCTTTCTTCTTTTTGCTTAGGACTGTCTTGGCTATACAGGGTTTATGTTCCATATGAAAAAAAGGTTTTTGTTCCATATGAAATTTAAAGTAGTTTTTTTCTAATTCTTTGAAGAAAGTCAATGGTAGTTTGATGGGGATAGCATCGAATTTATAAATTACTTTGGGCAGTTTGGCCATTTTCATGATATTGATTCTTCCTATCCATGAACAGGGAATGTTTTTCTATTTGTTTGTGTCCTCTCTGACTTCCTTGAGCAGTGGTTTGTAGCTCTCCTTAAAGAGGTCCTTCACTTCTGTTGTTAACTGTATTCCTAGGTATTTTGTTCTCCTTGTAGCAATTGTGAATGGGAGTTTATTCATAATTTGGCTCTCTGCTTGTCTGTTGTTGGTGTCTAGGAATGCCTGTCACTTTTGTACCTTGCTTTTAATATCCATCACTTTCTAAGACTCAATAGAATGTAAACAAAAAAGTTAATTATACATTCCAATTATTTGATAAATTCAAATCAGGGAAAATATGATCAGATTATTGGTGACAAAGCAGTCACCTGTAGCCTCACTGCTTAAACATGGCACAGTGAAAAAGAGAGCTGAATTGAATTCTAGTCCTAGCTCTGCCTTTGAACTACTTAATAAACTTGGCTGAGGTAGACACATCCCCTTTATTCTCTCAATTCCTTAAACAGAGAAATAAGGGGTTTGGAATAAATAAGAGGTTGGCAAAATCTGGCTAGCTTCTGAAGGTGATTTTATAAATAAAGTTTTTTTGGAACACAGTGACTCTCATTCATTTGGTTTTGTCTATGGCTGTATTTGCATTGCAAAGGCAGAGTCCAGTAGTTGTCACTAAGACCATTTGACCATTAAAGCCACAATATTGACTATCTGGCCTTTACTAAAAATGTTTGCTAATCCACAGATGAAATCATCTTAGTTTTCTTCCTACTATAATATTCTAGACAACTATAAAATGATTACAGTTTTTACAGCTGCATCCTATGTAAAAACTTGCAGTTTCTATTTTACGCAGTGGCTCTTCCTTATAGACAACTTGGCATCTAATATTATTAGAAGAAAGGTTTTTTTTTAATGACTAAAGTCAAGGGCAGCATGTGTAGAGGTTTGTTTGTTTTTTATTGTTTAGATGGAGTTTTGCTGTTGTCACCCAGGCTGGAGTGTAATGGCATGATCTTGGCTCACTGCAACCTCCTCCTCGCAGGTTCAAGCAATTCTCCTGCCTCAGCCTCTCGAGTACCTGGGACTACAGGCATGCACTACCATGCCTGGTTAATTTTTGTATGTTTAGTAGAGATGCGGTTTCACCATGTTGGTCAGGCTGGTTTCGAACTCCTGACCTCAGGTGATCCACTTGTCTCAGCCTCCCAAAGTGCTGGGATTACAGGTGCGAGCCCCTGCACCTGGCATAAGTTTTTTGTTTTAAATCATCATTATTAAAAATATTTTAAGCATGGTAAATGAACTTTTGGAAGTAGCAGCTGGAGACTCCTTATATTAGTCCATTTTCATGCTGCTGATAAAGACATGCCCAAGACTGGGCAATTTATAAAAGAAAGAGGTTTAATTGGAGTTACAGTTCCATATGGCTGGGTAGGCCTCACAATCATGGTGGAAGGCAAGGAGGAGCAAGTCACATCTTATGTGGATGGCAGCAGGCAAAAAGAGAGAATGAGAGCCAAGTGAAATGAGTTTCCCTTTATCAAGCCATCAGATCTTGTGAGACTTATTCACTACCACGAGAACAGTATGGGGGAAACTGCCCGCATGATTCAATTATCTCCCACCAGGTCCATCCCACAACACATGGGAATTATAGTAGTACAATTTAAGATTAGATTTGGGTGGGGACACAAAGCCAAACCATATCATTCGGACCCTGACCCCTCCCAAATCTCACGTCCTCACATTTCAAAACCAATCATGCCTTCCAACAGTTCCCCAAAGTCTTAATGGATTTCAGCATTAATTCAAAAGTCCACAGTCCAAAGTCTCATCTGAGACAAGGCAAGTCCCTTCCACCTATGAGCCTGTAAAATAAAAAGCAAGTTAGTTATTTCCTAGATACAATGGGGGCACAGGCATTGGGTAAATACAGCCATTCCAAATGGGAGGAATTGGCCAAAACAAAGGGGCTACCAGCCCCACGCAAGTCTGAAATCCAGCAGGGCAGTCAAATCTTAAAGCTCCAAAATGATATTTTTTGACTCCATATCTCATATCCAGGTCACACTGAGGCAAGAAGTGGGTTCCCACGGTCTTGAGCAGCTCCACCTCTGTGGCTTTGTAGGGTACAGCCTCTCTCCTGGATGCTTTCACGAGTTGGCATTGGTTGTCTGCAGCTTTCCCAGGTGTACAATGCAAGCTGTTGGTGGAACTACCATTCTGGGTTCTGGAGGATGGTGGCCCTCTTCTCACAGTTCCACTAGGTGATGCCCCAGTAGGGAGTCTGTGTGGGGGCTCTGACCCCACGTTTCCTTTCTGCAATGCCCTAGCAGAGGTTCTCCATAAGAGCCCCACCCCTGCAGCAAACTTCTGCCTAGCCATCCAGGCCTTTCCATACATCCTCTGAAATCCAGGCAGAGGTTCCCAAACCTCAAATCTTGACTTTTGTGCACCCACAGGATCAACACCACATGGAAGCTGCCAAGGTTTGGGGCTTACAGCCTCTGAAGCCACAGCCAAAGGTCTATGTTGGCCCCTTTCAGCCACAGCTGGAGTGGATGGGACGACACAGAGCACCAAGTCAGTGGACTGCACATATAGCACAGAGAACCTGGGCATGGCCCACAAAATCATTTTCTCCTAGGCCTCAGGGCCTGTGATGGGAGGGGCTGCCGTGAAGACTTCTGACATGCCCTGGAGACATTTTCTCCATTGTCTTGGAGATTAACATTCAGCTCTTCATTACTTATGCAAATTTCTGCAGCCAGCTTGAATTTCTCCTCAGAAAATGGGTTTTTCCTTTTCTATCACATTATCAGTCTGCAAATTTTTCAAAACTTTATGCTCTGCTTCCCTTATAAAACTAAATGCCTTTAATAGCACCCAAGCAGCCTCTCGAACGCTTTGCTCTTTAGAAATTTCTTCCACCAGATACCCTATATTATCTTTCTCAAGTTCAAAGTTCCACAAATCTCTAGGGTAAGGGCAAAATGCCACCAGTCTTTTTGCTAAAACATAACAAGAGTCACCTTTGCTCCAGTTCCCAAAAAGTTTCTTATCTCCATCTGAGACCACCTAAGCCTGGACATTATTGTTCATATTACTATCAAGCTTTTGGTCAAAGCCGTTCAACAAGTCTCTAGAAAGTTCCAAACTTTCCCACATTTGCCTGTCTTCTTCAGAGACCTCCAAACTGTTCCAACCTCTGCCTGTTACCCAGTTCCAAAGTCGCTTCCACATTTTTGGGTATCTTTTCAGCAATGCCTCATTGTACTGGTACCAATTTACTGTATTAGTCCATTATCATGCTGCTGATAAAGACATACCTGAGACTGGGCAATTTACAAAAGAAAGAAGTTAAATTTGACTTACAGTTCCACATGGCCGGGGAGGCCTCACAGTCATGGTGGAAGGCAAGGAGGAGCAAGTCACATCTTCTGTGGATGGCAGCAGGCAAAAAGAATGAGAGCCAAGCAAAATGAGTTTCCCTTATGAAACCATCAGATCTTGTGAGACTTACTACCATGAGAACAGTGTGCGGGAAACTGCCCCCATGATTCACTTATTTTCCACTGGGTCCATCTCACAACGCATGGGAATTATGGAAGTACAATTCAAGATGAGATTTGGGTGGGGACGCAGAGCTAAACCATATAACTCCTATAATTAAAGTCAGAAGAAAAACTGCTTAAGGATCCCAATTTCTTACTTAAATGGCACGACTTATTGAAATGTGGAAGTAAAATACTTGCAACATACTACAATGTCAGGATATGTACAAAATACATTTTATGTCATGAATCACATGACAACACAGGCTATAGTCAATATACTTAACTATAACCCATTAATAACAATTTCCATTCCCCCACAACAAACTCTCACGCTCCTCCAAGTGCTATACAACCACTAGTCTACCTTCTGCCTCTATAGATTTGCAAGTTATGAAAGGGAACCATACAATACAATATGTGGACTTTTGTGACTTGCTTCTTTGAAATAGCATGTTTACAAGGTTAATCAATGCTGTAGCATCTGCTAGTGCTTCTTTATTTTCTATTGTCAAATGATATTCTATAGTATGAGGATATGAGTCTTTTTTTTTTTTTTTTTTAGATGGAGTCTCGCTCTGTCGCCCAGGCTGGAGTGCAGTGGCACGATCTTGGCTTACTGCAAGCTCCACCTCCTGGGTTCACACCATTCTCCTGCCTCAACCACCCGAGTAGCTGGGACTACAGGCGCCTGCCACCATGCCTGGCCGATTTTATGTGTTTTTAGTAGAGACAGGGTTTTACCATGTTAGCCAGGATGGTCTCAAACTCCTGACCTCGTAATCCACCCGCCTCAGCCTCCCAAAGTGCTGGGATTACAGACATGAGCCACTGCACCTGGCTGAGGATATGAGATTTTATTCATACATTCATCAGTTGGTGAACTCATGGGTTCTTTACATTTTTGGGCTATTGTGAATGATATTACTATAAGTGTTCAGGTATAAGTTTTTGTGTAGACCTGTTTTCAGTTCTCTTGGGTATGTCAACATCTAGGACTGGAACTTCTGGGTCATATAGTAATGCTATGTTGAATTTTTCTGAGGAACAGTCATTCACTGTTTTCCAAAGTAATTGCACCATTTTTCATTTGCACCAGCAATACATGAGCGTTCCAGTTTCTCCACATTCTTGCCAAAGTGTTTATTATGTCTTTATTATAGCCATCCTAGGGAGTGCAAAGTGGTATCTCACTATAGATTTGACTTGCATTTCCCTAACAGCTAATCATATTGAGCATCTTGTCATGTGCTTATCGGCCAATTGTTTATCTTCTTTGAGGAATTTCTATTCAGATCTTCCTGGTTTCTTTCTTTTCTTCTTTTTTTTTTCCTCATAAGTTTCCCAAGCTGGATTCAAACTCATGGGCTCAAGCCGAGCACATTCCCCAGCCTATTGAGCAGCTGAGACCACAGGCATCTGCAACTGTGCCTGGATTCTATCTTTTAATGGGGTTATTAGGCTTTTTATTATTGAATTATATTTATATATTTTTATATTTTCTGTATACAGTATCCTATCAGATATATGATTTACAAAATATTTTCTCCCATTCTAAGGGAGAATTCACTTTCTTTTGTTTTTGCTTTTTTTTTATTTTATACTTTAAGTTCTAGGGTAAATGTGCACAATGTGCAGGTTTGTTACATAGGTATACTTGTACCATGTTGGTTTCCTGCACCCAGTAACTCGTCATTTACATTATGTATTTCTCCTAATGCTATCCCTACCCCAGCGCCCCATCCCCCAACAGGCCCTGGTGTGTGATGTTCCCCACTCTGTGTCCTAGTGTTCTCATTGTTCAATTCCCACCTATAAGTGAGAACATGTGGTGTTTGGTTTTCTCTCCTTGTGATAGTTTGCTCAGAATGATGGTTTCCAACTTCATCCATGTCCCTGCAAAGGACATGAACTCATCCTTTTTTATGGCTGCATAGTATTCCATGGTGTATATGTGCCACATTTTCTTAACCCTGTCTATCATTGATGGACACTTTGGTTGGTTACAAGTCTTGGCTATTGTGAATAGTGCCACAATAAACATATGTGTGCATGTGTCTTTATAGTAGCATGATTTATAATCCTTTGGGTATACACCCAGTAATTGGATTGCTGGATCAAATGGTATTTCTAGTTCTAGATCCTTGAGGAATCGCCACACTGTCTTCCACAATGGTTGAACTAGTTTACACTCCCACCAACAGTATAAAAGTGTTCCTATTTCGGCTGGGCGTGGTGGCTCAAGCCTGTAATCCCAGCACTTTCGGAGGCCGAGACGGGCGGATCACGAGGTCAGGAGATTGAGACAATCCTGGCTAACAGAGTGAAACCCTGTCTCTACTAAAAAATACAAAAAACTAGCCGGGTGAGGTGGCGGGCGCCTGTAGTCCCAGCTACTCGGGAGGCTGAGGCAGGAAAATGGTGTAAAACCAGGAGGCGGAGCTTGCAGTGAGCTGAGATCTGGCCACTGAACTCCAGCCTGGGTGACAGAGTGAGACTCCATCTCCAAAAAGAAAAAAAAAAAAAAAAAGTGTTCCTATTTCTCCACATCCTCTCCAGCATTTGCTGTTTCCTGACATTTTAATGATCGCCATTCTAACTAGCGTGAGATGGTATCTCATTGTGGTTTTGATTTGCATTTCTCTGATGGCCAGTGGTGATAAGCATTTTTTCATGTGTCTGTTAGCTGCACAGATGTCTTCTTTTGAGAAGTGTCTGTTCATATCCTTTGCCCACTTTTTGATGGAGTTTTTTTTTTTCTTGTAAATTTGTTTCAGTTCTTTATAGATTCTGGATATTAGCCCTTTGTCAGATGGGTAGATTGCAAAAATTTTCTCCCATTCTGTAGGTTGCCTGTTCACTCTGATGGTAGTTTCTTTTGCTGTGCAGAAGCTCTTTAGTTTAATTAGATCCCATTTGTCTATTTTGACTTTTGTTGCCATTGCTTTTGGTGTTTTAGTCATGAAGTCCTTGCCCATGCCTATGTCCTGAATGGTATTGCCTAGGTTTTCTTCCAGGGATTTTATGGTTTTAGGCCTAACATTTAAGTCTTTAATCCATCTTGAATTAATTTTTGTATAAGGTGTAAGGAAGGGATCCAGTTTCAGCTTTCTGCATATGGCTAGCCACTTTTCCCAACACCATTTATTAAATAGGGAATCCTTTCCCCATTTCTTGTTTTTGTCAGGTTTGTCAAAGATCAGATAGTTGTAGATGTGTGGTGTTATTTCTGAGGCCCCTGTTCTGTTCCTTTGGTCTATATCTCTGTTTTGGTACCAGTACCATGCTGTTTTGGTTACTGTAGCCTTGTAGTAGAGTTTGAAGTCAGGTAGCGTGATGCCTCCAGCTTTGTTCTGTTGGCTTAGGATTGTCTTGGCAATGCGGGCTCCTTTTTGGTTCCATATGAACTTTAGTTTTTTCCAATTCTGTGAAGAAACTCATTGGTAGCTTGATGGGGATGACATTGAATCTATGAATTACCTTGGGCAGTATGGCCATTTTCACGATATTGATTCTTCCTATCCATGAGCATGGAATGTTTCTCCATTTGTTTGTGTCCTCCTTTATTTCATTGAGCAGCGGTTTGTAGTTCTCTTTGAAGAGGTCCTTCAAATCCCTTGTATGTTGGATTCTTAGGTATTTTATTCTCTTAGTAGCAATTGTGAATGGGACTTCACTCATGATTTGGCTCTGTGTTTGTTATTGGTGTATAGGAATGCTTGTGATTTTTGCACATTGATTTTGTATCCTGAGACTTTGCTGAACTTGCTTAGCAGCTTAAGGAGGTTTTGGCTGCTAGATTTTGAATTTGTTTGCTCTTGCTTCTCAACTAGTTCTTTTAGTTGTGCTGTTAGGGTGTCAATTTTAGATCTTTCCTGCTTTCTCTTGCATGCATTTAGTGCTATAAATTTCCCTCTACACACTGCTTTAAATGTGTCCCAGTGATTCTGGTACGTGTGTATTTGTTCTCATTGGTTTCAAAGAACATCTTTATTTCTGCCTTCATTTCATTATTTACCCAGTAGTCATTCAGGAGCAGGTTGTTCAGTTTCCATGTAGTTGTGCAGTTTTGAGTAGTTTCTTAATCCTGAATTCTAATTTGATTGCATTGTGGTCTGAGAGGCTGTTTGTTCTGATTTCTGTTCTTCATTTGCTGAGGAGTGTTTTACTTCCAATAATGTGGTCAGTTTCAGAATAAGTGTGATGAGGTGCAGAGAAGTATGTACATTCTGTTGATTTGGGGTGGACAGTTCTATAGATGGCTATTAGGTGCACTTGGTCCAGAGCTGAGTTCAAGTCCTGGATATCCTTGTTAACTTTCTGTCTCATTGATCTGTCTAATATTGACAGTGGGGTGTTATAGTCTCCCATCATTAGTGTGTGGGAGTCTAAGTCTCTTTGTAGGTCTCTAAAGACTTGCTTTATGAACCTGGGTGCTCCTGTATTGGGTGCATATATATTTCGGATAGTTAGCTCTTCTTGTTGAATTGATCCTTTTACCATTATGTAATGGCCTTCTTTGTCTCTTTTGATCTTTGTTGGTTTAAAGTCTGTTTTATCAGAGACTAGGATTGCAACCCCTGCTCTTTTTTTTTGCTTTCCATTTGCTTGGTAAATATTCCTCCATCCCTTTATTTTGAGCCTATGTGTGTCTCCACATGTGAGATGGGTCTCCTGAATACAGCACACTGATGGGTCTTGACTCTTTATCCAATTTGCCAGTCTGTGTCTTTTAATAGCGCATTTAGCCCATTTACATTTAAGGTTAATATTGTTATGTCTGAATTTGATCCTGTCTTTATGATGCTAGCTGGTTATTTTGTCCATTAGTTGATGCAGTTTCTTCATAGTGTTGATGGTCTTTACAATTTGGCATGTTTTTGCAGTGGGTGGTACCACTTGTTCATTTCCATGTTTAGTGCTTCCTTCAGGAACTATTGTAGGGCAGGCCTGGTGGTGACAAAATCTCTCAGCATTTCCTTCTCTGTAAAGGATTTTATTTCTCCTTTGCTTACAAAGCTTAGTTTGGCTGGATATGAAATTTTGGGTTGAAAACTCTTTTCTTTAAGAATGTTGGATATTGGCCCCCACTCTCGTCTGGCTTGTAGGGTTGCTGCTGAGAGTTCCACTGTTAGTCTGATGGGCTTCCCTTTGTGGGTAACCCAATCTTTCTCTCTGGATGCCCTTAACATTTTTCCCTTGATTTCAATCTTGGTGAATCTGATGATTATGTTTTGGGGTTGCTCTTCTCGAGTATCTTTGTGGTGTTCTCTGTATTACCTGAATTTGAATGTTGGCCTGCCTTGCTATGTTGGGGAAGTTCTGGATACTATCCTGAAGAGTGTTTTCCAACTTGGTTCCATTCTCCCCGTCATTTTCAGGTACACCAATCAAACATAGGTTTTGTCTTTTCACATAGTCCTATATTTCTTGTAGGCTTTGTTCATTTCTTTTCACTCTTTTTTCTCTAATCTTGTTTGCTCACTTTATGTCACTGAGTTCATCTTCAATGTCTGATATCCGTTTTTCTGCTTGATTGATTTGGGTATTGATACTTGTGTATTCTTCATGAAGTTCTCATGCTGTGTTTTTCAGCTCCGTCAGGTCATTTATGCTCTTCTCTAAACTGGTTATTCTAGTTAGTAATTTGTCTACCCTTTTTTCAATGTTCTTAGCTTCCTTGCATTGGGTGAGAACATGCTCCTGTAGCTCAGAGGAGTTTGTTATTACCCACCTTCTGAGGCCTACTTCTGTCAATTTGTCAAACTCATTCACTGTCCAGTTTTGTCCCCTTGCTGGCGAATTGTGATTCTTTGCCAGAGAAGAGGTGTTCTGGTTTTTGGAATTTTTGCCCTTTTTTCACTTGTTTCTCCCCATCTTCATAGATTTATGTACCTTTGGTCTTTGAAGTCAGTGACCTTCAGATGGGGTCTCCTGAGTGGACGTCCTTTTTGTTGATGTTGATACTATCTATTCCTTTCCTTTTGTTACTTTTCCTTCTAACAGTCAGGCCCCTCTCCTGCAGGTGTGCTGGAGTTTCCTGGATGTCCGCTCCAGACCCTGTTTGCCTGGGTATCACCAGCAGAAGCTGCAGAGCAGCAAAGACTGCTGCCTGTTCCTTCCTCTGGAAGCTTCATCCCAGAGGGGCACCTGCCACATGCTAGCTAGAGCTCTCCTGTATGAGGTGCCTGTCGGCCCCTACTGGGAGGTGTCTCCTCAGTTGGAAATGCAGAAATCACCCGCCTTCTATGTTGATCTCACTGGGAGCTGCAGACCAGAGCTGTTCCTATTCGGCCATCTTGCCAGCAACCCCCTCCTTGTTGATTTTCTGTGTGGATAATCTATCCAATGCTGACAGTGAGGTGTTGAAGTCTCCAGCTATTATTGCATTGTAGTCTACCACTCTTTAGCTCTAGTAATATTTTCTTTATATATCTGGGTGCTCTACTGTTGGTTACATATTTATATTTACATATTTATATTTGTTATATCCTTTAGCTGAATTGACCCCTTTATTACTATAATGGTCCATCCATAATGACCTTCCATAATGACCTTTCTTTTCTATTTTATAGGTTTTGTCTTGTGATCTATTTTTTCCTGATATAAGTATAGTTACTTCTGCTCTTTTTTTTTTTTGGATTTCCATTTGAATGCAATATCTTTGTTCATCCCTTTATTTTCAGTCTATATATGTCTTTATAGGTGAAGTGTGCTCTTTGTAGGCAAGAGTATTGGGTCTTATGGGTATATCCATTCAGCCAACTCTATGTCTTTTGACTGGAGAATTTCATCCATTTACATTCAATGTTAGTATTGATAAGCAAGGACTTGCTCCTGCCATTTTGTTATGTGTTTTCTGGTTCCTTTGTGGTCTTCTCTTCCTTCTTTCCTGTCTTCATTTTAGTAAAGGTGATTTTCTCTGGTGATATGTTTTAATTTCTTGCTTTTTCTTTGTGTATGTGCTGTATGTTTTTTGATTTGAGGTTACCATGAGGCTTGCAAATACTATAAGACATTATTTTAAACTGATGACAACTTACTACTGATGTCATAAACAAACAAAAAGACAAGTATCAAAAACTCTACATTTTAACTTTGTTGTAGTTATTATTTTTTATTGGTTCATCCTTTAGTCTTTCTACTTGTTACATTTACACACTCCAATTACAATGTTATAATAGTCTGTGTTTTTCTGTGTATTTACTATTATCAGTGAGTTTTGTGCCTTCAGATGATTTACTTTTGCTCATAAACATCCTTTTATTTCTGACTGAAGTACCCCCTTTAGCATTTCTTGTAGGACAGGTCTGGTGTTGATGAAATCCCTCAGCTTTTCATTGTCTGGGAAGGTCTTTATTTCTTTCATGCCTAAAGGATATTTTTGACAGATATATTATTTTCTAGGGTAAAAGTTTTTGTCCTTCAGTATGTTAAATATGTCATGCCACTCTCTCCAGGCCTATGAGGTTTTCACTGAGAAATGTGCTGCCAGACCACAAATGAAGCTCTGTGATATGTTGTTGCTTTTCTCTTGCTGCTTTTAGGATCCATTTTATCCTTGAGCTTTGGTAGTTGGATTATGAAATGCCTTGAGGTAGTCTTTGGGTTAAATTTGCTTTATCTTGTATAACCTTCTTGTAGTTGAATGTTGGTATCTTTCTCTAGGTTTGGGGAGTTCTCTGTTATTATCACTTTGAATAAACTTTCTTCCCCTATTTCTATCTCTACTTCTTCAGGGCCATTATGTCTTAGATTTGCCCTTTTGAGGCTATTTTCTAGGTCTTGTAGGCATGCTTCCTTCTTTTTTATTGTTTTTTGTTTGTTCGTTTGTCTCCTCTGACCGTGTGTTTTCAAATAGCCTGTCTTTAAGCTAATTCTTTCCTCTGGTTGATCAGTTCTGCTATTAAGAGGCTCTGATGCATTTCTCAGTATGTCAAATAAAATTTTCACTTCCAGAATTTCTGCTTGATTCTTTTTGTTTCTTTCCATTGAAATTTCATTTCTGTGTTATCTTGAATTTCATTCAGCTTCATCAAAACAAATGCTTTGTATGCTGTGTCTGAAAGGTCTCATATCTCTGTCTCTCTGAGATTAGTCACTGGTGCCTTATTTAGTTTGTTTGGTGCAGTTATGTGTTCCCACATGGTCTTGATACTTGTGCAAGTTCATCCATGTCTGGGCTTTGGTGATTTAGGTATTTATTGTAGTCTTTGCAGTCTGGGCTTCTTTGTATCCATCCTTCTTGGGAAGACTTTCTAAGTGTCCAAAGGGTCTTGGGTATTGTGATCTAAGCATTTGGTTACTGAAGTCATATCTGCATTAGGGGGCACCCCAATTCCAGTAACACTGTGGCTCTTGCAGACTTGTGGAGGTACCACCATCTTGGTGTTTTGTGTAAGATCTGGGAGCATTCCTTGGACTACCAGACAGAGGCTTTTGTTCTGTTTCCTTTTCTGCAAACAAATGGAGTCTCTCTCTCTCTCTCTCTGTGCTGAACTGCCTGGAGCTGGGAAAGGGGTGACACCAGTATCCCTGGGGCCACTACTACTAAGACTGCACTAGGTCAGACTTGATGGCAGCACATCATTGGGTCTCACTGAGGGCCCACAGGGACCACTGCCTGGCCACTACTAATGTTCACTCAACGACCAAGGGCTCTTCAGTCAGAAGGTAGAAAATCCAGTCAGCCTTGTGTCCTTTCCTTCAGGGCAATGAATTACCCCAAGCCCTGGCTGGGTCCAGAAATGCCTTCCAGGAACCAGGTCCTAGAGTTCAAAACGTTAGGAATCTATATCTCTTGCTCTACTCTAATGTGGGTGAGTTGACACTCAAGCCACAAGACAAAATCTTTCCTACTCTTCCCTCCCATTTCCTCAGGCTCTCCATGGCCATCACCACCCCAGGCCTGCAGGGAGTAATGCCAGGCAGCCACTTATGTTCACTCAAAGCCCAAGCACTCTTCAGTCAGGTTGTGTTGAATGGTGCCAGCCTGGGTCTGTCCCTTCAGTGCAGTATCCTCCCCTCTGGCCCAAGGCAGGTCCAGAAATGCCATCCAAGAGCCAAGGCTTGTAGTCAGGGGAGCACAAGAGCTCACTTGGCGCTCTCACTGTGGCTGGCTGGTACCCAAGGTGTAAGACAATGTTCCCTTTACTCTTTGCTGTATTTTCCTCAAGCAGAAGGAGTCTCTCCCTATAACCACCACAGCTGGGATTATGCCGGGTCACACTCGCTGACACAACTCTGAGTCTCACTCAAGCCTTTGGTGAGTACTGCCTGGCTCCTACTGCCGATTATTCAGGGGCCCAGTGCTCTTTTGTCAGAAGGTGTGAATTCTTCCAGGACTGGGTCCTTCCCTTCAAGGCAGTGGGTTCCATTCGGGCCCAGGGTGTGTCTAGAAATGTCATCCGGGAGGTAGAGGCTGGAATGGGGGCCTCAGAACTCTGCCTGGTGTCCTATCCTATTGTGTATGAGCTGGTATCCATGTTGCAAGACTAAGTTCTCTTTACTCTCCTCTTCTCAAGCAGAGAAAAAGGAGTCTCTCCTAGAGTTGCAAGCTGTGCTGTCTGGGGTCGGGGAGCTGGGATGTAAGCACTCCCTTGACAGCCCTGGCTGATGTCTCACTAGATCAACTTAAAATCTACTGACCTTGAGTTCAGCACAGCACCAGGACTTGCCCAGGAATTGCAGTCCTTGTGGCCTAGATTGCCTTTCGAGTTTACTTAGAACCCCAGAGCACTCTGGCCCACATTGGCAGGGCTTGCCAGAACTCAGGTTCCCACTGCTGGAATGGACAATTTACCTCTGGCTAGGGCTGGTCTACATGCTCCCTGTGTGGATACTGGCTGAGTTCTGTCCAGTGTTGCCTTCTGCTGTGACAGTGCAACACTGAGTTCAAATGCAAAGTCCCATTATCACTGCTCTCTCTCTCTCTCCCCAAAGCACAAGGATTCTCCCTCTATGCCACATGGCCCCTGCTGCTGCACAGGGATTGGGGAGGGGTGGTGTTGGCAATTCAAGATTGTCTTTCCTACCCTCTTCAGTGCCTCCTTCCATAATATGATTTTAAAACCAGATACTGTGATTGGTCGCATGATTTTTGGTTCTTATTGAGGTGCTTTATCATGTGGATAGTTGTTCGGTTTGGTGTTCCTGTAGGGGCGGGAAGGGGATGATTGTGGGAAGCCTCTATTCAGGCATGTTGCTCTGCCTCCCTCTCCCATATGATTTTTTACAAATGTTGTTGGACTCGCTTTGCTTGTATTTCATTGAGGATTTCTGCATTTATATATCTAAGAAAAATTGATCTGGAGTTTTCTTGTGATGTCTTTTGTTACGGTATTAAGATAATACTGGCCTCAAAGAATGAACTGAGAAAAGTTCTCTCCTCTTGTATATCTCAAAAAAGTTTGTGAAGTGTTGGTATCAATGCCTCTTTTAATATTTTGCAGAATTCACTGAGGAAGCCATCTAGGCCTGGGCTTGTCTTTGTGGGTAGTTTTTTATTAGTAATTTATTCTCTTTACTTGTTATAGATCTATTCATAGTATTTCTTAAGTCAGTTTTGTGTCCTTCTATGATATTGTCCATTTCATCTATGTTTCCTAATTTGTTGGCATTTATATATAGTACTCTTCTAAAATACTTTTTTTACCTCTGTGGATTCGTAGTGATGTCTCCTCTTTCACCATTTCAATCACTTGAGTCTTAAGTATTTTGTTACTTGTCAGTGTAGTTAAAAGACTTTGTTATATTTCAAAAAACAATTCATAGTTGTATTAATTTTATTTACTGATTTTCTATCCTCCATTAATTTGTGCTCTAATATTTATTTGTTTTCTTTTGCTTCCTTTGCATTTAGTTTGCTCTTTATTTTCTAGTTTCTTAATGTGAAAGGCTGTTATTATTTTGAGATATTCCTTCTTTTTAAATATAGGTATTTACGACTATAAACTCCCCCCTAGCCACAGCTTTTGCTACATTCCACATGTTTTTCTTGTGTTTTCATTTTCATTCATCTCAGAGTACTTTCTAAATTCCCTTGTGATTTCTTCTTTATCCTATATTTAAATTATTTTTTAAATTTCCATATATTTATGATGTCTCCAAGTTTCCCTCCACTAATAATTTATTTCATTCTTATTGTGGTCAGAGAACATTCTTTGTATCATTTCAATCACTTTAAATTTATTGAGGCTTGTTTTATGGCCCACCTGAAGAACATGAAGAACATGTATTCTGATTTTGGGTGGAGTGTTCTATAGATGTCTGTTAGGTCTAGTTGATGCATAGCGTCATTTGATACATGGACAGTTGATGCATGGACATTTTGCAGTGTAACATTTTGATTCTATTAATGATGTTCTAAGGATTTTTTTTTTTTTAAAGAATAAAACACCTAGGAACACAGCTAACCAAAGAGGTAAAGGACACCTATAAGGATAATTACAAAACACTGCTAAAGGAAATCAGAGATGACACAAATAAGTGGAAGATATTCCATGCCCATGGATTGGAAAAATCAACATCATTAAAATGGCCATAGTGCCCAATGCAATGTACAGATTCAATGCTATTTCTATCAAACCACCAATGTAATTTTTTACAAAATAAGAAAAAAACTATTCTAAAATTCATATGGAACAAAAAAAAAAAAAAAAAAAAAAAAAAAAGCTCAAATAGCCAAAAAAAAGAAAGAAAAAGAAAGGAAAAGAAAAAACAAAGCCAGAGGTATTACATTACCTGACTTCAAACTATACTACAAAGTTATAGTAACCAAAAGAGCATGGTACTGATACAAAAAAAACCCAAAAACAAACAAAAAAAGACACACAGACCAATGGAACATAATCAAGAACCTAGACAAAGCTGCATACCTACAATCATCTACACTTCAACATGGTTGACAAAAATAAGCAAATGGGAAAATAACACCCCATTCAATAAATGGTGCTGGGATAACTGGCTAACCATATGCAGAAAGAAGACTGAAACTGGACCCATACCTAGCATTGTATACAAAAATTAACTGAAGATGGATTAAGACCTCAAACTACAAAAATCCTAGAAGAAAACCTAGGAAATGCCCTTCTCAACATCAGCCTTGGCAAAGAATTTGTGGCTAAGTCCTCAAAAGCAATTACAGCCAAACAAAAAGTGACAAGTGGGACCTTATTAAACTACAGAGCTTCTGTAAAGCAAGATAAACTATCAAGCAAGTAAAAAGACTATGTACAAAATGGGAGAAAATATTCACGAAGTATGCACCTGAAAAAGGCCTATTATCCAGAATCTATAAGGAATACAAACAGTTCAGCAAGCAAAAAACAAATAACTCCATTAAACATGGGCAAAGGACAAGAACAGACACTTATCAAAGGAAGACACATAAGCAGCCAACAAACGTGAAAAAGGCTCATCATCACTAATCATTAGAAAAATGCAAATCAAAACCACAATGAGATACCATCTCACACTAGTCAGAATGGCTGTTTTTTGACTACAGTCAAGAAACAACAGATGCTGGCGAGGCTGCAGAGAAAAGCGAATGCTTATAAACTGCTGGTGGGAATGCAAATTAATTTGGGCTCTGTGGAAAGCAGTTTAAACTTAAAACAGAATTGCCATTTGAATCAGTAATCCCATTACTGGGTATATACCCAAAGAAAAATAGATCATTATACGAAAAAGGCACATGCACTTATGTGTTTATTGCTGTGCTATTCACATAGCAGAAACATGGAATCTACCCAGGTGGCCATCAATGGTGGACTGGATTAAGAAAGTGTAAATATATACCATGGAATACTATGCAGCCATAAAAAAGAACAAAATCATGTCCTTCACAGCAACACAGATGCAGCTGGAAACCATTACACTAACTGAACTAATGCAGAAACTTCAAACCAAATATCATATCTTCTCATAAGTGGGAGCTAAATATTGGGGTACACGTGGTTATAAAACTGGGAACAGATGCTGGAGAATACAAGAGAAGGGAGGGAGGGAGAAGGGGTGAAGGTTAAAAAGGACTACCTATTGAGTACTATGCTGACTACCTGGGTGACAAATTCACTCGTACTCCAAACCTTAGCAGCACACAATATACCTTTGTAATAAACCTCCACATGTACCCAAAACAAATGTGGAAAAAAAGCATATTTTTAAAAGTAACTTTCTTAGTGATTGTTCTAGGGATTACAATATACATTGTAACTTATGAGAATTTACTTCATATTTGTACTGATTAGTTGCAGTGAAATACAGAAATTTTACTACTATATAGCTTCTTTCCATCCCAGTTTTGTGCTATTGTTATTCATATTATGTCTATATATGTTACAAACCAATAATACATTATTATCATCTTTATAGGACCTTATGTCTTTTTAAAAAGCTGAGAGAACGACACACATATATGCAGAGTTTGTGATATTAGCCTCCTTAGATACCATTTCTGGCTGTCGTCATTCATGCCTGTGGATTCAAGATATCACCTGGTATCATTCCTTATATAGGCTTTGTTTCCATTCCCAATAAAAGAATAATATACACATTGTTTTATACAGTTGCTTTATAAGTCAGTTAAGAGAAGAAAGGAAAAGAAACATGCAATTATACTGTCTTTTTAAAGTACTCACGTGATTGCCATTATTGGTGCTTCCTATTTTTTTTCACATGGATTTGAATCACTGTCTAGTGTCACTTGCTTTTTGACTGAAAAATTACCTTTGTATTTCTTATAATGCAAATCACTACTATTGAGTTTTCCTTTTGCTTGTCTGGGAACATCTTATTTCACCTTCATTTCTGAATGAGTTTTGCTAAATATAATATTCTCAGTTGGGTGGTTTTGTTTAATTTCAGCAATTTGAACATGTCATCATTATGTCTTCTGGCCTTCAGTGTTCCTGATGAAACTTCACTTGTTAACCATATTGGGGTTTCTTTGTAGGTGATGAGCTATTTTTCTCTTACTGCTTTCAAAATTTTCTCATTTTTGCTCTCATTTGATGTGTCTCTTAGTTTACCCTACTTGACATTTGTTGAGCTCCTTTGATGCGTAATGTTTTGCATAAAATTTAAGTGTTCTTGTGAGTTTTAGTTTTTAGTCCCACTCTCTCCTCCTGGTACTGTGCATATGTTGGTACATATTTCTCTTGTTATTTTTCCCCATTCTTTTTTCTCTGTTTTTAGACTGCATAATCTCTATTGATCTTCCTTCAAGTTCAGATTTTTTTCTGCCAGCTCAAATATACTACTGAACTCAGTTATTGTACTTTTCAACTCCAGAATTTCCATTTGTAGACACACACACACACACACACACACACACACACACACATTCTCTTTGTTGACAAATCTTTTGTCTGCTACAAAAGTCATCTGGGCCACTTCTAAGGCAGTGTTTATCACCTGCTTTCCCCCCGTGTATGGGTTGCACATTCCTGTTTCTTTCCATGCCTTGTAATTTTTCGTTGTAAATTAAACATTTTAGATAGTATCTTACAGCAGTCTTGGATATTGGTCCTCCTTTCCTGGGGGATTTTAGTTGTTTGTTTCCTCCACAGTGTGCAGCCTGATGTTAGCTCTATTTTTTTAGTTCAGCTATTAATACCTAGGGGTTGCCCCCAGGTTAGCACAAGGCACTTATTAGCCAATAGGATTTTTACTCTTTATGACTGGATGTGTGCATGTTTGGAGGCTGTTATAAATAGTTCAGGAAATTTATTTTCACCCATGTTCATCAGGGACTAGAAGCTTGGAGGATCCCTCTGTGATCATCCTAAGAAAGCACAGCCTTCAACATACACAGAGTCTTTCAGATTGCCAGGGATGAGTATAATTTTATTTTTAATCCTTGTTCCTGGGAGTCACTTCTGGGTCAAAGTAGCTTATTGCAGTGTTTGGTCAAAGGTTGTTTTCAAACTCCTTGTGCCAGTAAAGATTGCACCTTGTGTTGATGGGTCTGCATGTATTGAAATGCTTTCAAGTATGTCCCATGTTCTGCTCTGATTGTTGTGAGTGGGTGCAGCCCAGCACATGCACACAGACTTTTCAACCCCCATAGTTGACTGCACTGTCAGGACGGCTCTTCTTGGCTTTCTCTTTCATGTTTCTATTAAACTTCTGGCTGCTTTGCATGTGCAACCTTCCCTTAATTGATCTCCACCAAGATCTCCATCCACTGTTTTTGACAACATCTTTAGGGATGAAGTTCTTCATGCTCTGTTCCAAATGAAGTCAGTTTCCACAGGCAGAGCTATGGAACTGTTTTTATTGCATGCCTTTCCCCGTGGGCAGAACCTCTGCACCACTGAACTGAAGCTGAGGGTGGGGCTCATTTTTCCTCAAATCATTTTACTCACGGGTGATGGGGTGGGGTGGAAGTCCCCAGAATTTGCCAGTTTCCTTCTTTGGGTGATGCCTCCAATGTTATGAGCAAGCTGGGATAGAGAAAATCAGGGCCCCCTTATTCTCAGTCTTTGCATAGAATAGAATTTCTACTCTAAGGGGGTGGGGGTAGGGCTGGGTGGCAGAAGGCATCTCTAGTCCTTTTGGCTTTGTCTGCTGGCATAGAGTTTCTGCAACACAGGTTTAAGCGTGTTTGTATGGGGTTGAGGGGTGGGATAAGAAATGTAAACAGTTGGCCCTTACAGGGTGAAACTCTAGCCCCAGAATGGGAGCTGGGAGAAGAGTGAGCCCCACCTACCCCCATCATCTTCACCATACACGCCCTGAATGGAGCATCCAGGGTAGAACACTCAGGTAACACTTGGATGGGGGTGGGGGACATATGGAACAGGTTGTTCCTCAAAGACCACAAACTCTTGCTGTTGTTAATAAGATTCAACAGATTTTCTTGAATGGATGTTTCTCTATTTCCTGTAGGCCCTTAAGACAATTTTCAGAAATTTTAAATGATTGCTTTTTAAAAAACAATTTTACCAGTAAAAATGTTGTTTTGCTGGGGAGAGGGTCTATTGAGCTCCTACTTTGCCATTATGGAAGTCCTACTCTCCAATTTATTTATTTCACCAATACCAACTATATTTCAAGTCATAATGGCCGGGTATTGGAAAAAATTTTCAATTAGCAATAACTGTGCCTCGGATATACTTCATTGGTTATGATACCACCACTGTGCAAAGCTTCCAATTTATTTTAAAACGTAACTTGAGTGGAAATGTGGTGTAGTAGAAGAACAGACTAGGTGTCAGGAGCCAGGGTTTTCATCCCAACTTGGCCTCAGTTTCTTCATTTGTAGAGTGAGGGGGTTGTATTAAATGACCTCTAAACTCCTTCTAACTTTAAAATCTCATGATTTTATGAAACTGAAACTACTGTAGCTGTGTAAGAACAGGAAGTATGGAAACAATCCACTGACCTTTTTTTAACCAAAAAAATGTTCCAACTTGTTTTTTATTAGAACATGCATTTCATTTCCAACTCTACCTAGTTAATAAAATTGCTACTTTATCACACGATTTGCAGTCAAGACATTTCTATACCCAAAAGTTTACTTCCTAATCATTAGAACTGATTGGTACGACAGCTTAATGTTAACTGAAAGCACACTATAATTTGCTGCCATTTTACCCACATTATGGGTTTCACAATTACTTTCTCTTAGAAACAATTCCAAGTGTTTACCTTCTGCGTAAGGCTATAAGGTCATACCCTCAGAGTGTCTCTTAATTATCTGTATTTATTCTCAGTATGTGAATGACAAAATATCAGTTTTCCCTGGACACTGCAGAGAAGAGTTGCTTCAATGGGATACCCATTTCTAGTCACAAATATAACGTTTATTTAGTAATGTTTATCTACACAGATTGCTATAAACAGTAACAGTGAGGTAAAGGGCCTCTCTGAGTTATTTTGTCTTAACTAACCAATTTTAACCTATTTGATTTGGTATTGTCATTTACTATACAATTTACATTAAAAATCTATATATTCAAAGGGATTTGTTTACAATTTAAGAAAACTGCAATTGCAAACATAAATGCTTTCAACTATTAATTCATGACAGACTGTCTAGTAATAAAGATACAAGGTAAGATAACTATGAATATACACTGGCAAAAGTTGCTACTCAGTGACACGTTCAGCAAGTAGGAAGGATAAGAGCAAGATGGCAGTATGGACAAAGACATCCAGAAATAGGGAATCATACAATCTTTAAATATCTTGCCTTTAAAGCAAAAAAAAATTTTAAAAACAGCCATCTTCACAAACTACTTTGTCACCATCTAAAGGAATGACACAATATTTATCTTAAGGTTTATAAAAGGTGCAAATCTCTGTAGAGGAAAAACAAACGCATATCTTGAGCTTGTTCATGTCCAAATGCTAAGGTCTCTTTCTGATTTGCAAAAGTGACCCTCAGACTTTAGCTGTTAAAAATTTCCAAATGAGGCCATCTGCTCACCAAGATATTTCTATGTTAAGAACCTTCAGTAAGGCATCTGGCCCAGTTTTTATAATCCCAAATTACCTTGGTTTCAACTTAATTTTTGTAAACTGGAAGTCCCTTAGGAAGAAAGTAAAAATTTCAATCTTTAAAATAAAGAGATATAAAAAAGAAAACCTTATCATCTTGCTCCGTTTTCAGATTACATATTCTAAAACTGTACCTTATTCATCCCAATATATTAAAAAACATTATGTTGCAACACTGATTTGGAGATTCATACACTTTATCCTTTTGTGCGAGTACATAATATTATAATGTAAAATTAGTACACTATAATTAAATGCCCTTTTTCTTGGCATTTCCTCTGAATGAATCATCCTAGGAAGCTTTTCTTTCATCTCCATTTGTCTATTATTTCCCTGTATAGAACCACCTTAATATGAAGTGGTTAAAAGAAATGCCTTTAAGACTTAGTTATGGACCCTACAATAACTGCTTTTCAAGTAATTTAAGATTTTGTTAGTTGAAAATAATGGTTAATGACCACAATGGACTAGGGACCACTTGCAATCATATGAAAACAAAATAGCTTCATATCTCTTAGTGGGAAAATTATCCACACCTTGGAAACACTCCTAAACTTCTTGGACTACAGTTTTCCCATATCATAAAATAACTTACTTTGAACACTATTCACACCTCAAAATGAATTATTACTGACAGTTACTTCAATATTATGTGTTTGTTTATGTGGTTAAGCAAAATCTTTTCCATCAGCATCACTGGAAATGTATAGAGGGAATTAACAGAGAAGCAACATTTATATTGAGACTTTAACCACATTTCCAGTAATGCAACGGATTCATTAAAAGTGCTCCCCGCTGCCAGAAGAGCAGTAACAACTATGGTTTCAGAGTAAGAAATGTTGAAAAAAAAAAAAAAAAAAAAAAAAAAAAAAAAAGAATCCATTTTTCAGTTGATTATGCATCTCAGTATTAACTCTAGCTTTAAAAACAAGATCTTGCATCACTTACTCTGGTAGCAAAGACTATGAAATACTGGTTTCATGTTACTTACCAAATTACCTTTATATAACAAGAGTGGGCACCTAAATTAGATAAGATCAGCTATCCACCCACCAATGTCAACAATACTAATCTCTCCCATATCAAATTATCATGAAAATTTTCTTAAAACTATAAACCAATAAAGTAAGTATATTAGGACCTTTTCTGAGAAATAAAACCTTATTACATAGTTATATGGCCATTCATGAGGTGCTTATGTTTTCGAATTGAATGATTACTACCAAACAAATGAAAGCAAGTTCATACTGGAAAAGAGAACTTTCTAAGTGAATGTATACCAGTATTTTATTAATTCTAGCAGGTAAAACTTGATTATGTTGTTTGGGCTCTTCCTTGTTATGTTAGGTTTAAAGATACTAATTAAATTACTGAAAAGTAAGGGAAGATCTTGTAATAAAGAAATTCTGAAGTGTCAACACAGATTAGAGTCTTGATCATCTAAAGAGAATAATATGTAATACTCTATTTACCTAAATGTTAATATTTTTTAAATGGACACTGATTTATACACACGTGAGCATGTGTATGCATGCACGACATCCCATTTACTTGTTTCTTAGTAAACTTTGAATAGAAAAAGCAGCACATTTAAGATGGCAATAGAAAATAAATGTACTTTCTAAGCTTTTCAGATTACTCCCAGTATAGCGACTTTCAAATTACATAGGAATTTGTAAATCTTTAAAGAAAACTGTGTAGTTTGGTCCAAAACAAAAACAATGCCTCATTTTTTGTGGAAAAATAAAATTCTAATCACTAGATGATAGTTATGGTGCTGCTTAATGATGAAGAATATTCTAAATAGCAAAAGGAGAATGAAGGTTTTTTTCCTTCAAAAAGTACATATTTGCAAATACTTCAAAAATTGTAAGTATAGGCTGGGGATGGTGGCTCATGCCTGTAATCCCAGCACTTTGGGAGGCCCAGGTGGGCAGATCATGTGAGGTCAGAAGTTCAAGACCAGCCTGGCCAACATGGCAAAACGCTGTCTCTACTAAAAATAGAAAAATTAGCCAGGTGTGGTGGCACATGCTAATTCCAGCTACTTGGGAGGCTGAGGCATGATAATTGCTTGAACCCAGGAGATAGAGGTTGCAGAGAGCCGAGATGTGCCACTGAACTCCAGCCTGGGTGACAGAGTCAGAATCTGTCTAAAAACCAAAAAAAGTAAGTAATCTATTGAGTAAGACATCAAACTATAAATGCATGTCTATTTCTGATACATTCTAATTTTAAAAGTTTATAAATTCATTTTCACATCAATTTCAATTGGAGGGAGGAGGGAGAAGAAACAATAAACTTACACTATCCTCTTTTTCTTTCATTTTAAGAAACAGACACTTTCCCTCTAAATTGTCAGCATAAAGGAGGTTTTAAAAACTACAAAAATTGGGAAACCAATCTGATTCATCTGGCTATAGATAGCAAATGAATGTCAGGCTTCAAGAGGGTAATGTGGTAATATCAAACAGGTAGCAAAAATTATGCATTGAGCACAACCAGGACAGTGACAAGAAAATAATTTGGGGATAATTACAGATGCCGCATTAAATAGAATGTGAAAGATGTAAAACTCAAATCCCCTTTTAAATAAGTCTTATCTAAAAGAAGGATTATAGAAAATGGGAATGTATGATTTTTTTTAATAAAACAATTCTACTTCAGTGCAAATATGTAGTCCAAAACAACAAAAAAAGAAAATGTCTTATGTGACTTAGCACGAACAGTTTCCACAGCCTTTCACACTATTGACAATTTCTTCTTGTAGTTTCTTTCTTTCCTCCTCTTTGGATATATTTTCTTTCTTTGCTTCCCATTTGGGGTTATCATGGTTCTGCACACGGCTGCTCTGTGTATGCCACATTTCTGAATAGATACTATGAGGGTTAGCGAGCAAACCATGGTGGGTACCACGTTCGGCTACCTTACCCTAAAAAGCAAACACATGAGAAACACGGAGAAAGGTCATTTAACTAGCATAATAACTGAAAATACCAAATACTTTCTAACTAAGGATTTTGAAGGATTTGCATTCATTAAAATACTTCTCCCAATTCCTCATACACAGTATAAGTGAAAAAAAATTTAGGTAGGAATGCTTTCCTTCCTGTTGAGCTATCCAGTGCCAGTGAACAAACAAAAGGCTATAAAATTTCTAATACCATAAACACCATTTTACTTAAAGGAAATAAAATTGTAATGTTTCATTTGTCATTTTGAAGGGAAGGTTAAAATGTAAAAAGGTGATATTTTCCGTAATCAGAAAATATTCAAATCAAAAGCACTGCTATTTACACAGGCACTTAAAAGATTTAAAAATAATATCCTTAAATCCTTATGTGTACTTTGAAATAAAAAAGATTTCATAAAATAAAAAAGATTTAATGAAAATGAAAAGTTTACTTCTTCCAGTAGCTGTTTTTGTTAACAATGGTTATTAAACTTAACACTGCAAAGATTTGGTGGTATAGATTCCAAACTCTGATCTACAATTAATTTGTTTCTTGATAGCTATGGTTAACCATGCTGAGAGACAAAAGGAATTCTGTCACTTTTACTGGTATTCCTGGGAACGGGACTTTTACAATAAACCCTTAAGTAAAATAACTGAAATTTGTCTGTGCCTACTTTTAAGTATTTACATGTAAGGTTATACTGCTGTTTCTTGATTTATTCATTTCTGGCATTATCTACTAACTCCCTATTATGGAATACGGAGATTCAACACTCATACTATCCCACATTCCCACTACTCCATCATTTACTCTCCTAATAACATCAGTTACATCACAAATTTTGATTCAGTGTTTACCTTATTACGACTATGTAAGTATTCCCTGCTTAGCTAAGTAGGTACTAGGATTATATATACATTTTCTTATACAGTCTTTTAATCCTGCTAGACTTAGTAACTTGCTTGTTTCTTTTTCATTTGCTTAGTTTTCTATGTCACTATTGGAAATCTCTCCAAAGTTTATTACAGAATTACAAAACCCTTTTCAACAGTATTTTTCTCATAATCAACTACATTAGGTAATCTATTAGTTTATTTCCCCCCACCACCCAGAGATATTTCCTTCAGAGCTTTTAGGTTGTTTTCTACATCCTCAATTCTGAAGTTGTATGATAATGTGCCCTGATATAGCTTTATTTTTCCTTTCCATTCATTGTGGTGGGTACTCAGGCCCTTTCAATCTAGAAACTCTTGCTCTGAAGTTCTAGACACTTTTTTGGTATTACTTTCTATGGCAAAAAACACAATAACTTTTGCAACAACCTATTATTTGACAATTTCCTCCCCTGTTTCTGGCCTCTCTAGAACTACCACTAGTCAGATGTTGGACTTTTTAGACAAATTCTCTTGTTTTCTGATCTTTTCTCTATATTCTCTCTCTTTTGGAGATTTTCTCGACTTTATTTCAGCAAAGACATTTCTCATTTCTAAAATCTTGTTCTCAGGTCGTTCCTTTATTTATTTATTTACCAAACCCATTTTAAAATTTTGAAATATTTCAAGAGTGATACAATGAACAACTCTATATGCTTCTCCTAGTTTGGCAACCGTTATTTTTTCTTACATTTGCTTTCTCCACCTCACCTTCTCTCTATATATACATTATTTTTTTGCTACACCATCTGAGAATGAGCTGCAGACATCATTACATTTCACCCCTAAATATTTCATTAGCATGTATCCCCTAAAAACAAAGACATTCTCCTATATGACTTAAATACAACTATATCACACTCAGGAAATTTAACAATGGCTGGCCATGGTGGCTCATGCCTGTAATCTCAGTTCTTTGGGAGGCTGAGATGAGAGGATTGCTTGAGCCCAGGAGTTTGAGACCAGCCTGGGCAACATGATGAGATACCTGCCCCCGCCCATCTCTACCAAAAAAAAAAAACAAAAACAAAAAACCCAACAAAAAAAACTGAACAATGATATGATATTCTTATTTAACATACAGTCCATATTCAGACTTCATCGATTGTACCAATAATGTCCTTTATACTTTTTTTCCAATCTAGGATCCAATCAGGATCAACGCATTGAATTTATAACAGCTTTGTTCTAGTCTGTGTGTGTGTTTGTGACGTTGATATTTCTAAAATGTCCAGTCCTGCTTTTAAAAGACTGCCCTTCAATTTGTATTTGTCTAGTTGTTTCTGATTATTAGATCCAGGCTAAACTTTTGTTTTTTTGAGATGGGATCTTGCTATATTGCCCAGGCTGGTCTCGAACTTCTGGGCTCAGGTAATCCTCCCACCTCTGCTTCCCAAAGTGCTGTTATTACCCGCATGAGCCACCATGCCCAGCCCAGGTTAAACATTTTGGGTAGAAAGAAAAGATAATATATCTTCAGTGCATTACATCAGGAGGTACATGAGTTCAATTTTGCTCCATTACTGATATTAGGTTTGATCATTTGGTTAAGGTGACATCTACCAGTTTCTCTATTTCTCTATTTTCAAGGTATTTTTTTCTCTAATTAGTAAGTAATCTATGGTAATTGCAAACCGTGCAAATATTCTAGCCTCAATAGCTTTACACCACATGGTTTCAGCAACGAGTGGGGACCCTTACCTGAATCAATTATTACAATGGTGGCTGTAAAATGTGATTTTCTAAATTTGTAATTCCTTTTACATTTCATGTGTTATTTGGCTTTCTTCCTAAAGGGGAACTGTCCCTTTCCCCTTGATAATTTTTGTTTTAGCAGTATCATCATGGATGCATAGATGTTTTTTATTCAATGTATTATAATTAATTAGTGTCATTATTCTTTTTATGCCCCAGTTGGCTAGTGGGAGCTCATTCAAAATGGTTCCTGTGTCCTCATGACTTGTGTTCATTAGTTTCCCTGACCCAGATCAGGCATCAACTACTACTTCTCCAAAGAGTGTTGGTTGCTTTTAGTGAGGAACAGTATTTAGTGCCCAAGATCTGGTTGCCAAGTATACTCATTACTACTGGGTTTTCACCGCTTCTAGGCCTCTTCAGTGAATAGAGTTAGGACATTTTTTTAAAATCTTAAATTCAGACTGATAATTCTATTCCAATATATCGCAAGGGTCTCCTCTTCTTTGCCAATTCCATATTTGTATCTTTCTTCTCCCAAGAGATCTGTTTCCCAACATCAATGTATTTACTCATAAGCTCAATCTTACACTATACACAAAAATAGTCTCAAAATGGTTACCCCCACACTACTACCAACAATACACTAAGTTCGAATTTCCTTTGGGTTATTTTTGTCTTTAAAATATATTCCACGAAGGGTATATAATCAAAGTAATATGTTCAAAAGTTACTTGGCTTAATTCTATTTTTCTTCTGGGTGGTTATGTTAGCAATTTTATATGCAATTAGTTTTACTTCTTTCTGTTTGTATTTAATTTTTATTTTTCCCCTTGTTGATTTAATTTTATTTTTGAAGGTATAAAAATACTAAGCATGGTTCAAAAGTAAAATATTAAAACTTCATTCTCTTTTCTGTATCTAACCCTTTGTACCCGCAGCCAATTGCTTTAGTTTCTAGTTTACCCTTTGAGTTTCTTTTTGCAAAAATAAGCAGATATACATATATTCTTTTTTTCCCTATCTTCTTTGCAAAAGGTAGCATGCTATATTCTCTTTTATATCTACTTTTTTTTTTTTTTCCACTTACTAATATATCCTACAGATCAGGCCATATAAGTTTCCTTTACTTTTTTTTTGTTGTTGTTTTTAATTTTTGGAGACAGAGTCTCGCTATGTTGTCCAGGCTGGTCTCCACCTCCTGGGCTCAAGTCATCCTCTCACCTCAGCCTCCCAAGTAGCTGGGATTACAGGTTACTTTTTTTTCTTCTGTCCTTATTTTAGAAATACTATATTTTCCACGATCTCTGAGCATATTAAGAAAGTCTACATTTTCCATTGAGTTCGTTTTTTTCTGTTTTGGAGGTCTATCCACTGACATTTAAGAATAGAGCATTGAAAGGCTGACCAGAAGCTCTGTGTGCATTACGATGCCTTCTAAACCAGTGGACTTCATGGTAGGATGATTATGTAGATATCTGGACATTTTGTTGGGGTTCCCAAATACAAGTATCTTTTTTTTTTTCCTGGGGCTGCTTTTGTTTCTCCAGAGAAGAATCCTCCAATTATTTGCTGATGAGGAAAGGAGTAGTGATGGTAAAATAAACAACTGGTTGGCAAAGTTCTTGGAGCCAGTGGCACAAGAGGGCCTGTGGTCCTATCCTTTGGTATGTTTTGATTTTCAGTTAATCTCTCCCTTATTGTTAATGTGCCTGGTGGTCTGCTTGTGTCCAAAGCCAGTAATTTCCTGATAAGTAAATCTCCAGACTCGTGCTAAGGAACTTTATTTCTTATGCAGTCTTACACTTAATTGTTACTTTCAACCTCATGCTTATCACCACTTTTCATCATACCTGGTGCCTTCAATTCCTGAGCCTTTTCAGGGGTCTACAACATGAATCAATTTGCTTTTTTTTAAAAATTGATGTCTCTCTCTTTTTCACACACAGTATTGAACTTTTTAGCTCTGCTAATCTATCTACTTACCAGTTTCCCCAATTTGCTGATATCTCTTGTCCACTGTTATTTCCTCTCCTATTATTTTGTCCTTATGGCTTTATACTTATTATACTTATTTATTAACTTTCATTTTAGTATGGTTAGGGGAAGAAGAGATAAACAAATGTATCCAACCTTCCACGTTTAACTAGAAGTTCCCTAGATATGCCGTCTTAACATTAACACTACTATAAGAAATTGCTGACAGAACACAGGAGGTGACAGATTATTAGTCAAAGTTAAGGTCATATTAGTTTCACTAGAAAATGAAAATCTGTTATGTTCATAATCAGACAACTACAGAATCATCAAATTATGAATAATAAAGAGATTCTTCTTTAGACACAGTTGCTATGATCAGTAATAAATTAGGTCCAATTACAACCCAAAATCCAAGTGGCAATGGTATAAAATAAGTGTATAGATACTATGAATTACATGGCATGAGGCAGGCGATCACATGCCCGCTAACATATTTTAACAACTTCTATTTGTAAAAAAAGGCTCTCACTAAATGGCTGCATAGAATCAGAAAGCTTATAAAAAAGTAGCAGATTTTATTTAATATTCTTGAACATCAATGATATAATAAGGTATATTTACAAAATTTCCCATTTAAGACATTCTGGTACAACCATACCGGAAAAATCAGTTTGGTAATGAATGTAAATATTTAAGAACAAACCAACAGAAAGGCCTAGGGTCACAAGCATGCAAGCAACTTATGAAGGTAATAGTATACAAACCACAACACTGAATACCCTATAAGAAATTTTAGTGGAGTGAAAAAGTCCCTTTAAATAGTTCAATATACAGATAGTACATGAGAATGCTTCTCTCTAAACTCTTACTACACAGGTTTTCAAAATGTGACCAGGCGTGGTGGTTATGCCTGTAATCCTAGTACTTTGTTGGGGTGAGGCAGACAGGTCGCTTGAGCTCAGGAGTTCAAGACCAACCTGGGCAACATGGTGAAACCCCATCTCTACAAAAAATTAGCTGGGCGTGAGGCACGTGCCTGTAGTCCCAGCTACTTGGGGGGCTGAAGTGTGAGGATTGCTTGAGCCCAGGAGGTCGAGGCTGCAGTGAGCTGAGATCTTGCCACTGTACTCCTGGGTGACAAAGTAAGACCGTGCCTCAAAAAGAAAAAAAAAAACCAAAATGATAAAGAATTGAAGATATATTTATTAGAAGGGAAAAATAATTACAGAAAAGGCTGAATGCAGGGTAGAAAACTGCATAATGTTAGAAATAATCAAGTACTAGGCGGGTGTGGGGAGAAGAGGTCCTTACAGGAAGGAGAAAATAAAAATTATTGCAATTTTCAAATCTACGCATCACAATAGTGGTACTCTGATTTGTCTAGACTTTTACAGTATACTCGTATAGTAATTTCCTTAGAAGAGATAAAGCAGGCTATATTTTTCTTACTTTCCCGAGAAGGAAAAACATAAAATAAAAATGACCATGTTTGAAAATGACCACTTTATTTTATGGTAATTTTCTTTTAACCATCAAGGGTATGTGCAGGTATTAGAAAAATAAAAATATATAATACAGCAAAGACACTGAGCAAATAGTCTATTCAGAGCAAAAATGAATGCAGAAAAGTTATTTTATATATGCACCATTGAAAACCTGCTTCTATTGTGAAGATTTAATGCTTTCCTGATTAAACTTTTGTTTGTAATACTTTAATAGAGAGTGAGTTAATATAGTTTATTCTTTCTTGGAAGTGACATGCATTATTTCCAATCAAAAGGGGCTAAAAACAGAATCTTATCAGGATTCAATCTCAACCAAATAATGTAAGAAACAATATTTAAGCTTCTTGTATCTATAACAATTTCCAGTGTTCCTCAAATACTAAACTTCAAAGTTAAATCTCTTACCTGGTCCAAGACAATGATTTCATCTGCATCAACCACTGTTGACAATCTGTGTGCAATGAAAATAGAAGTTCTGTGTTTGACCACATCCTTCATGGCACCAAGAATAGTCTGCAAGTTTGGTAATATGAAGAACAGGAGAAAATAAAAAGAACTATGCATTAGGCAAATGTAAATTAAAATAATCATACATTTCCTAAAGGAACACAAAAAATGCCAGTTAATCTTTTATTATGTAAATTTTATACTGATACCAAATATTACACCTAATCTAATAATAGCTAAAAGGAAGGGGAGAAAGCAAAAAGAGAAGGCAAATATGATCATATTATCATAGAAAAAAATTCTTTAAGATAGGCAACATTTCTCAAAATTACAAAATCTGGGAGAAAGTAGTAAACATTATAAGTAGTAAACATATCAACTCTCGTGATAACAGGAACATAGCCACATATGTTTACCAATGAGAACAAAACTAAAATGAGGAGAGACTTAAGTGATAGGACAGACAGAAATTCAAAATAATCCAAAGATAGGGAGATTCAAAGACTATAGGAACATTTGCTTCTCCTTAGTTCAAACTCAGAGGACAGAAGGGGAAACAATGATAACTGTATATTTTTAACTGCAGAAACCTCTTTTTCAAAAGCATTCTGACTTCCTAATGCATCCCGGAAATACATTTTTGTTTATTCCCTGTAAAGTATAAGAGTTGTATATATATTCAGCTATACTTGGAAACCTGGGTCTAAGTACAGCAAGCTAGATGGAAACAGCAGTGTGGGGAATGGGGATATACCCAAATTTCCTATGAATATTTCTGAACATTTTATTTATTAAAGGAATAAAATTATCAAGAGCAAATGGTTACCCAGGAAAAGATCTTATATTTTACTAGGGCAGACTGATAATAAGGTACAAGGCCAATACTAAGAAAGCCTGTTATGTTTGTGAGGACTCCTTTTTTAACCTTTAACAACTTAAACTCTGACATCCTACTGAAGACACTGGACTTTTTAAAAAGTCCCATTAAAATTTACCAAATCTTCCAATAACTCCTCCCCTTGGGGAGGTTGTCTGTTGGCTCTTAATGGGTTATGCTCTCTGACATAATAAAGCTGTATGACTCAAATAATGACTGTTGGTAGGTCTTTTAGTTTGTGGTAGTATGACACATTTTTAGGTAAAAAGTTCTTATAAGCATGTTCCTACTTTTCCTATGAATGGGGTCTGGTCCTGCTTATGGTTCACTTTAAATATAACAAATCCCCAGGCTAACCAATTCACTTCAAAATTCAATTGCTTTAAATATGCTGCAGATCAAACAATGGGCCCTGAAACTTAACTCTGTATGCAAATATTATGTCACACAGCCTGCAAAGCTGAATTAGGCCTATCCTTCAACACTAGGTTTACACTATGTATTGAATTAAAAGGTAGTTGAATGAAGGCAATTGACAAATGCATCTGTCTATCTTCAGTTCTCGATTAAGGGGATATGATAATGAAATTACCATTGTTGTTGAGACTTTTGTATGTAATGTAAAGATGTTGCTATGAAATCTAATGCAGCTGTGGGGCAATGTCATGACATCAGTGTCACATCTTGGTGTTTCATAACACTTCCAGTGAAATGAATACAAATTGACACCAACACTGCAGCTTGTGTATGCCTGACTTGCATCTCATGAGTTGCTCCATGATAAGTGAAAGACTATCTGGTATGTACTACGTCACAGGTTTCACAATCACTTCCATGACTATTTTAATGAGTATTAAGTGGCAATGGGAGAGAGACTGAAACTTTCTTCCTTTGTCAGCGTATCAGGTGATTCCTACAGCTTTGTAAGATGCAGGGGCAATGCAACAACAGCATAAGTTACCACATAGTTCCAAAAGGAGACACATTTGCAAATGGACTTAACACTGTGGTATTTCTAGTTCAATGCAACCTGGCATTCTTACCATCAACACTTGCCATATGGAAAAGGGGAGATAGGCATTTTACTCTATAGCACTTACTATTGAAGTTTATTTAAAATACAAAGTAATGCAGCCATTTTACTGAAACTTCCAAGTATTAAACATTGAAGAGCTAGTAATGGGATGGCTGGGTCATATGGTACTTCTAGTTCTAGATCCTTGAGGAATCGACATACTGTTTTCCGTAATGGTTGAACTAGTTTACAATCCCACCAACAGTGTAAAAGTGTTCCTATTTCTTCACATCCTCTCCAGCACCTGTTGTTTCCTGACTTTTGAATGATCGCCATTCTAACTGGTGTGAGATGGTATCTCATTGTGGTTTTGATTTGCATTTCTCTGATGGCCAGTGATGATGAGCATTTTTTCATGTGTCTGTTGGCTGTATGAATGTCCTCTTTTGAGAAATGTCTGTTCATATCCTTTGCTCACTTTTTTTTTATTATACTTTAAGTTCTAGGGTACATGTGCATAACGTGCACATTTGTTACATATGTATACTTGTGCCATGTTGCTGTGCTGCACCCATCAACTCCTCATTTACATCAGGTATAAATCCTATGCAATCCCTCTCCCCTTCCCCCTGCCCATAATAGGCCCCGGTGTGTGATGTCCCCCTTCCCGAGTCCAAGTGATCTCATTGTTAAGTTCCCACCTATGAGTGAGAACATGCGGTGTTTGGTTTTCTGTTCTTGTGATAGTTTGCTAAGAATGATGGTTTCCAGCTGCATCCATGTCCCTACAAAGGACACAAACTCATCCTTTTTTATGGCTGCATAGTATTCCATGGTGTATATGTGCCACATTTCCTTAATCCAGTCTGTCACTGATGGACATTTGGGTTGATTCCAAGTCTTTGCTATTGTGAATAGTGCCGCAATGAACATACATGTGCATGTGTCTTTATAGCAGCATGATTTATAATCCTTTGGGTATATACCCAGTAATGGGATGGCTGGGTCATATGGTACATCTAGTTCTAGATCCTTGAGGAATCGCCATACTGTTTTCCATAATGCTTGAACTAGTTTACAATCCCACCAACAGTGTAAAAGTGTTCCTATTTCTCCACATCCTCTCCAGCAACTGTTGTTTCCTGACCTTTTAATGATTGCCTTTCTAACTGGTGTGAGATGGTATCTCATTGTGGTTTTCATTTGCATTTCTCTGATGGCCAGTGATGCTGAACATTTTTTCATGTGTCTGTTGGCTGTATGAATGTCTTCTTTTGAGAAATGTCTGTTCATATC
>NC_037689.1:78864049-78948234 GCF_003255815.1 Theropithecus gelada | reverse complement strand
GCCCTGCTTCAGCTCTCGCTGGTCGGGCTGCAGCAGCTGACCAGCACCAATAGTCCGGCACTCCCCAGTGAGATGAACCCAGTACCTCAGTTGAAAATGCAGAAATCACTGGTCTTCTGTGTCGCTCGCGGTGGGAGTTGGAGACTGGAGCTGTTCCTATTCGGCCATCTTGCTCCACCCCCGCCCCTTTGCCCACTTTTTGATGGGGTTGTTTTTTTCTTGTAAATTTATACCCAAAGGATTATAAATCATGCTGCTATAAAGACACATGCACATGTATGTTTATTGCGGCACTATTCACAATAGCAAAGACTTGGAATCAACCCAAATGTCCATCAGTGACAGACTGGATTAAGAAATTGTGGCACATATACACCATGGAATACTATGCAGCCATAAAAAAGGATGAGTTTGCGTCCTTTGTAGGGACATGGATGCAGCTGGAAACCATCATTCTCAGCAAACTATCACAAGAACAGAAAACCAAACACCGCATGTTCTCACTCATAGGTGGGAACTGAACAATGAGATCACTTGGACTTGGGAAGGGGAACATCACACACCGGGGCCTATCACGGGGAGGGGGGAGGGATTGCATTGGGAGTTATACCTGATGTAAATGAGGAGTTGATGGGTGCTGACGAGTTGATGGGTGCAGCACACCAACATGGCACAAGTATACATATGTAACAAACCTGCACATTATGCACATGTACCCTAGAACTTAAAGTATAAAAAAATAAAAATAAAAAAATAAAGAGTTTTATATTTTAATCATAACTTACTTCTTCAGTAATCGAATCTAACGATGAAGTAGCTTCATCATAGAGTATGACTGGGGGGTCCTTCAAAATGGCTCTTGCAATTGCTACTCTTTGCTTTTCTCCTCCTGGTAAAGGAAAAGTTCACTTTAAGGAAGCATAGTGCATGCATATTTTATGTTTCTAGTGTTTCCATTGATTACAACCACCAAGTAATACATTGAACGTTTCCCTATTCTCCTGATCACAGTTCATTTTACTGAGTTGTAGAGTTGAAGTTCATATATAATATCTTTTGACAAATTACATTCCCTTAAACATGAATGCACTACTGAATTCTGGCTTCATAGCAGGTGGGAAGAATGAGAATGAGGCAGGAAGGTAACAACTTTGATTCTACTATTATTATTCTACCAGAAGTGTGCTCATTATGTGTTACTTTATATTACAGATAATTCTCAATGAACAGCAATCTCAGAAAATTTCAATGACAGAATTGACAATGCCAAAAAAATCAATATCTGAAATCTCAAGACATTAAACTATGAATAACTGAATTCGTCTCTTAAGATAAAAAAGTAGCATTCAGCCAGTATTCTCAAGGATTGTTTTTTGACAGAAAGCTATTATTTTCACAGCATTCTTCAAAGTTAAAGGCATATACTAGATATCTCTTCCTTTATTTAGGTATTTATTATAGGTCTCTAGCATATCAAATTTTTAAAATAGAAAGGATACAGGCCTAGAAAAGTTAAGTGATTTGCTCACGGTCACCGAGCAAGAACCTGGACTAGACCCATTCCAGTCCAATGCTCTTCTTATCACAATGTGTAAGCCCACATTTATTCCTAAACGCAAGAATAAATATTTTGAAAGTATTTCTTAAATAAATAGGGAAAATATGCAGTGAAATGTATAGAAATCTTTCTTTTATTACTGGGACTACTGTAGGTCTAAGGTCATCAATCTTATATAGAACTATAGTTGGAAGTACGGAAGATGGTACTCTGCTGACTATGTCCCTTTTAGCTTCTTTTCTTGTCTATTATACATTATCAATGTCTGAAAAAACATATTTTTCAGCTTAAGTAACCTCTTTAAGAAATAAGCTCTAACCATTATCTGGTATATTAAATATTTTTATTTTTATTTGTTCTACAATTATTCTCTTTGGCCTATAAAGGGGCTCCTTATTTTTAATATTAGTAAGTTTATATTTATGCTAGCCATATGCTTCCCCACCTCACAAGATCAAAATTCTCCTAACAAGGCAGGTACCATAAGTACTATCTTCCTGCCTACCTATCAACCTAGTAGCAGAAAGTTCCTCAAAGAAGTAGATATTCAGAGGAAGGACTAGTTTTGAAGTGCCTCTCAAATTTCAAGTGGAAACCAACTAAATTGTAATTCTATTCAATAGTATTTTGGAACTCGGAGAAGAAATGTCTGTTTATTCTCTAACATAATTATTAGCATAGATGCTAAATAATAAATTGCTCATTTTGAGAGGTATGGTTGTAAGGAAATGGGAAATAGGTAAGAATAAAATTTCTTTAGCTATTCCTATCCCCCACAGGCATGCAGAAAGGAAAAATAAGATTACAAAACAGAACACAGCATAGCTGGCTGAGGCAAAGTCATGCATTAAGAGGGCTAGTTCATATTACATGATAAATTAGGGATCGCCAGAATTAGCCAAATGGACACATAATTTGGGGGTGGGCCAGATAATTGGAAATTACTCCTATTAAAAGCAGTAATAAAGTGCAAATGTGGACTGGAATGATACCGGCATCTTATACTACCAGGTAATGACCCAACCAACTTAACTTGAAAGTAATCTTTGCTTAAAATTTTCTAAACCTAGCCCAAAACTTTCTAACAGACTGCCAATTCCTGGGAAACAGACCTGTTTATGCTTCATTTTTTAAACTTTCAAATCATTTAGCATAGTAGCTTGCACATAGTGTGTATCTAATAAATGAAGCCAGTTTGTAATGAAGAGGAATGGGGATTCGTTAAAATTCACATAGAGTATTTCTCATTCTATTTTTGCCTTACCTCTATCTATAATGGATACATTTCCTCCCCAAACTAAACTAGACATTGCTATACTTTTGAAATTCAAATAATTTGGGGGTAAAGAAACATTTTTCTGTGTCCTCCAAAAAAAATCAGTCATTTTAGGATAATTCATTCTTAAACCTAGCAATCTCATAATTAAACATTTAACAAGAAATGTATAAGCCTCAAAATATCCTTGGCCACAGAACAAAGGACATGAAAATGAAGTTGGCTGTAAGGAAAATATAGCAGGTAACAGGATCAAATATAAAGAGGTCTAAAGTACTGAAAACATCTAATGATCTAGGAAGTTATGATGAGAGATATACATTATTCATTATCAAATTACTTCTCCCTACCCTCACTACTTTCCCAGGTAAAGAATGATATTGTTTTTGCTTTATCACGAAGACTATAGATAACAAGTTACTAATGATCTGAGCATATTTTGATAACTTACTTAATATCAAACACCTACAGTGTTTGCAGCTGCAAGTGAAAAAAAAAGAAGACTTGCATGACTTGAGAATAGTTACTAGTATGTTGAATTGGTTACAGTGAGGGCTAGGAGATTAGTAACCCAATCAAATGTGACTCAATGAGCACTACATTTTGAAGTCTCTCATCACATTTTCTAAAACATGGCTCTGACAATTAGAGTTTGAAAGAAGTATACAAGAAGGGGACAGGTCTAAAATCTCTGATCACCTGAAAGCTTGAGTCCTCGTTCCCCTACTTGGGTGTTGTATCCATGTGGCATTCGAAGAATTGCATCATGAAGTCCAGCTAATTTTGCCACCGCATACACTTCCTCAGGTGAAGCACTGATGTTTCCATATAAGAGGTTGTAATAAATAGTATTATGGAAGAGGACAGCATCCTGAAGCAGATATACTGAATGAATATATATCTATATCTGTATCTCTCTCTCTCTATATATATATGTTCATTATTAAAAACTCAAACAGTAAAGAGACAAAGGCATAAAGGGTAAAACATGACAGTCCCTTTCATCATCCCTCATCTGCGAAATCCCATTCCCTTACCAGGGGTAGTCATCATAAACAATTTAGTGTGTATCATTCCAGACTTGTTCCTGCGAATTTATATATATAAACATACGTTTTTTTTCCCCCCAACACAAGTGTGGTCATTCTACACATATTATTTTGCAATTGCTTTTTTCACTTAACGTATCCTGGAGATTGTCCATGTCAATAACAGAAAACTAACTCATTCTTTTTAACAGTTGTATATTCCATACTATGGAAACATCATAATTTATGTATATATTCACCTACTGATGGATATTAATGTGATTTCCAAATTGTTGCTACTACAATGTTGGAATAAAACTATGTATATGACTTTGTACACCTGTGTGTTTCTGTAAGAAGAATCCCTAGAAGTAGACTGATGAGTTAAAAGTTAAGCATACATTTATCCTTTGATATTATTGCCCAAATGTCTTCCAAATATGGCCCTACCAGCAACCAATAATGTATAAGTACACACTACCAATGGCATATGAGGGTGCCAGTTCCTCATATATTCAGACACACTGGATATTAATAATTTTTAGTTGTTGCTACTCTTAGGGGAAAAATGTGCTTTTTGTTCAAATTAGCATTTCCCTAATTACTAATGAGGTTTGAATATGTTTTCCTATTTTCTAAGAAGCTTTGACATTGGTATTAAAACAGAAAACAAAGAATTTATGCACTATATATATTTTTGGAGAAAGTTCACTTCAAGCATTCATTTGGTATTTCAACTTATTCCCACATGGCACACTAAAGTTAATTTTCTTCAAGTGAGCATCCATCCCCTATTTTTCTTTCAATCTCTAAATGGTTGGAAGGCTATGGTTAGGTGAAATAAAATGACTCCATTAGTTCATATTAACCAGGATACCCATCTTCCTGAACATCATAATCAGATCAAGAATTTCATATATTGCTTTTAACAGTATTTAAATCATTTATGTACCTGTTATTAATAAAATTTCTCATATTGAGATTATACTTAAACTCAATAAGCTCATTGTATAAACAGAAACTGCTTATTTTTAAATAATTTATATTTAGAAAAAAGCTAAATATGCTAGGTGGAAATTTTGAAAATATAAAAACTAATATAAAATAAATACTGATTTTTTTTGTGTAATTTCTGCTAAATGGGTAGATTTTAGCTGCTCTAGCCACAAAAACATAGGTAACTGTAAGATGATGGACATGTTAATTTGCTTCTCTACAGTAACCTAATTATATGTATCTCATAACATCATGTGAGATATCTTAAATATATACATGTAACAAATTAAAACTTAAATAATCCATATTCCCATCATGTAGCAAGATCTACTATTACATTTTGATATTCTCTCCTATCTTTTTTCTCTACTGAAATGTATTCATCTAGTATTATAAAACCAGGATACTATATTTTGCTTGCTATCCTCCTTTTTAATACTTTGCATATTTTTCATGACAATATT
Source organism: Theropithecus gelada (assembly GCF_003255815.1). Classification (NCBI taxonomy): domain Eukaryota; kingdom Metazoa; phylum Chordata; class Mammalia; order Primates; family Cercopithecidae; genus Theropithecus; species Theropithecus gelada. Next base: position 78,942,912 of record NC_037689.1, on the reverse strand, counting down.
CTTTAAAAACACAATATTTATGAATGGCTGCATGACTCTGATCCTATGATAATAATGTAACCATCTACTTACTGTTGGACATTTACATTGTTTCCAACTGATGCTACTATAAATAATGCTGTAATGAACATCTTTGCATATAAAGACTTGTCCACATCTCTGTTTATTTCCTTACTAAAATTTCCTACAGGCAGAATTATTGGAATAAAGGGTATGAATATTTTTCAGGCACTTGATACACATTGCCAATTTGCTTGTCAGGAAAGCTGTATACTTCCACCAGCAAAACAAGAGATTGTCCATTTTACACAGTCTTGCCCAAACTGAATATTAGGAATTTCAAAATCCTTGCCAATCTGATAGGTGAAAAAATGACACATATCCTGTTGTTGACTTAATTTATATTGCTAAGGCCTCCAATGAGGATGAGAGTCTTTTGTTTATTGATCATGTATATTTTCCCTTTGTGAATGTGCTACTTCTCAAAAGGATGACGATAATTGTTACAAAGCCCAAGAGAATGGCAGGAATCTATTTACATGGATGAGGACACTGAATCCTAAGTAGTCACAGCTCAGAATCCAATTCACTTGACACACAGTTTAGATTAGTGTTTCTTTTTCTTTCTTTTTTCTCTTTTTTATTTTTGAGACTGAGCCTCGCTCTGTTGCCCAGGCTGGAGTGCAATGGCACAATCTCGGTTCACTACAACCTCTGCCTCTTGGATTCAAGCAATTCTCCTGCCTCAGCTTCCCGAGTAGCTGGTATTACAGGCGCCTGCCATCATGCTCAGCTAATTTTTGTATTTTTACTAGAGATGCGGTTTCATCATGCTGGCCAGGCTGGTCTTGAACTCCCGACCTCAGGTCCGCCTGCCTCGGCCTCCCAAAGTGCTAGGATTACAGGCGTGAGCCACTGTGCCCGGGCTAGATTAGTGTTACTTAACATACAATCTATGAAACATCTCTAACAGAGTAACCTAGGAGGCGTTTTCAAAAAGGCAGGTTTCTGGGCCCCACATAGTCCTCCAAAATCGTAACTGGGGTATGTGAGAAAGAACTGGAATTATTAAATTAGATTATCTAATCCAATTTAAATGATATGATTTTTAAAAATTTATAAATGGTATTGTATATATTTAAGGTATAGAACATGATGTTATGAGATACATATAGTAAAATGATTACTATAATGAACAAATTAACATATCCATCATCTCACATAGTTACCCAATAATTTCTCTAAATGACTCATGCTAACATGTGGGATTTTCAGTGAAAAAGAGGACAGAGAAGAGTCCACGTGTGGGATCATTTGGGGGACATTTTGCAAGCCACATATCCCCGTCCAATAACTCTCTTACAGTTCTTCCTCTACCCATATTTTGATCTACTCTCCCAGGGATTTGATTCTGGCTCCAGAAATCAACTTTATAATACATACTGGCTACAACTAATTCCCAGGTCTCTCTATAAGCTTTCATCATAGAAAAGCTCACATCCTATAAAGGTTATCTACTTCTTAACTTCTCAGACCTTACTTTGAATTTATTTTCCCTCCAAAGTAACACAAGAAATGTTTATTAAATGTTTAACATGGGTTAGGCACTGTGCTTGGTACTGAAGGCAAAGTGGTTAACAAGGCATACAAAATTGAGGTTGGCAGTCAAGCTACTTTATAATTATTATAAATCCACTATGTTGAAAACTGTTCCAAATTACAATAGTAGTTTTCATTTTCTGAACAATTATGTGGTAGATTTGGTATTTTACATTTATTATCTCTAATCCATAATAATAATTATAATAATTCTATCCTAAAAGATAAATGGCGTCCTTATTTTACAGATGAGAAAACGGAGGCCCCAGGCCACAGAACTAATGACGGTTAGAGATGGGGTTAGCATCCACGTCTGTGCTCTTTCTATTCTATTATGCTATCATTCCAGGGCTTCCTATCATGCAGATTTTCCCTTCAAGTTTTTTTCCTTTCCTTTTTTAAAAAATCCCTTTTGGTACCAGAACTTCACTGGTAGGGTCTAATATTGACTAGTTCAGTAGCATATGTTGATCCCTTGATTCAAATTGTTCTAGTTACAGATTGATCAACCCAATAAATCTTCCAAAAATTTGTTTTTTTCTGTTTTTAAATACCTGAGGTACCACTCCCACTGCCCTCCGAAGGCTTTCCAGGCTCACATCTTGTATATTTTGACCAGCAAGATAAATGCTACCCTTTTGAGGCTCATAGAAGCGAAACAACAGCCTCACTATTGTGCTTTTCCTGAAATTGGAGATGAAGAAAGGTTATTTAGCTCCTATTAATGTTAGGAAAACCCAGTTTTAAACCACAGTAATCATTTTCATTATAATAAAGAAAAAAATATTACATTGGGAATCATCAGTCTATAATACAGAATTTTACAAATAACTAAATTACCCACCCTGACCCACTACCTCCTACAATGGCCACTTTCTTTCCTGCAGGGACTTCAAAGGATATTCCACTAAGGACTTTCTGGCTCTCAATGTATTCAAAATGCACATTATCAAAGGCCACGGTAGCTGTCTGTGGTGTGATCTGAAGGGGAGATGCCATCACTTTGTCCTAGCAGGGAAGAGAAAAAAAAGCCACTTTACACACTGCCTAGAGTACAGCTATGAAGACAATTTTCTAATTCACAGAAAGAAAAAGGAAATTATGGAAAAGAAGGAGGTTTATAAGTGGACTTAGACCACTTCCAAGCATGCAATTAAAGATTTGTTTTCTCATGCTTCATGGCCAAGGTAAAACAAACCCTGAATGTTTTGGTTTCTGAGCAACTTTTTTGAGGGGGGGGTGGGGAGGGAGAAGGGATGATGGGCAGGGGAGGAATGGGGTTGAGGATGCGAGGAGAGGCAATCATACATTCTGTGTCATTATTAGATAACTAAATTCAGTGTAAGTACAAATAATTCAACTTAACAAAATTTACTTTCTAGTATAAGTCTTCATTAACATTGCAAGATTTTTATTATTTATTTATTTAATTTATTTATGCTGAGACGGAGTTCGCTCTTGTTACCCATGCTGGAGTGCAATGGCACGATCTCGGCTCACCGCAACCTCCGCCTCCCAGGTTCAAGCGATTCTCCTGGCTCAGCCTCCCGAGTAGCTGGGATTACAAGGCATGTGCCACCACAACCAGCTAATTTTATATTTTTGGTAGAGACGGGGTTTCTTCATGTTGGTCAGGCTGGTCTAGAACTCTTGACCTGAGGTGATCCGCCCGCCTCGGCCTCCCAAAATGCTGGGATTACAGGTGTGAGCCACCATGCGTGGCTAGGTTTTTAAACATAGAAGTGAAAGCTCTAACAACCTCTTAATACAGGTGATAGCACCCCACTCCCCTGCCAATTCCTGCAGGTAAAAGAAATTGGGCTTGCTAACGTGGTGATGTAGGAATATTCCTAGAATAATCCTACTAATGGGATGATGTTCACATACTTTTGAAAAGGTGCTATATGGATTACTTACTTTAATTCGGGTGTCTACCTTGAGTAGAGTAAACAAGGTGTTCATATCTATGAGTGCTTGTCTAGTCTCTCTATATACAGTTCCCAGAAAGTTCAGGGGTAATGAAAGTTGAAAAAGCAGTCCATTCACCATCACTAGATCTCCAACAGTAAGGGTGCCTTAATATGCAATTGGCAGAAGAAAAAAAAGGGTATTTTAGATAAATGTTACATACTTTCCCAATTTAAGATAGAGAGGTTTATAGTCTATTATCACAGAACAAAATATTCTTAATCAGCAACAACTCTTATGCCGACTCAATTTCAAAGCATTAATCCATGATTTAGGTAATACAGGGAACTTAGTATATGTTAAGAGGAATGGGAAAGGCCTACCTACACACTATATATAATACACAAAAAAGAATGGTTTAAGTGAGGATAGAAATGGAAGGCTAAAAAGTTTCTCTTTTTTCCCTAAGACACTAGTAACGGTTTCTTTGCAGTGTAACATAGAAATTTAAAAATTAGTATACATTATAAATTGGAGAAAATAGACATCACGATTAAGGATGATAAACCATTCTGATGTACATCAAGTTAAAGGAAACAAAATGAAACAACAACAACAACAAAATGTTGTTGTGACCTAAATATGTGGAAAACATATTTAGGTCACAGTGAATGAATGAATACTAACTGAGTGGGGGTGGGGGGAGTTTACAGAAAGGAGGAGCAGACATTTACTTTTGAAGTGTTTTGCAAGTAAAAAAAGGAGTAGAAAGATTAAAAGGTTCCTGGTAATTCTTAAAAAAAGAGTGTTTGCAGTTTAGTCCTTTGAACTAAACACTAAATTAATTACATTGCTCTACAAGTCTACAAGAAAAATTAGAAAAACTAGATGCTAAAAAAAAAAGTTGTTCTTAAAAGATCAGGTAGTTACAAACAGTAATCCCAATCAATGAGTGAGCCAGCACTAAACAAAAGGAAGTTAAAAAACCATTATCAAACAATCAAGCAAATACATTCTGATACAAAGAGAAAAGTACTCCAAGGATGTTAAAGCACTTTAACATCCTTTATAATTAAGAGATACGCATACACATTCCTTTCATTAATCTTTATAAAAGTTGAACAGCCTGTAAATGTGATAGCCACAGACCCATTACCTGCCACAATTCCCTGACTGGCGAGCACCATTATAGCTGTTAAACCGACACTGAAAATAGCACTTTGACCAAAGTTCAGCATAGCCAGAGTAGAGGTACTTTTCAATGAAGCAGTCTCATACGTCTTCAAAAATCCATCATATCTCTGTGCTTCATATCTTTCATTATTAAAATACTACAAAATATATAAAAATAACTATGGGCAAGTATAATTAAAATTTATTCTCTTAAGTGATCAGTATACTTTTCATCAGACTTCAAGTATGAATACAATTTTGTACTGTAGATTCCATTTTAAAAATTGACTTTCAATATATTGTACTATGATATCCCTGCAGCTTTCCATAATGAATTGTATTTCAAAAGTCCACAAAATTCACCCAATGAACATTTACTGAATGCTTAGCTAATTCCAACCCAGATCTAAAACAAAATCTTCAATGACACTTCCTTCACAAAGCCTTCCCCTGAGACTCTGAATTGACAATTCCTACTACCCTCACAACATTATGCCTTCTTATCTAGTCACCTGCATACTTAAGTTCTTTCAGTACAGTATAAAATTCTGGGATAGCAGGGATTAGAAAGTAATCTTTTTTTTACCACCCTCCCCTGTGAAACCACTTAGAACACATAAGAGGCATTCAGTAACTATTTGTTAAATGGAAAAATGAACAAATAAATGAAAGAATTAATGGGAAGCACTATACTAGGCACTCTGAGGGATAGAAGAGAGTCAAGAATTTACATGCCAATTTGATTAGCTTACTGTTCATTCTGAATCAAGATGCTAACGGTATATAGTCATGCATCACTTAACAACGGAGATATGTTCTGAGAAATGCATACTTTAGGTAATTTTGACTGTGCAATCATCATAGAGTGTACTTACATAAACCTAGATGGTATAGACTACCACTCACCTAGACTATATGGTATAGCCTATTGCTCCTAGGCTACAAACCTGTACAGCACATTACTGTATTGAATATTGTAGAAAACTGTAACACAATGGTATTTGTATATCTAAACAAAGAAACGGTACAGTAAAAGTATGGTAAAGAAGATTTGCAATGGTATATCTGTATAGAGCACTTAGCATGAATGGATCTTGCAGGACTGAAAATTGCTCTAGGTGAGTCAGTGAGGAAGTGGTGAGTGAATATGAATGCCTAGGGCATTACCGTACACTACTGTAGACTTTATAAACACTGTACACTTAGGCTACACTAAATTTATTTAATATTTTATTTCTTCAATAATAAAATTAGCTTACTGTAACTTTACTTTACAAATTTTTAAAAACTTTTTTACTCTTTTTAATAACAGCTTAAAACACAAACACATTGTACAGCTGTACAAAAGTATTTTCTTTCTTCATATCCTCATTCTATAGGCTATTTTCTATTTAAGGTTTTTTGGTTTTTTTTTTACTTTTTAAACTTTTTTGTTAAAAACTAAGACATAATCACACACATTAGCCAAGACCTATGTAGGGTCAGGGTCAAATATCACTGTTTTCTACCTCCACATCTCCTTTTACTGGAAGGTCTTCAGGGGCAATAACATGCATGGAGCTATTATCTCCCATGACAACAATGCCTTCTTCTGGAATACTTCCTGAAGGACTTACCTGAGGCTATTTTACAGTTAACTTTGTTTTTAGAAATAGAAGGCGTACACTCTAAAATAATGATTAAAAGTAGAAAATACATATGCTAGTTAACATACTAGTTTATCATTATCAAATATTAAATGATGGGTAGCGCAGTAGGTTTGTTTCCACCAGCATTACCAGAAACACATAAGTAATAGAGTAACGAATTGTGCTACAACATTACAATGGCTACAATGTCACTTGCTGACAGGAACATTTTAGTTCCATTATTATCTTATGGGACCAACATCATAGATGCCAAAACATCATTATACAGTGCATGACTGTATTTATGATCACTTATAAATTAATTCAGAAGGTAAAAATCTGATAGTACCAAACAAAAACTGAGAAGGAAAGAGGACAGTTTCTAAACAAAAGACAAACAATAAAATAGTATTATTCCATCACACCTAGAGATCATATCCTAACCCAAAGCTCTAACTTACAGTACCTATTAAATGGTAGATCAAATCTTAGAGCAGTGTGAAAGGCAGAGGAAAGTATAATTAAACATATTACCTTCACAGTTTCATAATTCAGCAGTGAGTCTATAGCAGCATTACCTGCATCATTATCTGCTTTGTTCATTTCTATTCTAAATCTAGTTCTGTAAGACAAAGATTTGCATAGGCATGAAATACCTGTTATAAAAGCATAACAATTTATAAATTTTATGTGGCTTCTAGGGAATAAATTACCTCCACCGTGTGACTGCAACTGTGAATGCTGTGTATGTACCAAGTGTTCCGAGGGTTACCAAAGCAAACTGGGCACCGCATTTGTAATACTAGAAAAGGAAGTCCAAAGAAGAAATGTAAAATAGTTATTGTTCTTGCCAAACAGTTTGTAATACACAACAGCAAATCTCAGTCAAAAGATTTTAACAAAAATATGGTGGCGGGAAGTTATGTATGTGAACGATGGGTGAAAAATCAAATACTTTAGAAAATCTACTTTAGGCAACAAGGGTAGAAAGTCAAACTGCACTTGCTACATCAATAGTACCATCAAATACTAATAGGAACATAGTACAATAAGCCTAAAGAGGAATAAAAAATACATACATATATTTTTAACTATAAAAGGTGAAATTGCTAATCATTAGAGAAATGCAAATCAAAACCACAATGAGATATCATCTCAGATGAGTCAGAATGGCTATTATTAACAAGTCAAAAAATAACAGATGTTTGTTGTCAAGGTTATGGAGAAAAGGGAACACTTATACGCTGCTGGTAGGAATGGAAATTAGTTCAGCCATTATGGGAAGCAGTTTGGACATTTCTCAAAGAACTTAAAACAGAATTACCATTTGATCAGCAATCCCATTACTGGGTACATATATTCAAAAGAACATAAATTATTCTGCCATAAAGACATATAAATGCATATGTTCACTGCAGCACTATTCACAACAGCAAAGACATGGATGGCAATCAATGGTGGACTAAATAAAGAAAATGTGGCCCATGTCCACCATGGAATACTATGTAGCCATAAAAAACAAAATCATGTCCTTTGCAGCAACATGGATGCATCTGGAGACCATTATCCTAATCGAATTAACTCAGGAACAGAAAACCAAATACCACGTTCTCACTTATAAGTGGGGTACACACGGACACAACGAGGGGAATAGACACTGGGGCCTATTGAGGGTGGAGGGTGGCAGATGGGTGAGGGTCAAAAAACTACCTTTCAGGTACTATGCTCACTACCTGGTGATGAAATCATTTGTACACCAAACCCCAGTGACACATAATTTACCCATGTAACAAACTTGCACAGGTACCCCCTGAACCTAAAAGTTGAAACAGAGAAAAAAAAAAAAAAAGGTGAAATTGCCTAAAATGTTATGAAAGGTGATGAGAAACCTAGATATTCTGAGCATATCAGTCCAATGCCATACATAAAAATCCCTGCTTAAAAAAAAACCTTGTAAGTACTAGTTGATGACTAATCTATGTGTAGAACTGAATAGTTATTTACAATAACAACATGATAAAGAATTTGAGCAGTCCATTGAAGTTTGTGGTAAAATAATTAAACTGCATAATGTTTCTGGCATCACAGAATTTTGCTTTCAAACCCATAGGCATGCAACAGTACAACAGCTTCAAATATTCAATTGCTACTAATATGAATTTAAGATAAAAGCTTGTTATGAAAAAATGTTTAACTTACCAAAACACCACTGACAAGCATCACTTCAAACATGATGGGAAGAAGATTAAATACCAAAGCACTCAGGACAAAACTGATACCCCTTGTTCCTCTGTCAATAGCCTTAGATAAAGCTCCCGTCTGTCTGCTCAGGTGAAAACCCAGATCCAGGTTGTGAAGATGAAGAAAGACATTTTTGGCTATTCTTCGGATTGAATTTTGGGCTACCTTGCCAAATACTGCATTTCGAACTTCGTTAAAAAAAGCAGCTCCGGCTCTTGATACACCATCTAACAATACATTCAAAAGAAAAAATAGGATGTAACAATATTAGAATCAAAGGAGTATAGAAATGACAAGCATGCAGAAAATGTTTGTACAATGAATAATTCAGTGAATGAATATATCACAGAATATTTACAATAAAAGAAACCTAGAAATAATCTAGCCTAATGAGTATTAACTTTTCTACCACTATGAATCCCTTCAGTGTTATTTCCTCTAGGTTTCAAATGTTAAAATATTTTTTTCCAAATAAAATACTTAAATAATAGCCCACATGGCATTATTGTGGATAAATGTGCGTATCTGTTGAGGATTTTTATCTAATTTAATCTTCCTAAATAACAAGTAATAAAATTGAGATCCTGAAAAATCAAGTGCCTTGACTAAAGGCATACCCTTACTAATGTCTCCCAAATCTCATAGTGTCCTTTCTAATGCATGGGACACACAGCATTTATATTCTGTTCTTTTCAAATTGTAGATTTGTGTTATTACTAATGAATACATTTTAATAAAGCATTTATGTACATATATATTGTTATTTAGCTATTTCCTATTTAATAGCTAACAATGCCAGCAAGAAAATAATTGACCTTTGTGGAAATGGATGTTACAAAAAGCCTAACTCCTAGAAGTGGTTGTTATGAATTTAATGTCTTATTTCATACTATTGTTTTCTAGAACTTGTAAAAATCCTAATGTTATCATGGAATTTTTTGAAAGTGTATCATACAGAACAGTTTTTAAAAACACATACAAAACATCTCACATAAAACAACAAACATCCAAAATGCTAAGCTGTGTTTGTACTGAAAAGGTCATCTGCTCAAATATGATGAAACCTCCTTGAAGAAAGTCAACACCTTTAGACAGATTAAAGAATCACACATACAGCCAATCAGAACTGCTGTTGCCATGGTTGCAACTGTATTTGGTGCATCACTCAGGTTCAGCATGTTTCCCGACATCTGGTTGAGGCTGTCTACAGCATATTTAAACATGAAGGGAACCACAATATTCATGGCCTAAAAACATAAAGACATCAATCACCCATTATATATAAAATACTTATTTATAAAAGTACAAATATTTACCTTAAATTAGTACTTATGATAATGTTTACATATTTACCACTACCTGGTATTAGAGTGATTTTCCCCATTCATAAAGACAGTATCTTTGACATTGGGAGAGCTGTCATTTCAGGCTTCATACTTCACACTGCCATGTTAATATTCATTTATAAGCTATGTGAATTAGTCAAATGCTTCTGCTTCCATGAAATCATCCCAGGTCTGCCACTGAAAAATGCTGTCTCCATTATCTAAAATCCTACAAAGCTCATGACACTATGGCAAACTGTCTTACACTGTAGTTATTTGTGTATGTATTTCCCTTTCCTACTGGATCGCTGAGGGTCTGTGCCATTTTACTTTTTGTCCCACCCATGCTGAATATAATGCTCTTATACCGCAGGCATTCAATAAATATTGTAAAAATAATTTGGTCACCAAAATAATGGTAAACTAAATTACACAGCAAACCAGATCACAAAAGCAGATGAATTACAAGTATATGTGGCTGATTCACCTTTGGAAAAAAACACTGATAAATCCATTTGTCCTACAGAAAGCTTCTTTGCTCCAATACCATATAAAACAAAGCCCAATTATTATCAAAACTAAGCTTTCAATAATGCACCTATTTCTCCATGAGAATACATCAAAATAAAACTTAAAAAGAAAATTAGGAGTATGATGTTTTCATATATTCAAGGCAAATGTTTCATCATTCACATTCTATATTTTCTGCAGTTATAGTATCCAAAACATCAACCATCATTTAGGAACAGAAAGTTTGTCAGATTCCCAAAGTTTATTTGAAGAGATACACATTAATAACATGTGAAAACAATTCTATAAGCCTTAATAAAAACACTGAAATCCCAGATCTTGTTAATGCTCCATTATTATGCCATCTATCTTTCAAAGCTTAGGTATAACTGATAGAAGCTATGTAAGTCTTACCAAGATTCCAAGGTAAGGTATACAAGAGTCTTACCAACCAAGCAGGCATTCTAGTATTCAACAATATCATTAAAATACACAGCACATGTTGGGATGCTTTTAAGAATGTAACATTATGAAATAAACTACTTAAACATTAAGCTTTCTGACTTCCAAAATCTAATAGAAAATAGGGCAGGTCTCAAATAGTATAAATTTCTCAATTCTGATTCCCTTGTAGCCATATAACCTCAGGTTTCTTGCTGCTGCTTTTTTTTTTTTTTGAGATCTCGCTCTGTCGTCCAGGCTGGAGTGCAGTGGTGAAATCTTGGCTCACTGCGACCTCCACCTCCTGGGTTCAAGCGATTCTCCTGCCTCAGCCTCCTGAGTAGCTGAGATTATAGGCATGCACCACCATACCCAGCTAATTTTTGTATCTTTAGTAGAGACGGGGTTTCACCATGTTGGTCAGGCTGGTCTCAAACTCCTGATGACCTTGTGATCCGCCTGCCTCGGCCTCTCGGCCTCCCGAAGTGCTGAGATTACAGGTCTTGCTTCTTCTTGAAATGGTCTCCTCTCCCCTATCTACCTCATCACCCTTCAAAGCCCAATTTTTATACCATTTCTATCATAATGCCTTCTCTGAAATATGCAGCCAATTTGGCACTCTCCATTTTCTATCTTTTTGTTATAGTTTATACCACAATATTTATCACTTTTATGATATATTTCTGATTCATTTTGTATGTATATATGCATGGATATATTTCCATCTTTTTTTGTATAAATTTAAGGGGTACAAGTGCAGTTCTGTTACATGGATATATTGCGTACTGGTGAGGTCTGGGCTTTTAGTGTATCTATCACCCAAATAATGTACAAACCTTTTGTGACAAAAGTAACATTTACTGAACAACAGCTAGATGAATCATATATGGTGAAGGTAGGTACCTTTCACAAATGTGAGGGATGAAAGGAATAACAATTTTACAAAATAGATTTTATCTCTATAGTTGAGGAAACTCAGGTTCCATGAGGTTTAATGACTTGTCTGGTAAGCAGCAGAGCTAAGATTAAAATCCAGGTCTGACACTTGACGTTAGAATTGTTTCCAGTATACCATAGCAGCTTATAAGGCAGGGACAATATATTTCACTTCTTTTGCACCCTAAAATGGATGCTCTCAAAGGCACTGTTTAAACCAGCTATAGTTGTGAAGTATATCAAAAGTAATTTAAATAAATTTGAGCAGATTCCAGGTTTTCCATTTAAGGATACATTCCCTCACCTGCAATCCAATACACTTTCCTCAGTAGGAGAAAAAGTGATAGTCACAGCTAGCATGCAATTCTCATAACTCACAGCCCATTATACCTTTTCCAAAGCTGTAGTGAATGATGCCTAAAACTAATGTATCACCGATAAAGTTGTGCAATTTTACTTCCTTGGAAATGTTTTTGGATTTGGTCAAACTAGAGAACATCCTTGTAAGTGTTCAGGACATGTGAGTGTCATCTGCACTGTGTTGTTAGTGGCAGAAAAAGGGCAGTTAGCACATGCAAAAAACATGGCACTACCCCTAATAACAACTGAATACTGTCAGTTTTCCCATACAAGTAATTTTAAAAAGGTAAGAAATATGCCATATATGTTAAAAAGGAAAGAAATACACCAAAGAAATAAGAAGGATATTACATGTAGATGTTTTTATTAATATATAATGTAAGTTTTATTTGCCTTGTGATATTTTGGAGGTGGGAGTAGCAAACAGTGGTTTTCTCCAGTATGCTGCCTTTAGCAGAACTAGATTTAAACTATTCCAGGCAAATGAGAATCTTCTTAAAAAAAAAAAAAAAAAAAAAAAACTTTTTTATTTTGAAATAATTAGACTCATAGAAAGCTGCAAAAGTAGTATGTAGTACAAAGAGACCCAGGTACCCTTCACCCAGCATCTCCTAATGACATTGTATTTTGCTGTAGTTCAATATCAAAACCAGAAGGTTAACATCAGCACACTACTGTTAACTACTGGACTAGAGACCTCATTCAGTTTTTACCATCTTTTAGCCTGTATTCATGTGTATGTGTGTGTAGTATGTATGTGTCTGTTTGTGTGGTTCTATGCAATTTTATCGCACATTCAGATCTGTAACTAGCACCACAATCAAGATACAAAACTATTCCATCACCACAAGAGAAATCCATTATGCCACCACTTTGTATTCACCCCCGTTCTACCTGCCTCACCCCAGTCCCTTTACCCTGGCAACCACTAATTTGCTCTTGATCTCTACAGTTTACTCATCTTGAGAATATTCTAGAAATGGAATCAGATAGTATATAACCTTTTAAGATCAGCTTTTGTTTTATTCAGCATAATGTGCTCAAAGTTTATCAAGACTGTTGCATGTATCAATAGCTCATCATTTGCTATTACTAAGGATTATTCCATGGATGTACAAGAATTTATTCAACCAGTCACCCCGAAGGACATTTTGGTTGTTTCTAGCTTAAGGCTACTATGAGTAAAGATGTTATCAACATTCTCATACAGGTGGATATAAGTTTCCATTCATCTGGGAAAAGACCCAAGAGTCCAACTGCTAAGTCATATGGCATCTCCATGCTGACCTTACTAAGAAACTGCCACACTCTTTCTAGAGTTGCTGTATCATTCTATTTTACATTTCTGAGACAGAGTCTCACTCTGTTGCCCAGGATGGAGTGCAGTGGCATGATCTCATCTCAGTGCAACCTCCACCTCCCGAGTTCAAGCAATTCTCCTGCCTTTGCCTCCTGAGTAGCTGGGACTACAAGTGCACGCCACCACACCTAGCTAATTTTTGTATTTTCGGTAGAGACAGGGTTTCACCACGTTGGCCCAGGCTGGTCTCAAACTCCTGGGCTCAAGTGATCTGCCTGCCTTGGCCGCCCAAAGTGCTGGGATTATGGGTGTGAGCCACCACAACTGGCCTGCTGTATCATTTTATAATAACCAACAAAGTATGAGTGACTCGGTTCTTCTGCAACCTCACAAACATTTGGTATTATCATTTTTTTTTAAATTTCAAAATTGTTCCAATAGGTGCATATTGTTACCTCATTGATGTTGAACACTTTTTAATGTGCTTATTTGCAATCTATATCTTCTCTTTGGTGAAATATCTGTTCATGCCTTTTGTGCATTTTATAATTGGATTGTTTGTTTTTCTGCTGTTGAGTTTTAAGGGTTCTTTATATATTCTAAGTATAAGGCCTTTGTTGGATATGTGGTTTGCAAATATTTTTGCCCAGTCTACTGCCTTTTATTCTACTCAGGAGTCTAACTTCTCACTCCATTCAGCAGCAATGAGAAATCCCTTCTGCCAGGAGTCAATAGAGGCCCAAGTAGGAACCCCAGATTCTCATCTCCACCCACAGTAATGAGGCAGCACCCCTGCTCCAGTGAAGTGGTGTCACAGGAGGCCTGCTAAACAGAAGATATACATAAGATTCAGAGTCTAATAATACTCTACATGTCCAGGTTTCGATTTAAAAAATCATATCAAGAACCAATAAGATATCAATTTGATTAAGACAATACAATCAATAGACACTAACATCAGGATGACACAAACATTACAACTATCTGAAAGATTTCAGAGTAGCCATCATAAAAGTGCTTCAAGGAATATTTATGAACATGCTTGAAATAAGTGAAAAAATAGAAGTCTCAGGAAATAAAGGATATAAAGAACCAAATAAAAAATACAGAACTGAAAAATATAATAACTAACATATAAAAACTCAATGGATGGGCTCCATGGCAAAATGGAGAAGACAGAGGCAAGTATTAATGAACCTGAAGATAGAACAATAATTAGGAGTACAATGCTTTCATATAGTCAAGGCAAATGTTTAATCATTCACATTCTACATTTTCTGCAATTATAGTATGAAAAACATCAACCGTTACTTAGGAACAGGAAGTTTGTCAGACTGCCAAAGTTTTTCTGAAGAAACTAAATTGATGCACATTAATAATATGTGAAAACAATTCTATCAGGCTTAACAAAAACACTGAAATCCCAGCTCTTCTTAATGTTCCATTATTATGCCATCCATCTTTGTTAAGTTTAGCTACAACTGATAGAAGCTATGTAAGTCTTACCAATCAAGATTTCAAGGTAAGGTATACAAGAGTCTTAGCAACCAAGCAGATGTTCTAGTAGTCAACAATATCATTAAAATACACAGCACATGTTAGGATGCTACCTAAGCTTAACAACGGGGAGAAAATAGACTAAAGAAAAAAAAAAAGCCAAAACCGAGTCTCAGGGACCTATGGAGCTGTAACAAAACACTTATCATCCTTTATTGAATCCCAGAAGGATAGCAGAAGAGTGTGGGGCACAAAAAAGTACCAACGAAATAATGGCTGCAAATTTCCCAAATTTGGCAAAAGACAAACCTATAATTTCAAGAAGCTGAGCAACCCAAATGTAGATAAACCCAAAGAAATTCACACCAAGACACATCATAATTAAACTTATGAAAGCTAAAGACAGAGAAAAATATCTTAAAATCAGCTAGATAAAAACGTTATGTATAAGGGAAAAACAATATTAAGACAGCAGATTTCCACAGAGGCCAGCAGTAAGTGGGACAACATTTTTCAAGTGGTGAAAGAAAAGAACTGTCAACCTAGTATGGTACACTGGGCAAAATTAATCTTTGTGAATGAAGGGAATATCAAGACATTTTCAGATTAAGGAGCACTAAGAGAATTAGTTACCAGAAGGCCTGCTTTAAAAGAATTGCTACAGAAAATTCTTCATAAAACAAGAAATGAAAGCAGAAGGAAACCTGGAATATCAGGAATGAAGGATGAGCAATGGAAATGGCAAATATCTGTGTAAATATAATAACCTATTCTTAAGTTCTTTAAAAATATGTTTGATAGTTAAAAGCAAAATTTATATTTGTCCAGAAAGATTCCACAGAGTAAGAAAAAAGATCACTGACTGATGGGGTTTACAGTATTAAAGAGATATGAAACAATGGTAAATATAAAGGGGGAAGGTAAGGGAACTTACAGAGTAGTAAGTTTTTACATTTCATTTGAAGTAGTAAAATACTGACTCTAAGCAGACTGTGAAAAGTTACTTATGCATACTATAATTTCTAGAGTAACCACTACAAAATTATATAAAGAGATAAACTAAAACACATAGTAGATAAATTAAAATGGGATAGTAAAATCTGTTCAAATAACATAAAAGGTGACAGTAAAGGTAAAACCAAGTAACAAAATAAATTTATCAGAAAACAAATAATAAAATGGTAGACTGAAATCCAAATATATAAATGATACCAATATTATTATCAATATATTACAATGATCAACAAAAATCAATAATTACTAATATATCAACATATTAGCAATGAACAGTTAGAAACCAAAATTTAAAAAAGAAAATTACTCACATTGTCCTCATCAAATAAAAAAAATTCTTAAGTATAAATCTAACCCAAGGTCTCAACCTACAGCACTACTGACAGTTTGGGTTCCATAATTCTTTTGCGGGAAGAGCTATTCTGTGCATTGTACGATGTTTCACAGTGTCCTTAACCTCTACCCAATACATGCCAGTAGCATACCCCACCCTCTCTAGTTGTGACCTATAAAAATGTCTCTAGACATTGCATAATGTCCTCTTGGGGTCAAAATGACCCCTGGGTGGGAACCACTGGGATAATCAAACATGTGTCAGGTCTGTATGCTGAAAGCTATCAATGCTGATGAAATAAATCAAATAAAAGCTAAATAAATGGAGAAACATACTACATTCATCCAATGGAAGACACGACCTAGTAAGGAGGTCAATTCTACCCAAATTGGTCTACATTTTTAATAAAATTTCATTTAAAATATCATCAGGCTTCTTTGATAGAAGAGCTTTAATAGCTATAGAAAAGTTTATTCTAAAATTTATATGCAGAGTCAAAAAAAACTGGAATAGCAAAAAACAAATTTGAAAAGAAGGGAAGAAAGTTGGAAGAATCATCCTACCTGGCTTTAAAACTTACTATAAAACTAAAAAATATATACATATATTTTATATATATATGATATATATATATATCAAATATAAAAATAGTGTGGTACTGGTGAATGCAGAAACACAAACATCAATGAAACAGAATAGATTCCAGAAAAACATCCCATATATAATCATTATGGAGAAAGAATAATGGCTCCCCAAAGATACTCATGTACCAATTTCCAGAACCTACAAAGATGATACCTTACATAGCAAAATGAACTTTGCAGATGTGATTAAGCTGAAGAACATGATTATGTTCTTTATCTTTGATTATTTGGGTGGGCCAAATCTAATTACAGGAGTACTTATAAGAGAGAGGCAGGAGAGTCAAAGTTGAGAGAAGATAAGACGAAGGGAAGCAAAAGGGTCAGAGTCAGAGAGACTGAACATGCTGTTGATGCTGAAGATGGAGTAAGAGGCCCTGAGCCAAGGAATGTAGGTGAACTCTAGAAGCAGGAAAAGGCAAGGAAATAGATTTTCCTCAAGAGTTTCTGGAGGGAGCACAACCATGCCAAATATCTTTATTTCGATCCAGTGAAACCTAATTTTGGATTTCTGACCTCCAGAAATGTAACATAACAAATTTGCAGTGTTTTCAGCTACTATGTTTGCGATAATCTGTTATAGCAGTAATAGGATACAAAGCAAACTGAATGGGGAAAGGATAGCCTTGGTGTTGGAACAATTGGGAAAAAATTTAATTTCTACCTAAACCTCATACAGGAATTCAAAATGTAGCACTTTAGTTCAGTACATACTTATTTTTTAAAAAACATGGCACAGATCTAAATGTAAAAGAGAAAAATATATAAAACATTTAGAAGAAAACAAAAGAGAAAATCTTAATGAACTTTAGTTAGGCAAATAGTTATTAGACATGACAACAAAAGCATAATCCATAAAGGAAAAAAATAATAAACTGAAATTCATCAAAATTAAAAACATTTGTTCTACATAAAATACTACTAAGGGGATTAAACAACAAGCTACAGACTGGGAGAATATATCTGCAAATCATGTATCTGATAAAGGTTTCATATCAGAATATATAAAGAATTCACTAAAGTTGAGAGGAAAAACAAACAGCCCAATTAAAAAATGGACAAAATGCTTAAACAGACACTTCACAAAAGGAAGAACCACAAATGTAAACTAAATACACACAAAGCTGCTTAATATCTCAGGCCTTAAGAGAAATGTAAATTAAAACCACAAGATATTCACCTGACAATACCTAGTGTTGACAAAGAAGCAAAGCAATAGGAACTCTTTCATACACTGCTGGTGGGAATACAAAGAGAACCACTCTGGAAAACAGCTTGGCAGTTTCTTATTGAGTTGAACATGTGTTTAGTATGACCTAGCATTCCACTCTTAAGTGTTTATTCTAGAGGTATGGAAACTCAGGTTCACACAAAAACCTGTATCTGAATGTTTACAGCAGCTCTAGTTATAATCTATAATCACTAAAAAGTGGAAAGAACCCAATGTTGTTGAATGGGTGAATGGACAAACTCTGTTTTATCCATACCATGGAATACTACTTGACAATGAAAAGAAACAAACTGGTATATCCAGTAACATGGATGAACGACCAAGACGTCATGCTGAGTGTGAGAAATCAGCTCAAAAGGTTATATACTACATGATTCCATTTATATGGCATACTCAAAATGAGAAAACTATAGTGATAGAGGACAAATCAATGTTTCCCAGCAGCTAGGGGTCTGGATAGGGTATGACTAAAAAGAGGTAACACAAGGGAGATTTTTGGGGTGATAGCACTTGTCTGTATCCTGACTGTGGTGGTAATTATGTGAATATACACGTGTTAAAAATTATGGAACTGTATACTAAAAAGAGTGCATTTCATTGAATGTACATTAAAATTAAAAGAAATAAAGCCAGCATCACAGCACAGACCTGGCTCGTCTGGGGGCAGGAAATGTCTAAAAATAAGGCTGAATCACAGTGTATTTCAATAAAAATCAACCCAATATGAAGTTTCATACCCTGTTACTTTTTAAAAATTAAAAAACTGGTTATATTTACAAGATTGTAATCTTGTGACAAAAGGTATATTTAATCTGACTGCAATGTGCACACTAAGTACACGAGAAATAAAGGAACTTTTAATTTTTTTTTTTTTTTTTTTGAGATGGAATCACCTCTGTCACCTAGGCTGGAGTGCAGTGGGGTGATCTCAGCTAAATGCAAGTACCGTCTCCCATGTTCAAGTGATTCTCATGCCTCAGCCTCCCAAGTAGCTGGGACTACAGGCACGCACCACCATGTCAAGCTAATTTTTGTATTTTTAGTAGAGATGGGGTTTCACCATGTTGGCCAGGCAGGTCTCAAACTCCTGGCCTCAAGTGATCTGCCTGCCTCGGCCTCCCAAAGAGCTGAGATTACAGGCATAAGCCACCATGCCCAGCCTCAGGAACTTATAAAACATTTTTCTTTCTTAGATCAAAAATTTAAATCATATAAATAATCTGCTAGGCTCTTGAATTATCAGAGACTGGTATATCATTACAAAATGGTATTCATTTAATTTTTAGCACAAAACTGTACAATTTGGGATAGTAATTGAAGAACAGAGTTAAGTAAAAAGTAAAATTGCCATAAAGGACTACCGAAAGTATGCTGTATCTACATGGTGCCAAAATTACTGGTCAATATAGTCAGTTTGCTGAGGACCTCAAGTTCCAGATTTAATTATCACTTTTCCCATTATGATTATGACTAGTCATCTGAGGAACCCAATTCTTTCAGACTTTTTAATATCTAAACTCCTCAAAAAATTTACCTCTTTCAGAGTGGACTCTGTTAACTAAGGGCTTTATGAGCAGTGCTGCCAAGAAGTGCCCAATATATCTAAACAAGTAAAAAAGCATTTTGTTCCTTTAATTGCTTCTCTATTCACAAAAGAATCAGGAGAGAAAAAAATAAAGACCAAGAGCACTAAAGAGGGATTTGACTAGCAAGGCAAGACAAAGATAAGAGAAAACTGGACAAGGTAAGGTAGTAGATCGGCACGAATTATTTTCCAAGCACTGGTCACGAGGCCCCACCAAACAAACAGGATCTGAGCAAAACAGAATGCAGCAAAGAAACCAGCCAAAACCAGCTAGAACCAAGATGGTGACTAAAACGACCTCTAGTTGCCCTCATTGTTCATTACACACTAATTACAATGCATTATCATGCTAAAAGCAATTCCCACCAGCACCATCACAATTTAAAAATGCCATGGCAACTCCTGTAAGTTGCTTTATATGGCTTAAAAGGAGGAGGAACCCTTAGTTCCAGGAACTCCTCATCCCTTTTCCAGGAAATTCATGAATAACCCACCCCTTATTTCACAACTAATCAAGGAACAGCCATATAGCTAACCAGAAATCCACAAGGGCTGCTGCTGCTACTCTGTCTATGGAGCAACCATTTTTCTGTACTCTGTTGCTCTAATAACCTTGCTTTCACTTTGCTGTCAGCTCACTCTTGAATTCTTTCCTGCACGAAGCCAAGAACCCTCCCAGGCTAAGCCCCAATTTTGGGGTTTGCCTGCATTAAGGGTACTCAGACAATTTGTAAAGATTATCAGGGTAGTGGTAGAATCCTCACAGAACTGAAGTTTCTATTCTCATTAAAGGAAAAATATCAAACAACAACAAAGCAGTTATGTAAGTTGATCAAATAGAAATTATTTTATATTATATACATTATTAATTCATGAAAATTAGGCCTAGGCAATAAAGGAAATGTCATTACAGATTTCCACTGCATCACCAAAATAATTCTGGCTTGTATATAAAGTTTGCTCTGGGCATCAAAGAGTAACCTCAACAGAAAACAGCCTATTTAATCCAATCCTTGCATCATAGCTGAATATGGATTCTGAGAAAGTAAAGCAAGAGTTATGACTAATCTATATGAATAACAGACACGCAGAAGACTCCATATGCAAGACTGTTACATAATGTAATATTTGTAAGTAATCTGTTGTTTTTACCTAATATAATAGTTTGAAAGTATAAACATGAAAAAGCTATGACACAGAAAGGGACTATATGTCATTGTCATTTTAAATAACAGACATCTAAAAGCTAGAGATCATAATATCCGTAAAACAAACTTGTTTTACCTTATTTCACGGCTGAAGCACACAGAACTGAAAGCAAATTAAAGAATATGAAAGAGCAATTGACTTGTAGTCTCAACTCCACTAATCTAATCTAAGAGATAAATCCTCTTATCTAAATCCTCTAGCAGATAAAACATTTAGAGGGGAAAAGTAAATCACACTGATATTTCATGAACAACCTCAACGTAACTAGTAGAAGTTACATGATATGTGAACCTGATTCATTACAATTTTTTGTTGATATGGCCTTATCCCCTAAAATTTGTCTGGCCCCATTTAGCAGGTTCTAGAGGAAATTCTAGCCTCTGACACCTACAGCTACAACTAACATTAAAGACAGCCAACTCCTAGCCAGATAAACATAAAATCTCACATTAAAGCATATTTACCTCAGTACATTTTACCTAATGCATTGTCTAGCTTTCAAAAAAAATCACAAGGCATGCCAAAAGGCAAAGAAGAATCTAAACAGACAAAGTAAACATTGGAACCAGACTCACATACGGCAGAGATTTTAGAATTATAAGACGAGGAATTTAAAATGCCAAAGGCTCTAATGGAAAAAGCAGACAGCATGCAAGAAAAGATGGGTAATATAAACAAAGAGAGGGGAATCTCTAAGAAATAATCAAAAGGTTATGCAAGAAATCAAAAACACTCTAACGGAAATGACGAATGTCTTTGATAGGCTCATCAGTAGACAGGACACAAAATAGAAAAGAATCAGTGAGCTTGAAGACGTATGTCAGTGAAAACTTCACAAAGTGAAAAGTAAAGAACAAAATGAATTTAAAATGGAAAAGAATATGCAAGAAATATGGGAGAATTACAAAAGGTGTAACATATGTATACATAATGGGAATACCACAAGGAAAAGGGAAAAGGAACAGAAAAAATAATTGAAATAATAAAGGCTAAGAATTTTCTAAAATTAACGACAACACCAAACCACAGATCCAGGAAAGCTTAGAGAACACCAAGTAGAAAAAACAAAACAAAACAAAACAAATAAAACACAACAACAACAAAAAACTCCCAAAAGGTACAGCCTGGCATATCATATTCAAACTACAAAAATCAAAGACAAAAATAATCTTAAAAGAAGCCAGAGGAATCCCCTATAAAGGAACAAGAATAAAAATAGCAGTGAATGCAAGCAAGAACAGAGTGGAGTGAAATATTTAAACTGTTGAAAAAAACAATCCACCAACCTAGAATTCTGCACCTAGTGAAACTGTCCTTTACAAGTGAGGGAAAAATATATACTCTCTACAAAAGCAAAAATTGAGGAAATTTGTTGCTAGTACATGGATCTTGCAAGAACTGTTTTTAAAAAAAGTTTTCCAGAGAGAATGGAAATGACATTGGTCAAAATCTCAGATTTACATTTAATAGGGAAGCAATGTTAGAGAAGAAATTAATGTAAAATAAAATAATTTATTTTTATTCTTAATTGATCTAACAGGTAAGTTTCTGCAAAATAATAACAGCAACAATGTATTGGGTAATTAAAGCTTATAAATAGGTGAAATGAATCACAGCAGTGTGTAAGTGATAGGGGGAATGAATTGGGAATACTGTTATGTGCACCACTCCCATGAAGCAGTAACAGTGTTATATTAAAGTGGAATTAGACTGCCTATAAATGTATAATGCAAACTCTATGGCAACCACTTAAAAATTGAAAAGTATAATTGGAAAGTTAAATGATTAGAAAAAACAAAATAATATAAAATGTTTAATTAAAGCCAGAGAAGGAAGAAAAAGATTGAAGAAAAAGTAAAATAAAAGCAAAAACCAATGAAGAAAGGCAATGAACAGAAAACAGTTACATATATGGTCAATATTAATCCAATAATATCAGTTAATCTTTTAAATATGAATAGTCTATACCAATTAAAACACAGATTGTCATCATGCCTGGATCTGATGGCATTTAAAAAAACCCAGATTGTCAGAATGGATTTTTAAAAGATGATCCAACTACAGATCCCATTTTAAATATAAAGACATAATGAATTATATGTAAACGGATGAAGAAATATATATCATCTTAACACTTATCAAAGCTAAGCTGGAGTAACTATATTAATTTCAGATAAAACACACTTCAGATCAAGGAAAATTAACAGGAAACAGGAATAAAAGAGGGGCATTACATAATGATAAAGAGGTCAATTCTCCAAAAAGATATAACATTCCTTAATTGTGTATGCACCTAACAACAAAATATCAAAATGCATAGGGCAAAAACTGATAGAATGGCAAGGAAACATAGATGCATCCTCTATTATATCTAAATGACACCTATAGGATACTTCATCCAACAAGAGCAGAATACATATTCTTCTCAAACTTGCACAGATCATTCACCAAGATAAATGACACTCTGGGCCATAAAACACACCTTTACAAATTTTTAAAAATACACATCGCATGAAGTATGCCCTAGGCAAAATGGAATTGAATTAGAAATCACTAACAGAATGACAGTAGGCATATCCCAACGATTAAACAACATGCTTTTAAATAACACGTGGGTCAAAGACTAAAGAGAAATCTAAAAATATTTTGAACTAAATAAAGATGGAAGATATAATGTATCAAAATTTGTGGGATGCAGCAAAAGGAGCACTTAAAAAGAAATTTATAGCACTGAATGCAAATATTAGAAAAGAAAGACCTAAGATGAATAATCTAAGTTTCCATCTTGGGAAAATAAAAAAAAAATTGCGAATTAAATCCAAAGTAAGCAGAAGAATAAAAATTGGGGCAGAAATCAATGAAATTGAAAAAAGGAAATCAACAAAACCAAAAGCTGGCTCTTGGAAAACAGCAATAAAATTGCTAAGTCTCTAGTCAGGCTAATCAAGCCAAAAAGAAAGAAGACAAATTACTAACATCAGAAATGAAAGGCAGGCCTTCAGTACTGTTTCTATGAACATTAAAAGAATAATTGAGGGACAGTATGAGCAACTCTAGTACAACAAATTTGATAACTTAGATGAAATGGACAAATTCCTTAAAAGATCCCTTCCTATACAAGATACATTGATAAATTCAATTGGTCTGTATCTATTCAAGAAATTGATTCAATAATTAATAACCTTCCAAAACAGAAAGCACTGATCCAAATGGTTTCACTGGTGAATTTTACTAACTACTTAAAGAAGAAATGATGTGAATTCTCTATAATTTCTTCCAGAAAACAGAAGTAGAGGGAATACTTCCTAACTCATTCCATGAAAACAGTACCACTCTAATATCAAAACCAATGGCATTATAAGAAAAGTACAGACCACCCTCTGTCCTGAATATAGATACAAAAATCCTCAACAAAATATTACCAAATCATACCCAACAATGTACAAAAATAATTATACAACATAACCAGGTAGAATTTATTCTGGGTATGGAAAGCTGGTTCAACATTTGAAAATCAGTTAATGTAATCCATCACATCAACAAGCTAAAGAAGAAAAATCAAATGATAGCAGATGAAAAAAATCATTTAACAAATTCCAACACCTACTTATTACAAAAACTCCCAGCAAACTAGGAATAGAGGAAAACTTCAACTTGATCACAAACACCTACAAAATACCTTAAAGCTAATAGCATACTTAATGGTGGGAAACTAAACTGTGAGCAAGGCAAGGATGTCCTCTTTTATCACATTACATTCAATACTACTAGAAGTCACAGCTAATGCAATAAGATAAGAAAAGGAAATAAAGGTATTCATTCTAGAAAGGATGAAATAAAACTGTCTTTGCAGGTGATATAATTGTCTATATAGAAAATCTGAAAAAAAAATCAACAAAAAACCCTACTAGAACTAATAAGCAATTACAGCAAGGTTGCAACATACAAGGTCATATACAAAAGTCAACTACCTTCCCACATACCACCAATGAACAATATGCAATTTGAAATAAAAAATACGCCATTTAAATTAAAAACAAAAAATGAAATACTTCAGTACAAATCTAACAAATGTGTGCAAAAGGTATATGAGAAAAACTATAAACTCATATGAAAGAAATCGAAGAAGCTAAATAAATGGAGAGATACTCCATGTTCATGTATAGGAAGACTCAATATTGTTGAGATGTCAGTTTTCTCCAGCTTGATCTATAGATTCAATGTGACCCCAATCAAAATCCCAGTAAGCAATTTTGTGGATATGGACAAATTGATCCTAAAGTTTATATAGAAAGGCAAAAAATTCAAAACAGCCAACAGAATACTGAAAAAGAAAACAATATTGGAGGTCTGACACTACCCGACTATAAGACTTACTATATGAAGCTACAGTAATCCTGACAGTGTGGTATTGGTCAAAAAACAAACAAATAGATCAATGGAAATAGAAGAGACAGCACACAAAAACAGACTCACAAAAATATAGTCAACTGATCTTTCACAAAAGGAGCAAAGGCAACCCAGTGGGGAAGAGATAGCCTTTTCAATAAATGATGCTGGAGCAACTGAGCATGCCAATGAAAAAAAAAAAGGAATCCAGACACAGACCTTACATATTTCATAAAAATTAACTCTAAATAGATCATAGACCAAAATGTAGAAGATGAAACTATAAATCATCTAGAAGATAACGTAAGATAAAATCCAGGTAACCTTGGGTTTGGCAATGACTTAGCACCAAAAACATGATCTATGAAAGATTGGTAAGTAGGACTTCATTAATATTAAAAAAATCTGCTTTACAAAACACACTGTTAAGAGAATAAGATGACAAGCCACAGACTGGGACAAAGTATTTGCAAAAGACTTGTCTGATAATGTACTTGCATCCAAAATTACAAAAGAACTCTTAAATCTCAAAAATAAGAAAACAATCCAATTTAAAAATGGGCAAAAGAACTGATCAGACATTTCACCAAATAAGATATACAAATGACAAAAAAGCGTATGAAAAGACGTCAACGACATATGTCATTAGGCATTTGTAAATTAGAACAAAAGTGAGATGCTACTACACACCTATTAGAATGGCTAAAATCTAAAATATCGCTAACACCAAATGCTAGTGAGGATGTGGAGCAATAGGAACTGTTATTCATTGCTTGTAGGAATGTAGAACGGTATACCAACTATAAAAGGTTATTTAGGAGTTTCTTACAAAACAAAACATAGTCTTACAAGACAATCCAGCAATTGTGTTCTTTGGTGTTTACCCAAATGAGATGAAAACTTATGGCCACACAAAAACCTGCACACAAATGTTTACTACAGCTTTATCAACGATGGCCAAAATCTAAAGGAAACCAAGATGTCTTTCAACAGGTGAGTGGATAAACACACTATAGTACACCCATATATTATTCAGTGATACAAAGAAAAGAGCTATCAGGTCACACACACACACACACAATGAATATCTTGAAATACATATTGCTAAGTGAAGGAAGCCAGTCTGAAAAAGCTACATACCATATTGTTCCAACTATATGACATTCTAGAAAAGGCAAAACTAGAGAGTTAGTAAAAAGATCACTGTTGTTAGGAATTTTGGAGGAAGGAAGGACAGATGAATAGATGGATCACATGGGATTTTGGGGGTAGGGAAACTATTCTATATGATATATGATATCATAATGGTGAATACATGACATTATATATTTCCCAAAAACCATAAAACTGTAGAACACAAAAATTGAATCCTAATGTAAACTATGGACTCGGTTAATAATAATGTATCTTTTAAAAATAATTGGTTCATCAGTTTTAGCAAATGTACCATATTAATGCAAGATGCTAATAACAGAAGAAACTGCATTGTGGGGGGGAAAAAAGGGGTATATATAAGAACTCTTTGTACTTACTGTTCAATTTTTCTGTAAACTTAAAACTTCTCCAAGATATAGTCTTTTAATAATAATAATAATAATGATAATAATAATAAAACAGGGTAAAATTCATACTTCTCAATTAAAGGCATCAGGTAGCACTGCCTCATTTTAAAAAATATTTTTCAGAAAAATTTCAAAAAAAATGAATAAGTACATAAATGTTTTAATTTTACAAATGTCAAAATAGTTATTAAAAAATGCTAAATCCTTCATAAAGCTTTCCCTATATGCTTAATTGTTGGTACACTACTACAGCTTCATTTGTCTCTCCTTTTGGATGTTTCTATCATGTCATATATATATATTTTTATATATATATAAAAATCATTATTTGTTAGTCAATAAATATTTGCTCAATATATATATTACCTGTCATACTTTATATAACAGATGCATTTCTGAAGAAAAAGGGTGTTTATTTTTATAAATCACTCTCCCTTGAAATTATTATAATTGTAAAGATAGCTTATTTTTGCACTTGATACTTTAATTTCCTTTGTCCCCAGTTTTTCTGTCATCTAAGTGGTTTCCAAGATGGCAGTGGTTAGAGAATATGAATAAACGTCTTTTGGTAATATTAAAGGTAACATACATTTTATAAAATCAAATGATTTCAATAAATATGTTTTACATTTTCCCTAAATCCTGGCATGGTTGTATGTAAAATACTAATAGAAAGGTTGAATTAGGTTAGCCGGGTGCCGTGGCTCATGCCTGTAAATCCCAACACTTTGGGAGGCTGAGGCGGGTGGATCACCTGAGGTCAGGAGTTTGAGATGAGCCTGACCAATATGAGAAAACCCCATCTCTACTAAAAATACAAAAATAAGCCAGGTATGGTGGCATCCGCCTGTAATCCCAGCTACTTGGGAGGCTGAGACAGGAGAATCGCTTGAACCTGGGAGTCGGAGTTTGCAGTGAGCAGAGATCACACCACTGCACTCCAGCCTGGGCAACAAGAGTGAAACTCCATCAAAAAAAAAAAAACCACACATCATAGAAGACCTCAAATTTCCCAGATTAATAATATGATACTCCTATGATATATGTATAGATGGTAAGAAAATACATTGCATATGATTTGTAGGGATTTAAGGAATGAATACAAATGGCATTTTGTTTTTGTCTCTCTTGGTAGTGGAACCCCTAAAATACATCTTATATAGAACCCAAACATATTAAAATAGAATTGCTGCAACTCTGCTAAAAGAAATACCAATCCACTCTCTTAGTCTACTCTGGACTCCAAAGCATCTCTACATAATACCGTTTATCTTTAAAATTTTTGCTGGAGACAATGATAGCCTTAAGACCCTCAGAATCAAAAGAACATTAAAAAGTAAATAAGTAAGCAGAAGGTATGCTATGCTCCCATATATTAGGCACAAAATCTTCCTCCTGTTTTCCTCTTCTTATTTGATAATCCTTTCTTTCTTCTTCCTCATCTATGTTTCATGCCTAGTTATGATACCACTACAGCCATGCAGATGGCAGGGTGGCATTTAGAGCTGAGAAGATTCTTGAACACTGCACTAAAATCCCCAGAATATGTGGAGAAGATAGGAAAGATTAGAATATAAAGAGGCCTAGATTGATCCAAGGTGTTTATATGTCAAAGCATATATATTCAGGCTTGATGAAAAATAGGAAGTCAAGGATAAAAGGGGATAACAATCCATCTTTCCACACCAATTATAAAACACACCTGCAATACTACTCAAGAATAAACAATGATCACTTTTTAATTATTTGCAAGAGCAAGCACTTTTAAATGGACAGTCTACAAAGCTGTGCAAATGCTTTTAGGAATAGTCAAATGCTACTACTATGTTCTACATGTTTAAAGTTATTCTATGATCTAGTTTCTGTTTTGTAAAAAGAAAATTGTTTTCTATATGCTTTGAAAGTACTAGCAGGCACTCATCATAACATCTGGTAATTTCTTCCTTCTCCTGATTCAAAAGAAATTAAACATTCTTTTTGAGGATTTTCTATATTCCCTTCTGCTTATTTGCAATCAGTTTACATGAGTTTAGTATAGCATTTTCCATCTTATGGGCACTCAGTAGTTGTTGATTAAAGAACCAAATATTAACCTTCTAAAAATATTTTAGTCATTAAGGAAGTTAGTTTAGATCTATGTTTCATACCCTGATATTGACCTGTCACTAAGCAACAGAAATCTGTATTTTAAAGGACTGGAACTCACTCTAAAAATAAATTCTAATACAAATGCCATTACTTAAGACTCCCCACGTTGGCTAGCTTAATTAGTCATGTTCTAACCTGTTCTCTTCAATTAAAAAGAAAGTGTAGAAAACAATCTGCCTTTAACTTGTCAGCAAAGTACTTGCATTCAACTAACAAAGGAGCATATGAGCTCAGAACCATATTTATCCTTAGGTAATTTACATGTAAAAGACAATTCAGCAACCAGTACTATGCTAAAAATGCACGAGGGTTAAAATTTTTCAACAATACCTATTAAAATTACATTTGTAATATTGTTCCCTCTGTTCAGTTTAAACAAATATAACAAAAAATGTGTTCTTGATCTGTTGCTCAGCATCTTGATTTAAGTAAGTACTCTTCCCCAAGAATGGGTGAGATCCACTGGGAGAGTACTCAACAGACATTACAGATGAGAAAGGAGACATGAAATAGAGTCTGATTGTGAGTTATTTTGGCTTTACTCTTAACTCTTCGGTCACTCCTTCTCAGTTTCCTCTATTTACTTCCCTAGAGGAACACATTAATCAAAGGTACTGTCCCTAGTTGTCTTCTCTTTCCTTCTACTTGTGTTTTTTTCCTTGCTGAACTCACTAATTTGCACTGTTTCAACTGTCATCTCAATCTCTCTAGACCTGGGCTCCTTCCTGAGCTTGTTTCACATTTTGTATTACCAGCTGAATATCTCTATCTGGGTGTTCTGCTAGTACCTAAAACTTAACATGTCCAAAACCAAGATCTTCATTTTCCCCAAACAAGACCTTCTGATTATACCCGCTTTTGTTAAAGGCATTCTTATTCTCTCATCCTGGAATCCTACTTTTTTTTTTAACTTCTAATAGTTGATCCATTGCTAAGTATTGTTGACTCTATCTCCCCTACTGCACAGTATCTCTTGCATTTTCCTCCATATTGCAATTTCTACTACCACTTCAGTACAAACTGCTATTAATTCTTATCTAGACTATTATATGAGCCTTATAACTGGTCAGTAAACATTTGCTGAAATGAATGTGTGAAATAAATGGTATCCCTACTTTAGGTCTATCACCACTTGAATTCATCTTTTACACATGGCCAGATTAAGTTCCTAAAACACAGTTCTAACCTTATTACTCATCTATTCAAAATACAGGTTCCTACTTCCCACATAATTAAATACATTTTTCTATTTCACAGTTACAATATTTCACATTTACGAGCTCTAATCTGTCTTTCCAAGCTTATTTGCAAATTCTCTGAAACAACTTACCCTCACTGGAGCCAAGATAGACTATTCACTTCTCTATACATATTATGCCCTCTCACAACTAGGCCATTTTTCATGTTATTCCTACACCTGTAATAATCCTACTCATCAATCAAGGCCTATCTCAGATGTCATCTCCTCTGTGAAACCTTTCCTAACTCCCCATGATGGTGGTTCCTAACTTTCCTCTGAAACCCTACAACACCTGACTGGCACTTCTTTAAATCATTTATGACCTACCTTTTATTAGGGCAATAAAATAAAGCTTGCCTTATCCCATATGGTTTGAGGAAAGAAATTTGCTTTGTTCATATTTGAATACTCTGCAATGCCAAGAACAGTAGTGTGTATAAGTTCTCAATTAATATTTTTAGGGTAGGGAAAAGAATGAGCAAATAAAGGAGAGTATACATGATACAGGGAAACAATAAGTGGTAAGAACTGAGTTCTAAAATAAAATATTAATCCATATATAAGAGTGGTAGCCAAATTATAGCCAAACCTCCTTATACTCATTTTAAGCAAACACTTTTAACCATTATTTTTGGAAATCTAAATTTATTTATTTTTAATACTTGTATTTTACTACCTGCCAGGCACTGTTATAAGTCTTTTATATGTTAATTTATTTAATCCTTATAACAACCCTATTTTACAAATGGGGAAACCGAGGCATACAGACTCAACAACTTGCTTAAGGTTACAAGGTGGCAAAGCCCAAGCAGTCTCATTCCTGAGACTTCATCATGACAATATAGTATACCTATAAACATATACTTCCCTGACTTTAAAATCTGAGTAAATTGGGGGCTGAGTGCAGTAGCACATGCCTGTAATCCCAGCACTTTGGGAGGTCGAGGCAGGAGGATTGCCTGGGGTCAGGAGTTAGAGACCAGCCTGGTCAACATGGTGAAACTCTGTCTCTACTAAAAATACAAAAGTTAGCTGGGCACGGTGGCGCGTGCCTATAATCCCAGCTACTCAGGAGGCTGAGGCAGGAGAATCGCTTGAACCCAGGAGGCAGAGATTGCAGTGAGTCAAGATTGTGCCACTGTACTCCAGCCTGGGCAACAAAGTGAGACTCCGTATCAAGGAAAAGAAAGAAAAATCTGACTAAATTGGAAACAAGGTTGTATTTTCTTGAAAACTCAAGGTCATCATTATAACTTAGCTTTATATAGTACAATGACAAACTGAGAAGGCTGATGAAATGCAGAGGGCTCCTATACTGAACGTACCAAAACAGTCAGGTTTTGTGGCTGTTTTTGTTTTGTTTTTTAGCTTTTCTCTTGATATTAAGCTGTTACTTATTACTTATGGCTATCAGTGTTTCTAAAATGGCTTCATCCTCTTTTCAATTTACTGGGATCTGGGAACCAAGCTTACCAAAAATATGTATTAAGTAGGAGCCAAAGAGGTTCCAAAAATCTTCTTTTACAAAGGTGCTTATGCTTTGTTACAATCAATGCTCCTATATCTTACAATGGCTTTAGGAGTGAATTCCACTAATTCTGTGAGAAGTCTGGTCCAGAGATAAACAGATTACCATATAATTTCTAATGACTGCATAAAATAATTATGTAAACTAAATGAGGGTCCTAAAAGTTGGTTGGTCATGCTACCCCAAAAGTGATTTATACCAGGCCCAGGATTCATAACTAGAAAATGTAGTATTTCTTAGTTAGAGCAACCAAACAATGCATAATTTCTTACCTTTGCACCACCCAAAAATCCAAGCGAAATGGCAACTCTAGCTCGTAGATCTGGCCTGTCTTCGGGCCACACATAAGAAAGCATTGCTTTTATGATTTTCCGAGTATCAACATCTTTTAACTATTGAAAGAGAGAAAACAAAGCAGTGAATAACATGTCATTTCAAATATAACCATAATTCAATAATATAGAATTTATATATTGAGAAATACATGAAAACATTACAAATATAACTTTTATTCTGAATCTAAGGCTAATATCTTTCAAATTCAAAATATTTTGGAGAAAAATTAACTATTTCAATTACTTTAAAAAAGTTATTTATTTCTCTTAAATGTCTTACTTTCAATTTTAGCCACTCTCATATTGTTAAAAAAGTAATTTAGTGGTCATGAAGGGATATGTACTATACATTTATTTATTAAGCTACCAAAACACTACAGAAAATTCAAAGAAATTTTCCATATTTCCATTTTTGTAGTAGAAAATTTATATACATTTTGGCTATTTGTCAGTTTTTTATTTAAAATATTTTGGAGTCCCATGTCTAAACTCATGGTAGAGCAGAGTTGCAATACTCCTTTTAGGAAAGCAGAGGGTTTGGTATTGCCTATATCAAACAAAGTTGAGTTACTGAAAATTTCCTCACAAATGCAATTTTCCAGTAATACTTAATCTGATCTAAATGCATCTCACATTTTTTCTTTGTTCCATGTTCCTGAGACAACATTCCCATTAAATCCTTTTGCTTTACTTTCAGCTTCAGAGTGAGAAAATTAAGAATAAAAACCACACTTTCTAATACCAAACTAAGGAGACCAATATATATATATTCTAAAACTACTATATTATTATGGTTGGCAAAACAATCCCCATTTAAAAATTAAAATATTAACTTGATTTCTGGAAAAGATATTAAAAAGAATAAAACATACCCAAAAAACACTGAAAATAAAAAGAAAAGAATAAAAAAAAAAGATACTGCTTATTACTGCTGAGGGCATATGAAAATGAGCAGTCTAATACACTGTTAATGGAGAATACGCTGAAATAATTTTTCTGGAGAGCAATTTGCTATCGTTTACAAGCTTTTAAAATAATATTGCCCTTTGTGTCAAGAATTCTACTTCTGGGAATTTATGCCAAAAAAAAAAAAAAAACCCTTATAAATATGCTCTAAGTTGAATCAATTTTATCTCCTAAAAATCTCTTGAATCTATTTCTTTCCATTTCTAACCATAAACCTAATCTAAGCTATCATCAATTATCGCATAAACCACTGCAACAATCTCCTAACTGATCTCCCTGCATCTGCTTTGCCCTTATCTAGTAAGTTCACCCTGCAATCAGATTTCCCTTCCAGCTGAAAACCCTTAAGCAGTAGCCTATCATTCTCGGGATAAAAACTAAAATCTGTAACACGGCTTATAAGGCTCTGCTTGGTCTGGCCCCTGAATACCTCTCCAGTTATATTTTATACCACTGCTTTCAGTGCTTAGGCCGCACTGCCTTTCTTTCAGTTCCTTAAACATGCCATAATCCTTTCTGTCATAGGGTCTTTACACAGTAATGTCTACTCTGTCTGGAATAATCTCTCTATAACACCTTCCCCTGTGGTCCCTTCAACCTCTTTCAACTAGTTGATCAACAGCTCAAATAGCATTTCCTCAATAATGCCTTCCCCAGCCCATCAGGGTCCTTTGCCTTAGTCTCACACAGTACATTATTCCTTTCTTTCACAGTATCCATTTCAGTTATAAACTACATAAACAGCAGTACAATTATTTGATTAATATCTGCTCTCCTGCACATTCCACATGAGTAATCACTCTAATAGTAGTGCTCACTGTTGTAACTCGAAGCCAAATACAGTGGCTGACATACAATAGGTACCTAATGAATACCTGTTGAATAACGGAATGAAAATTTAGCTATAAGGTTGTTTATACCAATTCTGTTTTAATAGAAACAAAATTGGAAACAGCCTAAATGATACATGTTGGAGAACAGCATAAATAGAGTGAACACATACAACAAAACACAGCCATTCAGAAATATACGTAGTGACAGAGGAATGTCTTAAATGAAAAAAGCAGAGTGAAAAAAATATTTTTGTGGGAAAAAATGTGATATACGTAGGAGTTTACACCAAAAGTGTCAATAACAGTAGCTGCGAGTGGGTGGAATCATTGATACTTTTTTATGACTTTTTTTGTTGTTGTTGTTGGCTTGCTTCTACTTTTTATAACTCACATATATTCAGAGGGGTTAGGGAGGGAAGTTATATAATTTTGAGCACATTTGCAAAGGAATTGGGGGAAACTGTCAACATATAATATAAAACTAACCTGCAGTATATAAGGTACTGTCAAGGCCCAGGACAGTACCTTATATACTACAGGTTAGTTTTACATTATAGTTATCCCTCTAGGACTCAGCAAACTACTTTTCTAGTCTTTTAGGCAGTTTATTGCATAAAAAGTATTAGAAATAAAATTGTTCATATTGTAAAAACACAAGGGTTATCTTCCTGAACTGCTTTAAATACCTAAGATGACAAAAATATGAAATGCTGAAAGTATAGTTCTTAACGTTTTATTTTATACACACACATATACATGCTCTTATAACTGGTAAGGCCTTTGAAGGCAGTAATTTTAAAATCCCCCTTCCCAATAGAACTATTATGAAATAAATATAATTTAAAGCATTATAACACAAACTAGGGCATTTCAACCACTTTCCCATTTCATGAGTTTTGTCTATCTTATTTTTCTTGATGGAATAATGGAAAAAGGCCCTGTTTTCACGTATCTTTAGAAACACTCTCTTCTATCAAAACCTTCTACAACACATCCCAGAATTTCTTCAATAAGGACACAGTGAAGTTATGGCTAAGAGCAAGAAAATTATTCTAGTTGGCTTAATAGTGCATAAAATGTCACTTCATTTAACAAAATGGGTTCTGAAGTTACGTAATCATCCATTATGAGTCCATTAAGCTGTAAAGTACATGAATTCCATTAGTTTTGATAAACTATAAAGTTTGAAAAATAATGCATTTAAGTGGAGACCAAATCAAAGAGGCACCTCAGAGTCCGAGGCACAGTTTTAATTGATTCATAATATTTTACATATTTATGGGGTACACGTGATATTTTGTTGAACGTACAGAATATGTAATGATCAAATCAGAGTATTAGGGGTATCTATCTCCTTGAGTATTTATCATTTCTATGTGTTGGGAACATTTTAAGTTCTCTCTTCCAGATACTTTGAAATACACATTATTGCTAACTATAGTCACCCTGCTCTGCTATCAAACATTAAAACTTACACCTTTTATCTAACTGTAGGTTTGTACCCATTGACCAATCTCCCTCTATCTCCCACGCCTAACCACACACCCTTCCCAGGCTCTGATACCTATCACTCTATTCTCTACCTCTATAAGATCAACTTTCTTAGATAACATGTGATATTTGTCTTTCTGTGCCTGACTTATTTCACTTAACATACTGACCTCCAGTTCCATCCATGTCGCTGCAAATGACAGGATTTCACTTTTTTATAGACTAAGAGTATTCCACATTTATATTATCGAATTTCCCATTGATGGACACTTAAGATTCCGTATCAGCTATTGTGAAAAGTGCTACAATCAACATACAACATGCAGGTATCCTTTTGATATACTGATTACCTTTCCTTTGGATAAATACCCAGTAGTGGGATGGCTGGATCATATGGTAGTTCCAGTTCTAGTTTTTTGAGAAATCTCCATACTGTTTTTCATAATGGCTGTACAAATTTATAGTCCCACCAACAGTGTATAAGAGCTTCCTTTTCTCTGCATCCTCACCAATATCTGTTATTTTTTGTATTTTTAATCAAGGCCATTATAACTGAGGGAAGAGGATATCTCATGTGGTCTTGATTTGCATTTCCCTGGTGATTAGTGATGTTGAACATTTTCCCACATACTTGTTGGCCATCAACATGTCTTCTTTTGAGAAATGTCTTTTTAATTGAGTTTTTTTTATTATTGAGTTGAGTTCCTCGTATATTCTGAATATTAGTCTCTTGTTGGATGAAGT
Organism: Theropithecus gelada; assembly: GCF_003255815.1. NCBI lineage: Eukaryota > Metazoa > Chordata > Mammalia > Primates > Cercopithecidae > Theropithecus > Theropithecus gelada. Next base: position 78,906,744 of record NC_037689.1, on the reverse strand, counting down.
TTGAAAATATTTTCTCCCATTTAACAGGTTGTCTCTTCTCTCTGTTGTTCCTTTTGCTGTGTAGAAGCTTTTTAGCTTAATATAGTCCCAGCTGTTTATTTTTGGTTTTGTTATCTGCTTTTCAGGTCTTCACTACAAAATCTTTGCATAGACCAATGTCCTAAAGTATTTTCCCTATTTTTTCTTCTAGTAGTTTTACAGATTCAAGTCTTACATTTAAATCTTTAATCCATCTTGAGTTGATTTTTGTACATGGTGAGAGATAGGGATTCAGTTTCATTCTTCTATATACAGACTCCAATTTTGCCAGCACAATTTATTAAAGAGAGTGTCCTTTTCCCATGTATGTTCTTGATGCTTTTGTCGAAAATCAGTTGGCTATAAATACATGGATTTATATTTGGATTCCCTATTCTGCTCTATTGGTCTACATATGTTTTTATACCAATACCATGCCATTTTTGTTATAATAGTGTTATAATATATTTTGAAGTCAGGTAGTGTGATGTCTCTAGCTTTATTCTTTTTGCTCAGGATTGCTTTGGCTACATGGGCTCTTTTTTTGGTTCCATACAAATTGTGGAATTCTTTTTTCTATTTCTGTGAAAAATGATGTTATAGTTTTCCTTGTAGAGATCTTTCACCTCCTTGGTTAGGTTTAATCCTGAGTATTTTTTTAGTAGCTATTATAAGTGGGATTGCCTTCTTAATTTTTTTCTTAATGATTTCACCATTGGTGTATAGAAAGACTACTGATTTTTGTATGTTGATTTTGCGTCCTGTAACTTTACCAAATTTATTTATCAGATGTAAAAGTTTCGCTGAAGTATTTAGTTTTTTTCTAGATATAAAATCATATCATCAACTAAGAGGGACAATCTGACTTCTTTCCCAATTTGGATGCCTTTTATTTGTTTCTCTTGCCTGATTGCTCTGGCTAGGACTTCTAGTACCATGTTGAATAGGAGTGGTGAAAACAGGCATCCCTGTCTTGTTACAGTTTTTTTTGTTTTTTTTTTTTGTGGAAAGGCTTTCAACTTTTCCCTATTCGGCATGTTGTTAGCTGTGGGTAAGTCATATATGGCGTTTATCATGTTGAGTTTTTCTATGCCTTCTGTGCTGAGTTTTTATTATGAAGAGATTTTGAATTTTATCAAATGCTCTTCCTGTGTCTATTGACAAGTGAAAGATTGATTATTTGAAAAGATAAATAAAGCTGAAAGACCACTAGCTAGATTAACCAAGAACAAAATATAAGATTCAAATATGCATAATCAGAAATGGAAAAGGAGACGTACAACTGATACCACAGAAATACAAAATATCATCAGAGACTACTATGAGCACTTCTATGCATACAAACTAGAAAACCTAGAGGAAATAGATACATTTCTGGAAATGTACAACCTCCCAAGATTGAATGAGGAAAAAAACAGAAATACAGAACCCACCAACAATGAGTTTCGAAATTGAATCAGTAATAAAAAATCTCGAAACAAACAAACCAAAAAACCCCAGAACCAGGCAGAGTCACACACAAATTCCATGAGACATATAAATAACTGGCACTAATCCTACTGAAACTGTTCCAAAACATTTCAGAAAGAGGGAATCCTCCGTAACTCATTCTACAAAGGCAGCATTACCCTAAAACCAAAACCAGGCAAGGAAACAACCCAAAAGAAAACAAAACAAAAAACTACAGGCCAGTATCCCTGATGAACACAGATGTAAAAATCCTAAACAAAATATCAGTAAACCAACTCTAACAGCACAACAAAAAGATAATATACCATGATCAAGTGGGTTTTATTCCAGGGATGCAAGAATATACGCAAAGCAATAAATGTGATTCACTACATAAACAGAATTAAAAACAAAAATCATCTCAATAGATGCAGAAAAAGCATTCAATAAAATCCAGCATAAACCTTCAATAAACTAGACATAGAAAAAATATACCTCAAAATAATCAAAGCCACATATAGCAAACCCACAGCCAATATCACACTGAATGAGGAAAACTTGAAAGCATTCCTGAGAACGAGAATAGAACAAGGATGCCTACTTTCAACCCCTTCTATTCAACATCTAATTGAGAGTCCTAGCTACAGCAATCAGAGAAGAGAAATAAATAAAAAGCATCCAAACTGGAAAACAGGAAGTCAAATTATCTCTTTTTGCTGATGATATGATCTTACACCTAGAAAACTCCTCCAAAAGGTTCCTCCAAAAGGGTCCTAGAGTTGATAAATAACCTCAGTAAAGTTCAGGATACAAAATCAATGTACAAAAATGAGCATTCCTATACATCAATAACAATCAAGCAGAGAACCAATCAAGACCTCAATCTCATTTACAATAACTACAAGAAAATAAAATATCTAGGAATACATTTAGCCCATGAGTTGAAAGATCTCTACAAGAAGAACTGTAAAACACTGATGAAAGAAGTCATAGAAGACACAAACAAATAGAAAAACAAACTCAAGGATTGAAAGAATCAATATTGTTAAAAAGACCATACTGTCCAAAGCAATTTACAGATTCAACACTATTCCTATCAAACTACTAATGTCATTTTTCACAGAATTAGAAAAAACTGTTCTAAAATTCATATTGAACAAAAAAGAGCCAGAATACCCAAAACAATCCTAAGCAAAAAGAATAAAGAGGTATCACATTATCTGACTTTAAATTATACTACAAGGCTACAATAACCAAAACAGCCTGTACTGGTGTAAAAATACACAGATAGATCAATCAGAAAGAAAGCCGCATATGTACAACTAACAGATCTTTGACAAAGTTGACAAAAGTATATACTGGGGAAAGGACAATCTATTCAATAAATACTGTGGGGAAAATCAGATAGCCACATACAGAATATTGACACTGGACCCATATCTCTCACTAAAAACAAAAATTAACTAAGGTCTAACTATAAAAAGCCTAGAAGAAAACCTAGGAAAAACTTTTCTAGACATTGGCCTAGGCAAAGAATTTATGACTAAGACTGCAAAAGCACAGATAACAAAAGCAAAAATAGACAAATGGAACTCAAATGAAAAAGATTCTACACAGCAAAATAAATAATTAACAGAGTAAATAGAAAACTTACAGAATGGGAGAAAATATCTGCAAACTATGCATCCAACAAAGAACTAATATCCAGGATCTAAAAGGAACTCAAAGAACTCAACAAGAAAAAAGCAAGTAACTCCACCAAAAAGTGAGCAAAAGACACAAACAGATAGTTTTCAAAAGAAGACATATAAGCAGTCAACAAACATATGAAAAAATATTTAACATCGATAATCATCACAGAAATCCAAACGAAAATCACAATGAGATACCATCTTACACCAGTCAGAATGGCTATTATTAAACAATTAAAAAACAACAGAAGTTGGTGAAGATGTAGAGAAAAGGGAATGCTTATACACTGTTGGTGGTAATGGAAATTAGTACAACCGCTATGGAAAGCAGTATGGAGATTTCTCAAAGAGCTAAAAATAAAACTACCATTCAATCCAGTGATCCTATTCCTGGGTATCTTCCTAAAGGGAAACAAATCATTATATAAAAAAGACACCTGCACTCATATGTTTACCACAGCACAATTCATAATAGCAAAGTAATGGAATCAACCTAAATGTCCATCAACGGATGAGTGAATAAAGAGTATGTGGTATAGAGTACCATCAAGGGACGCAGAGCACGATGGTGGATTATAATGTTCCACCAATCATCCACCCTCCCTTAAAGGACATCAACTTAACAACTATCTACACAGAAAAGACACCTTCGTAAAAGCCAAAAATCGGGTGAGCCCTCATAGTACCTGATTTTAACGCCGTATTGCTGAGTCACTGAAGAGACAGAAAAAACAGTCCTGAATTGCTGACACCACCCCTCCCCAACACCGCAGAAGCAGTGGTGTGGTGTGGAGAGCATCTCTGTGTGCTGGGAGTGGGAGAGCACTGCAACTGTGAGGTGCTAAACTCAGGTGCTGTCCTGTTAGAGCAGAAAGGAAAACCAGAAATAGGGCGAAACTCAGCTAATGCCTGCCCGCAGAGGAAGCATTTAAACCAGCCCTAGCCAGAAGGGAATCGATCCCATAAACCTTGCCACTGCAGGCTAAAGTGCTCTGTGCTCTAAATAAGCTTGAAAGGCAGTCTAAGCCATAAAGACTGCAACTAATAGGTGAATCCTAGTACTGAACTGTCAGAGATGGTGGGCTGACAGCGAGGGGCACACAATCTACTGAGACACCAGCTAGGGCGGCTAAGGGAGTGGTGGCATCACTCTCCTCTAATCCCAGGTTGCACAGCCACTGCTCCCAAAGAGATCCCTTCCTTCCATGTGAGGAGAGGGAAGAGTGGGGAGGACTTTGTCTTGCATCCTGGATATCAGCTAAGCAACAACAGGATAGGGCAACTGTCAGAGTTGTGAGGGCCCCATTCCAGGCCCTAGCTCCTGGATCCATTTCTAGACACGCCCTAGGCCAGAAGGGAATCCACCGCCTTGAAGGGAAGGACTCAGTCCTACCAATATTCATCACCTGCTAACTGAAGAGCCCTTGGGCCCTGAATAACCAGAAGTGATACACAGTTACTACATCAAAGGTGAGCCTCTGAGAATTGCTGGCTTCAGGTAAGACTCAGTACATTGCCACCCGTGGTGGCTAGGTACAAAGCTTCTGCTTGAGAAAAGCAGGGGGGAAAGTAAAGGGAACTTTGGCTTGCACCTTAGGTACCAGCACAGCTACAAAGGGGTATAGCACCAAGCAGACACTTGATGGTACCAGATTATAGGATTTGACTCTTGAACAGCATCTCTAGACCTGTCCTGGGCCAGAAGGGGGCCCATTGCCCTGAAGCGTGAGTCTCTGGTCAGGTAGCATTTACCACAAGTTGACTGAAGAGCCCTTGGGCCTCAAGGGGACATTGGGGGTAGTCTGGCAGTACTCCCCATGACCTGTGGTGGCTGTGGGTACAGAGTGAGGCTCCTCTGACTTTGGAAAGGGGAGAGGAGTGGGAAGGACTGCATCCTGTGGTATGAATGCCAGCTCAGCCTCAGTAGAACAGAACACCTGGCAGACTTCTAAGGTTTTTGACCCTAGTTCCTGACTCACAGACAGCACCTCTGGACCCGCGCAAGGCCTGGGGGAAGTCGCTGCCCAAAGAGGAGGAACATGGGCCTGGCTGGCAAGGAATGCGGGCCTGGCTGTCTTGGCCACCTGCCGACTGCACAGTCCCAGGGACTTACCGAACATAGGCAGTAGTCAAGGAGTGGTTATAGCACGTCCTCGGTGAGAACCTGTTCCTCCTCTGCTATCAGAATATATACAATATGCCTCAAATTTAAAGCCCCATTACAATGTAAAACTAGTACTCTATTAGTATGAGGAATTAAAGTTTTTAGAAAGATCTCAACTATATATTGGAATTAGATAGTCATAGTTAAAGGAAGCAATTAGATTCAGGAAAAAAAAAACCACAATGATAACAAAGTAATAAATTCAGATAGAGTCACTAAGATCTTTGAATAGGCCGGGCGCGGTGGCTCAAGCCTGTAATCCCAGCACTTTGGGAGGCCGAGACGGGCGGATCACGAGGTCAGGAGATCGAGACCATCCTGGCTAACACGGTGAAACCCCGTCTCTACTAAAAAAAATACAAAAAAAAACTAGCCGGGCGCGGTGGCGGGCGCCTGTAGTCCCAACTACTCGGGAGGCTGAGGCAGGAGAATGGCGTGAACCCGGGAGGCGGAGCTTGCAGTGAGCTGAGATCCGGCCACTGCACTCCAGCCTGGGCGGCAGAGCGAGACTCCGTCTCAAAAAAAAAAAAATAAATAAATAAATAAATAAATAAATAAATAAATAAATTTATAAAAAAAAAAAAAAAAAAAAAAAAAAGATCTTTGAATAGTAACAAAATTGTATTTACTTTTTTTTCAAAACTGAGTTTAGAAGAAAAAGTTCAGAAATGACAGAGGGCTGTGACAGAAGCTGAAAGCAACTGAAAACGAGGTGGCCCAAGTGAAAAAATCAGAAGAAAAAGAAACTTGACAGGTATCAGAAACACTCACTGAATACTTATTCCATTAATTAATTAATGTATGTATTTTCAAACACGTGACGGGAAATTCTTATTAATATCCTAGAGGCAATACCTAATAATTGATTAAATCATCACAACTTTTGACAGATTTTAAAATATTTACTTATTTGGTATTAACATATAGCTTCATAGGCTTCATGAGGCTGGACAGGTAAGAAATAATGAAAGGAACATGTACACAATGAAATAGCACAATCATAGTATGGTGGGTCAAAAACAAATACATAAATAAATAAGTATACAAATAAAACTGGAAGTACCAAACTCAGTAGGGTGTAACTGGAAAGCCACAAATTATACTTCTTATGAATTGACAGTGCTCAATTTGACAGTGTGATCTGAGGAAGAGAAGCACTGCCTCATGGCCAAATGTACTACAAGTGAACAGCTATACCTAATAACGATGTAGACAAGGCATGAGAATAAAAAACCAAAACATCTGGAGCAGCTCATTTGGTAGAATTTTCAGATATTAAAGATAACCGTTTATTAATAAATTGAATACATGTTCTGTTTCTCAGGTGGGTAAGTTTCTATTTCTTGCCAGGAAAGGTCAAGCACTGAAGCAACAGTCTATTTTTCTACCCGCAGCTCATTCTTTTCAAGGGAGTGAGGCCCAGTGGCCCTTGGTAAGAAAATGAAGAGTAAGAAAAAAAATGATCTTTTGATAAAGGTAGAAGAATCACCTTTTCCTTAGCTGATAAGGAATTTCTCTAAGAATTCTGGTTTTACAGACATTCCTAAATTCTAATAGCAAGAAATGTAATACCTCATAGAATCAAGGGACTGATTTTGAAAGAAACTACTTGGGGACAAAACTTGTAGTGAGGAACTAAAAAACATAAAAAAAAATTGGAATGTTGTTTTGTAAAAATATGAGCTATAGGCTGAATGTTTTCTCCCTAAAAAACCAATCTAGAAGAAAATTTGAAAGTGTCCATAATTTCAGGGATAAGTCAACTATCCAGAGAAAAGAACTCCCCTCAACCCAACAACTGCAATAAAAGGAACAAACCACTTCAATATTATTAAGGATAACAATGGATTTATAAAAACATGGTCAAAAACTAGCGAGTTCAGTCGATGTCTAAAAAATCCAGAGTGTAACTGGAAAATTTTTCTTGTGTTGTTGGAGATACACATATAGTGAATTTGGGATAAGAGAAGAAAATATGTATGAGTTGTCAGGAAAGGCTTTACAATTTTTGTTACATTATACTTCAGGGTTTGTTTTCCGAGCTTTGCTGGTCTGAAACTTCAATGAAGAACTTATTCAGTGGTGATTAGACCCTTTCCTTAAATGGATTATGCTACATATTAGATGGATTTGTATTTGACAGTCCATTTAATAATTTACAATAAAAAGAACTACCCGCCAGACTGATATTCAAGTTGGCCAGTCAATGAATTTTCTATCCCAAAGGAAAGACAATTTTAGAAATCAAATGAAGATCATAAGGCTACTTGATTATGTATGAAATCAGAGCTAGAATTCAGCTGCACCATGCCATCCAGGTATGCTTGGCCACTGGTCTAATGTGTCCACTCATTTTAACAAGCCTCTTCCCAATCTTCCAATTTTTAGTCCTCCAAGTTACTCCAAGTTTTAATACCAATTTTTAATATTCCAAGTTACTGTTTCACTTCTTCTGATTACATCAAGCTCTCCGATTGCTTAAGTGAAAATTTCTCTTTAAAAACTACCAGCTTCTGACTGTGTCCAATCAATAAGAATGTGTTTCTAACATAAAAAAAGAGTATGTCAAGCAAAATCTCAGAAAGAATCCTTTCATTAAGGTCTTCATTATTTGTGTCCTTATTAAGAGTACATGGCTAACTAAATTTACTAGCAGACGCCTCTTCAAAGCAGCATATAAATAAAAATTTAAATGCAGGAATAAAGCTCCAAAATCCTTTTAAAATCTGTGGATTCTATTATAAAACAATTTCTTAATACATCTACTTTAAAAACAGGAGTTTTCAAATACTGAAATTGCCACTCCTTTTTCACAAACCCTTTATGATCCCATGCTATATAAATGAATGATTTAAATAACTTCCAAGTAGCATTATTAATACTGATTGTTAGTTGTTAAGAACACACATATGAATAAAAAGTGAAGCAAAGCTGGGTTTGGTGGTGCACATTTGTAGTCCCAGCTACTCAGGGAGGCTGAGGTGGGAGGATTGCTTGAGCCCAGGAGTTCGAGAGCAGTTTGGGCAACATAGAGAGATCCCTTCTCTATAAACAAGCACACAAAAAGTAAAGCACTACAGATTTCAGTTGGTTATGAGGTCAAATCTATTATTTGTCACAGTGATAAAACTTCTACATGGCAGTTTAGATATTCTGCCATGTTGTTAAGTTTCTAGACAGCAGAGATTTTGTCTTGTATATCTCCAGTACTTAACACAGAGTTTAGCGCAAAGAAGGTATTCAATATATACTTTTTAAATAAATGGATTAGGGTAGAGGACAGGACTTACAATCTCACATTATAACAACCGCAGCTAATATTTATTGAGCACTCACTATGTGTCAAGCACTATTTAAGAGCTGTAACATGGTGTGAGGAGTTCACTCATTTAAATCCCCTTCAAAATTATCACCCTCATTTTACAGATGAAGAAACTGAAGCATACGGAGATTAAGAAACTAGCTCAAGGTCATTCTACTAGCAAGTGATGGAGCCACAATTCAAATCCAGGCAGTCTGGCTCCAGAGCTCAAGCTCTTAACTACGACTCCATACTATTTCTTTTCTAACATGGTCTCCAAGTTATATGATTCTATGATTCCATTTAGATAAAAAGGCTAAACTAATACAAAGATGGCAAGGGAAAACAAAGGGCTACAGACTAAAGTATTACAATGAGTGTTGCTTTATTTTACTGGAGCAGAAAGAAACTGTCTTGAAGTTTATAGTGCTTGAGCCTAAAAGAAGTAGCTGCTTCTCTTTATTAAGTCAACTTATTTTTGGTTGTGTTTAGAGTATTATTAGCAACTATCCTTAAGAGGCCTTGGTGACAGATGATCCTGAAAACTGGCAAATATCATACCAAAAACTAATGCACAGATAAACAAATCTTACTATTTGGGTTAATTTTTTTTAAATTTTATTTTACGACATTTTGCTGTTTTAAAAATCAGCTATGAAGGATAATAATGTTCAAAAATGGGACAGAAACATGAATGTGAAGTGTTTTGAGTTCCTTGAAAGAACTGTACTAGGAAACAAAGAAGAATGGAAAAAAGCACTGAAAACTGTTTCCTGCCAATCACTTCCTATCAAAAAAATAACTAACATTTACTTCTCTCTCTACAATTTAAAGAGTACTGTTACATAAAATTTGTTCAGTTGACCACCAACCCTGAAAATATAATTTCTACTTAGAAATAACATGCATATACTGACTGGGTCAAGCCGGAGGAAGAAAATAAAGGCAAGCTCAGAGAAAAAGGGCCAGATGTAATACTGTGTAACAGTATTCCAGTGACATTTTTCACTTACTGAGAAAAAATATATAGTGCAAATCTTTCTATTTCAACAGCCCTACTGCTTAGCATGGCTGTATAACGATAATAATAATGATAAAGAATATGGATAACTAGGTGGGTCAGGTAGATAGAGGATTTACCATGAAACTAGGGGGTATTTTAGGATTTCTCTAAGTGTATACAAGGGGAAACATTAACCCTGAAGCACGCGCGTGAGCACACACAAACACATACACACACAAAATTGTTTTTTAGGTGCTAAATCTAATTCGCCTACTTATACTTATTATAAGGCTAGATTACATAACAACCTCAACTGATGCTATTTTAAAGAACTAAAACATTTAGGTGAACAAATAACTTTTCTTTTTTAGTCAATCATAAATCTTTGTTTTAAGTCTGAGAAAATATCATCTATAAACTATGGTCAATGAATATGATTTTTTTTCATTAGAGAACATGCAATTAGATGAGTCAATCAAAATATTCTAGAATATTATAATCTTAAATACATATATCTTCTGTGCAAGGACAATCATTAAGAATTTCCAGGCCGGGCGCGGTGGCTCAAGCCTGTAATCCCAGCACTTTGGGAGGCCGAGACAGGCGGATCACGAGGTCAGGAGATCGAGACCATCCTGGCTGACACGGTGAAACCCCGTCTCTACTAAAAAATACAAAAAACTAGCCGGGCGAGGTGGCGGGCGCCTGTAGTCCCAGCTACTCGGGAGGCTGAGGCAGGAGAATGGCATGAACCCGGGAGGCGGAGCTTGCAGTGAGCTGAGATCTGGCCACTGCACTCCAGCCTGGGCCACAGAGCAAGACTCTGTCTCAAAAAAAAAAAAAAAAAAAAAAGAATTTCCAGTTATTTGTTACAGGCTCTTACCCCTTCTTTTGGGTCTGTGTGGAGTCCTCCTCCTGCATGACCATGCCAACATGTCCTCTTTTCTATCAGTGGCCATACCTGGAGAGCCTAATTGAAGATGATACCAAGCAGTCCATTAGCTATTACAGAATTTCAGATGTTTCAAAACCTGGCTTAAACTGTCTAATCTAATGAATGTTTCCAAAACAAATTCACAGGTATAGTATTTAGTCTGGCATAGTAAAGCAAAACACCTCCACAATTAACTTATAGCTAAATTTATATAAAAAATATTAAGATAGAACAAACTCAGTGAAGTCACTTTCTCTAAATAGCTTTTGAAACTGACGTTTAAAGGATTTAACCTGTTTTACACTTCTACTTGACTTACACTGGCTTTCCCAGTGTCATTCACTACTATAGTGCTGATAATCTCTTATTTCATTATTGGTAAGCAAGTATAATATACAGTTAATTTATATCTCACTTGCTTTCCTTGTCTGTACATTTCTGTTTTATAATTAATACAGTTGATTTTAAACAACTGATTCTTTTTCTTGTTGTACTGGCTCATATATACATTTAGAAACAAGGTATTTTTTAATATCTCATAGTCTGTCTTATGCCTATATTGTAGTCATTTGCATACACTGTTTTGCCTTTCTTATTATGTGATAAATTTCTGAAGATCAGAGACAGTGTCTTTTATCTTTGTATCTCTCATGGAACATACCACAGTATCTTACACATGGGCAAGGTAAGTTTCAATACTTGTTGGATTAGATGATTTTTCAGTAGCTATAATAATCAATAATTAATGAACAAAGGCACAGTTCTTTACAAACACAAATGTGTACCAATATCATACATAGCATAACAATATCAGCTCTGGGCCAAGCTATGAAAATGGAATTACAAAAAGCAAAAAGTGCCTTCTTGTTCTCACCAGTTGAGACAGAAAAAGTAATTGCCATAAACAGGATATTGATTTTTGGATCAATAATCTCAAAGCACTTTGTAAAGGAAAACATCAAAAGGTAATTCTTAGTCTGACAATATCTCTCTGTGCCATTTTTTCCTCTAAAAGATTGAGCAGCAAGTTTTATCAAGGGGTCTGGTGAATACCACACAAGATAGTGAGGTCTTCAACAAAACAAAAGACTAAAATAGAAGTCAACTTAGTGGTGTCATAGACAATAAGAAGACTAAGCACATTTTCCCCTCAACACTTTAATAATGTAAAATATAATTCATTTCTACAGCCTCTGCATAAATTAGAACAATGCCTTATACCTTAATGGCAAATAATTATTAATCATAAAGAAAAAATAAACAAAATACCCAGAATTTAGACTGTCTTCTAATTTTCTAGTCTTTTCTATCATAGAGATTTATGGGTCTCATTTCAAAGCACTGGGAATTTTTAAAGATGTCTTTCACTTATATTAGCAATGAAAAATAACCTCATTGACATGTAAACTCAGTACTACCTACCTCATGGGCTCTAATAAGCTTAGAATCCCTTGATATTACTACTATCTGAACATTGGTAACATCAAAAAACATAAAGCATTTCACATATCAGATATAAACTAACAGGATAAATTTAAGTGTCAACAAGTTGCTATTACATTTATAAAAGCTTTCTGAAAATATTACTCTAGTTGGCACTGATTCAAGAGATTCGGATAGAATTTTCCAGGGATAGAAAACATCAAGACTTCCTCTGTATTTCCAGAAGCAGAAACATAAATTCTTATTCATCTTGCCAGCATTTAGAAAAACACAAAAAGGGAGATGTAAAATATGTAGTATACATTGGGAAATGCTCCAAGGGCTTACAGGTTTTTCCTAGCTATATGTAGATGTGTTTGCTCAATCTTACCTTTGCAGCATCTAAGAACTGTCTTGAATTGCCTTTTCCCAATCTCTGCCATGTGATACTTTTTAATGACTCTGGGATCTGCTGACAAGGAAAAAAAAGTAGGGGGAAGTTTCAGAGTGGACACTTAATATTCAAAGATTATTTCCTTTGTTCACAAACATACATAAAATTAAAACCACAGCCAATATTGGAGAGATGATTATGCTTTTAATGTATGCCTAAAAAGACAAAAAACAGGCTGGGCCTGGTGGCTCATGCCTATAATCCCAGCACTTTGGGAGGCCGAGGCGGGCAGATGATGAGGTCTGGAGATCGAGACAATCCTGGCCAACATGGTGAAACCCTGTCTCTACTAAAAATATAAAAATTAGCTGGGCATGGTGGTGCGCACCTGTAGTCCCAGACACTCAGGAGGCTGAAGCAGGAGAATCGCTTGAACCCAGGAGTGGTGGAGGTTGCAGTGAGCCGAGATCGCACCACTGCACTCCAGCCTGGCAACAAGAGCGAGACTCTGTCTCAAAACAAACAAACAAACAAACAAACAAACAAAAAAACCAAAAATAAAATTGTGGTCCAGGTATGGAAGTAAATTGTATTACTCATTATAAATGTCAAATTGTACTTTCTTTTCATCCGCTTTCTTTCTGGTTTCTGTCTGTTTCTTTTCTTTTTTTTTTTTTTTTGGTCTTCGCTTCTTAAATCCCCTAAAGTCTTCAACCCAATTTTTCTTAAATGGCTTTTATGTTCTTTTCAAATACTCTTTTGTTCTAACTCTCTTTACTGCATTTCATTATGCTCCACATCTTGTTTCTGTGCCGTCTTTAGTCTTAATCTGAATGCTAAATTTATATACTAGTCACAAGATGAGTTTTGACAAATGATTCTACGTAACCAGATGATGGACTCTGTAAGCCAATAGGAAAAAGCTGCTAAGTCTCCCAACCAACTGAATGGCCCCCCTCTTGGCCAAGGGGACCCCAAAGAAACCTGGAAGTCTAGTTCAGGCCTTGATGCTGGTTGAGGGGGTGGAATTGGACATGCCTCAATATACCCTCTTCCCTTTGGAGTTCAGAAACAACTGGCCAGTATTAACATTAAAACAGTGATCTTAAGACTGACAAAGCAGAATTTGTGACAATGAGATGCCAAATTCCAACCCGACTGCTATAGTATCATATGACAGATTAACAGGCCCTGAAGGAAATCGAAATATTTTATCCCAAAATAAGTTTCTTTGACATATTCTGAAATGGCCCTACAAATCTGTCTCTTGTGGGGGAAATTTGCATTCCATAGAGACTCTCCTTCCCTTACTAAGTCTTTTCTGGAAAGTCTGACACCTTTTAAGGTCTGATAAGAGACATTCACCATCTTTTATCTCTGAAGCTTGTGACCTGAAAGCTTCATCTACATGAGAAGAACCTTGGATTCCACAAGCCCCTGTTCAAACTCAAGCATTTCTTTATGCTGAATTCAACTCTTCAGGCAGGGCTTAACTCTTTCAACCTATGACCTGGAAGTCGCACCATCCCCCTGCCGCCTGCCCCCATTGTATAAACACAAGCTATAACCAAACCAACTTGGACATATGTTCTCAGGACCTCCTGAGGCTGTGTCATATGCCATGGTCCTTAACCTTAGCAAAATAAACCTGTAAATTGAGACCTGTCTCAGATAATCTTCAGTTTGCAACTCCAATCAAAGTTTCCTTGAGGCCATTTTTTCCTCGGTAACGTTTCAAAAGTGGAGCTGAAAGAAGGCAGAAGAATCTCTCCATGTGAAATACCACACAGACATCTGCAAAATGGACAGACACCTTTTTGAAATCTACCATCAATTTAGTGAGGAAAAAATTTGCTTCTCAGGTCAAGTCTCTCCCAAAGTATCAGAGGCATTCGAACCAGAGCAACTCCACCTTGAGTAGGGGCTTAGTAAAATAAGGCTGAGATGTGCTGGGCTACATTTCCAGGTGGTTAAGGCATTCTAAGTCACAGGATGAGCTACGAGGTCGGCACAAAATACAGGTCATAAAGACCTGGCTGATAAAACAGGTTGTAGTAAAGAAGCTGGCTAAAACCCACCCAAACCAAAATAGCGACAAGAGTAATCTTGTGTCGTCCTCACTAGTACACTCCCACCAGCACCATGACAGTTTACAAATACCATGGTGACATCAGGAAGTTACCCTATATGGTCTAAAAAAGGGAGGCAAGAATAATCCACCTTGATTATGTGCTTGCTTAGCACATAATCAAGGAATAACCATAAAAATCTGCTCTGCCTACAGAGTAGCCATTCTTTTATTCCCTTACTTTCTTAATAAACTTGCTTCCCCTTTTCTCTAAGGACTTACCCTGAATTCTTTCTTGCATGAGATCTAAGAACCCTCTCTTGGGGTCTAGATCGGGACCCCTTTCCAGTAACATCTTTCTGGCAACCACAGAAGAGACAATACTGAGGAAACCCCCAACCTAAAGGCTAACTTTGGGTAAGTGGTGAGGTCCAGCAGTATCTCTCTAGAGATCACCGAAGGGACTATACTAAAGAGACCCCTGACCCCAAAGGAAAATCACCTGCGCACACCAATTGGTTGACTTTGGGTAGGTTGGGTGCATATACGCAAGTAAAGAATGGGATTGGTTAGACGCCCAACTTAGGGGTGTTAGAGCTTCTCCTAAGACAGACAGGGTTAAAGGTTCCTCTCAATAAAAGGCTGATCTTTTAGGGTTAGGGTCCTTCCTAAGATTTAGGGTGTTAGAGGCCCCTCTTAGTAAAGTCCCTCTCAGCTGAGAACAGGTTTGGCACTATGGGATGTTAACCACAATTCTCTTTGGATTAATCTGTTTTGCACTTTTTGCTGATGGCTATGGATGACAGGATTAGGTATGTATAGGACCATGGGACATGGGGACATTTTGAGAGCTGATGGGACTGCTGGAAAAAATCCCTTCGCTGCCGGCAAGCGGCCACCTGAACTCTTCAGTGTCGCTGCAATGGGTAGGTCTTTCTCTGGCCTCCCTGAGCTCTTTGCCTTCCCCTCCCAATATAGGCAATACTTTTCTCCCTTTCCTTTCCTTTCTCTCTCTGTGCGAACTGGTTGAATGAATAGTAAAAATCACTGTTTAGCTCCTCTGTAAAATTTTGATTAATTGGAAAAAGGATTTGTGAAGCTAGTCTTAAGCTGTAGTGAATCTGTTATACTTTGTGCTATGAATTTGTCTTTCTGTATCATTCTGTCATAAAGAGGAGTACCTTAAGATAGAACATGGGCTTAGGATCCCATAAACCTACTGTTCAAGACAGCCCAGAAAACTCGTCAGTCACATCCTTGGGAGCTTGACCTTGTAACCACGTGGCAGTGCTTTCTTTTGGTCTCTGCCAACACAATGGCAGCCAGGGTGCAGGATTCAATTCCTGGCTTAAGGAATGACCACTTTGTGTTATCTGTGTGCCTTTCTTGAATTTTTCCTTTCTCTGAGCACCTGTGAAGTTACTTTTGGTAAAGTTCAAAAGCCAGAAATATCAGCCGGCTAAAGTCTGGTAATAAGAAATTTAAAAGGCCTTTTTTTAAAAAAAAGAGCACTATGGTTAAAAGTCAGCTTAATTAAAAGCAGATATTCAAGTTCTAATAGCCTGGGACTCCTTAGGAAAAAAGAGGAAGCGCCACAGATCCCATTTTGAAATAAACCTCTGTTTTCCTCATGAAACTTCAGGAATAAAAAGTAGATAGATTCCTCTCAAAATCTAAGGCTCTGTTCTATTTTGTATTCCATTATCTGACATTTTTTACTTTTGGGGGGGTAACAGAAACTAATTTGTATTATGAGAGAACTTTGGTGTGTAATAACTAAATAGGAAATATACTTTTGGGGACAGCTAATGGCAGTTATGGGGAAATACTCAGCTCTGCAGGTTTGGATCAGAGAAGCATGCTCTTAGCCACCTAGGAAGTATGGAGATGTCCCCACCCCACATTGAGAGATTAACACTCCCATGGGGATGAGCTGATTCCCTCTTTTTGGGATCCAGAATCTGGTATAAAAATGGGACCCTTAATTTCTGGAGATCTGTTTTGCCTTCCAGCTGTGCCTGCTTATTAGGCCCTAGAAACTTCAGGCTTTAAAGAGAAACTTAAAAACCGGCGAATGAAGAACCTTACAGCTACAGGACCTTCTGTCTCTCTGGATATTTATATATGTTGTGTGTATGATGCTTATATCTAAAAGATCTTTGATTAATTGGCTTGATTATAACAAGAGTTTAGATCAAACATTTTATCAGAAAAGTAAAAATTGTAATGACTTTTAGTTCACATGACTTAAGTAATCTTTGGGAAATAGAAACAGTTTTACATCCAAGGTATGTAAAGAAAGTGAAATGAGTTTTTGGTAAAAGATTACAAGAAGGCATGGAAATACGGATTTTTCTGCCTAGATTAAAGGGTTAAAGGATTGTTTTAAGTTAGGATAAAGCTGAAAGTCTGAGCAAGTTGTGGAAGGTTTGTGGAAAATTAATCCTGTAAAAAAAATTACGTGTGTGACATATTGGCTAAAGTTAAAGGGGGTATTATTCAGTTTTTCCGTAAATTGAACACTGGAATAAAAGCACAACAGGTTTTTCTTAGAGCACTTATCTACTGTTTAACAAAAATTTTTGTAAAGGGTTATAAAAGGTTTATGAGAATCTTACCTTATCGTCAAACGTTAAAATTGGGTAGATATGTCTATAAGGTTTTGTTAGGAATTGGGTTTTACATCAATAACGCACAAATGCAATGGTGAAATTTGGCTCATTTAGTATAAAAATCATACAGGAAGCATTGTCAAATATGAAATGGTATTTGACTTTCTTTGGGCTCTATTTATATAAATATGTTACTAGCATCTGTTCCAAAATTATGTAAAACTCCTATAATCCTGATATAACTTTGTGTATATTATTAATAGTTATAATTATTATGTACAATTGTATGCCACAGAAGTAACCAAAACTTCCTTGAATAGTGGCTGTCCTAGGACTTTTTAATATGCACAAGACAATTGTTGTCTTGTTCTGATCCTCTTCAAAAGGTGGTTTATAGTCAGCTATAGGACTTTGACAGGTGTTTCTAAATGCAGGTGTCTGATAACTTTGGAGATTATGAAATTAGAATAGAAAAAAAAAACTTTTAGGACTCTCATGCAGAGCTAAAATGTTGATGAATATCAAACAGAATAGGAGTTAATTGAATGTATTGAACTAATACAAGACTGAAGTAATCTTTTTTACTTTGCTTAAAATGTTGCTGATCCTTTGTTTTATTTTTCAGAGTCCAGAAAACTTTTAAGCTATTTACAGCTTGTAGCAATTGAGTAAAATATACTCCTGTAAACAAAATTTGGAGCCTATATGTTTCTCTCTACCCGATTTCTCTAAAATTTGGAAAATATTTGTGAGTATTCTTAATTTATGGAAATATAGTAATTTGCATAAGTGCAATAAGAAACTGTTTTCTTGGGTGAGCATGGTGGCTCATGCCTGTAATCCCAGCACTTTGGGAGGCCAAGGCAGGCGGATCACTTGAGGTCAGGAGTTCGATACCAGCCTGGCTAATGGTGAAACCCTGTCTCTACTAAAAATACAATAATTAGCTGGGTGTGGTGGCGGGTGCCTATAATCCCAGCTACTCGGGAGGCTGAGGCAGGAGAATCACTTGAACCTGGGAGGTGGAGGTTGCCGAGATCACGCCACTGCACTCCAGCCTGGGCGACAGAGCGAGACTCCATCTCAAAAATGAATAAATAATAAATAAAAATAAATAAACTGTTTTCTTTTGCAACAGGACACAATTGGAGAAACTGGCTATTTTACCAAGGCTTTGACTGCAATGGCATGCTTTCCTTTAAGGAATCTAACTTGACTTATAGAGTCAATAAAAGCCCCTTGGGAAAACTGGCCTCATACCTTGTCTACATAGTTCCTGTGCAGGGTTCCTAAACTATGGTAAGCAAAGAATGTCACTTTCTAACAGGTACAGGAGCTCCAAATTATCTTGGGACCTCAAGAGGAAAGGAATTTAATCAACTGATAGGGATTTGAGGGTACTAACCCATGACTGGGCTTGGCTTTAAAAAAAGTCTTATCTAAGATTCCTTATGAAGCAGAGTTCCATCAAAGCCAATTGAAAAAGCCTATGTAGGCTGGGCATGGTGACTCACACCTGTAATCCCAGCACTTTGGGAGGCTGAGGCAGGCGGATCACTTGAGGTCAGGAGTATGAGACCAGTCTGCCCAATATGGCGAAACCCCATCTCTCATAAAAATACAAAAATTAGCCAGGTAAGGTGGCATGCACCTGTAATCCCAGCTACTCTGGTGGGTGAGGCCGAAGAATCACTGGAACTCAGGAGGCGGAGGTTGCAATGAGCCAAGATCGTGCCACTGCACTCCAGCCTAGGTGACAGAGCAAGACTCTGTCTCAAAAAAAAAAAAAAAAAAAAGCCTACGTAAAAAAAAAAATTATTCTTGTTGGACTTTATACAAATAATCAGGCCAAGCGTAATAAAGTAAATCAGTCTTACCATGATTTATCTTTAGTAAAAACTGGAGACTGGAGAGAGAAAAAATTATGTTTCAAGAACTATGCTACACTTGTTGTTATATTCTAGTCTCAACAATCGTTTTAGAGTTTTTTCTGCAATTTAGACTGACTGCTTGCTTCTGTGAGCCAACCAGTGATCTCTGGCTGCTGCTCAGAAGAAACAAGAGGGATGGGTATTGCAAAAATCAAGATCAGTATTCTATTCTGGACACACTGGAATCAGCAACCCCATATCAGCTTGGTTCCAAGAGTTGCACAGTTCATTGAAAGCCTTCTAATTTAGTTTACTTGGGATAATTTTGCTTATTTTGCTTTACTGTTGTGGAATATATTGTTGTTGCACTCTTTGTGCAGGAATGCAGAATAAGTTTACTCAGTCTTAAACACTTATTAATCTTCCAGATATCACCTTTTGTCAGAACTCAAGAGTTATGAATGGCCCTCAACATATTGATGCTTTCTGACTGAGCTCCTCTCTACCCTGAATATAAGAGACCCTCACAGTTAGGCAGGAAGATCATCGCCCCTATTCAGCCTGAAGAAATTGCAGAAAATGGATCTTCATCCTTCTGCAACCCTTAGGATTAAGGGTTCTCTTATAAAAGGGAGGGGGGAAATGTCAGAGGCATTTGAACCAGAGCAACTCCATCTTGAGTAGGGGCTTGGTAAAATAAGGCAGAGACCTGGTGGGCTACACTCCCAGACAGTTAAGGTATTCTAAGTCACAGGATGAGACAGGAGGTCAGCACAAGATATAGGTCATAAAGACATAGAAGATAAAACAGGTTGCAGTAAAGAAGCCAGCTAAAATCCACCAAAATCAACCTGGCAACAAAAGTAACCTCTGGTCACCCTCACTGCTACACACCCACCAGCGCCATGACAGTTTACAAATGCCGTGGCAACATCAGGAAGTTACTCCGTATGGTCTAAAAGGGGAGGTGAGAATAATCCATCCCTTCTTTAGCATATAATCAAGAAATAACCATTAAAATGGGCGAGCAGCAGCTCATACTGCTGCCCCGCCTATGGAATAGCCATTCTTTTATTCCTTTACTTTCTTAATAAACTTGCTTTCCCTTTTCTCTAAGGACGGGTCCCATATTCTTTCTTGCGTGAGATCCAAGAACCCTCTCTTGGGGTCTGGATCAGGACCCCTTTCCAGTAACAAAAGGGCAAGTAATACTTAAGCTTCCCCTAAGCCATAAGTGGGTTGTACAGCTAGAATAATGTGTCAACATAAAAAAAAAAAAAAAAATCAATGTTGTATACTGCAAAATACCAAAAACCAAATCAACCCAAAACCAATCTCTATACACAAAAAAGTAACCAAATTATTGATAAAATCTGCTCGTTTTCCAAAGTGCAATAAACAGTAGCTGATTTCTGCTTATATGTTTTTGTTTTGTTTTGTTTTGTTTTTTTGAGACGGAGTCTCCCTAAACCCAAGCTTTCACACCATACCATGGATTCTCCAATCTCTTCACCACAGTAACCAAGCCATGCACTGTCAAAGATGCCCTTTCAGGACTTAACTCCACCACATTGTCCTCACTGCTTTTCTCCATATTCGCTTTACTCCCCCATTTTCACGTTTTTCACCAGCCCCTAGTTCAAGTAACTGCAAATCAAAGCAAGAATCTTGCCCATGTTTGCACATGCAAATGCAATTTAACCTTTGCCTTTCACAACTTGCCTAGTTATCTCAAATAAGTGACTATTTTCTTTCTTCTTTCTCAAAACCATGCCTATATATGGCTGCTAAGTAAAAGATAAATATTGGTAATACCCTTAAATTAACAGCAAAATCATATATTCTGAAGTCATATTGTGCAAAATAAAGACAACGTGCATCAAATCTAAGCCCTTAAAAGTACCCATGAAACCCCTTTAGAATTTCTAGCTATCTCTTTATCCATTTCTAATCAAATCATGTTTTCCCTTAAGCATGGGTATTCAAGGTAAATATCTGTTTAAATTTAACTTTATTTTTTCCCAAGGGTAAAGCAATGTCCTAGATCAATGTAAACAATTTTTAATGTTCATATTCAAACTGAACTTCTGGTACTAAAAAGGCATTGTTATATTAAATATTTCAGGTATATAAAAAGATCAGAAAACAATATAATGAGCACATATGTATCCACTACCCAGCCTAAGACGTAACGGTAAAAAGAGAGTCCTCCAAATATTCCTCTATAATGTCATCTCCTTCCTGTTCCCCAGAGATAAGCAGCACTGATGATTTAAAACATCCTTCACTGCAAAAGTAAAAATCCCCATCACATAATGGGATCACACCCTTTGGGGGCTAGTCCTGAAATCTTATTGTTATTTATAATATCCTTCTTATGGAAAAATGCTCTGCGTTCTAAACAATAGACTTACAACCATTTCTGAAACATGATTTATTTTGTAAATTAGAGACTCTACTTTTAAAACCTCCAGGGAAGGTTTTACAGCAAAATATCTTCCATTTATACACTGAGGAAGGCAACAGAAAAAAACAAAATTAATTCTGTGAAACTTGATTTGAAAATTAGAGGGTTGGATTAGATACCCTCTAAGGTCCATTCCAACTCTGAAATTCCACAATTTTTGTGGAATGAAATGAAAAGGGTGCTGTTATTAATTGAATTTTTAAAAACTTAGCTAAGTAGATAATTTATTTCTTCAACAAATCTAGCATCTGAATTTATTTACAACACCATCCATCCAAAGACATACACAACAATAAACCATATATTACCGAAGATAATAGACATAACTAATGTGCAGAGATACCAAAAAAAAATCCAGTGTACCGAAAATGACAATCTGCCAGTCCACTTTACGTGGCAGGTAAGTTAAAATGTTTACACTGTAGAATCATGTTTATCTCACTTAAAAATTAAAAAAAAAGAAATTCTGGAAGAATCTAAAAGTTAAGGAATCTGTGACCTCCAAGCATAAAGGACCCACTAATCGTTAAACATATTAATCCTCAATAGACAGTTGCATGGACATAATGCTTTGACTGTGTAAACATTCAATAAATAATTACAAAATATCAACATTAAAACCATCAATCTAGCAGACAGAACTGCTTCCATGTAAATGAGGCCAAGACTCAAGT
This sequence comes from Theropithecus gelada, assembly GCF_003255815.1. NCBI lineage: Eukaryota > Metazoa > Chordata > Mammalia > Primates > Cercopithecidae > Theropithecus > Theropithecus gelada. The sequence goes on along the minus strand of NC_037689.1, from coordinate 78,884,676 downwards.
GAAGAGGCTAATAAAATTGAAATCTATTCACATTACAATTGGATTCTTCCTTTATGGTAAAAATTCAATCTTTATCAAAAAAGAATCCTATTAATAAATATATTTAGTAATTTCTAATGATTGTATCCTTTTTAAAATAAAAGTTAATTTTAATAATTCAAGTTACACTCAGTGTTTATGATACTGGAAGAATTACCTAAAAATAAAAAGACTAAAAGCAATGTATAACTTGTCAACGCAACAGGGATTTTGGAGTCAGTTAAATACTCTGGATTCCTGAAGCTTCAGAAATTAAACAGTTTACAACTACATATCCATGACACATGTAATGCTTAACAGTATCAAACAGTCATGTGTGAATATTGCTATCATCTGATCATTAATCATCTGTGATTGATATTTAAAATATTTCAAATTAAGTTCCCAATACATTTTTAAAGAGAAACTGCTGTGACTTAAAACTACATTTAACCTACTTTGAAAGTAAGTATGACTTAAAACTTGGTTTTCTTCCGAACTGACTAGAAACTGGGGGGTAGGGGAAGGAGGACAGGAGAAGGGAGAGGGAAAGGGAGGAGCAAAGGGAAAGGAAATGGTAGACTGTCTCCAAGATTCTGTAATTACAGCTCTCAGCTGAAAGTTGAGTTATAAAGGATTTTCTTTACTGTGTTAGGTATTCAGTAAATGCTTATTGAATGAATGAACAAATGGCAGCATAGCTTAAGGATTCTGGACAGCTTATTTCACCTGAGTCTTCATTCAACAGGCCATAAAATCATCAGGCTGATCTCTGTCATTAAAAATTAGATTACAACAGAGGTTGTTAAACTTTTTGGTAAAGGGCCAGATGGTAAAATTTTTTTATCTTTTAGAAGAATACTTATTAACAAAGGTAAAGCTAGCTTTAAGATTACATAAAAGTATAACATATAAAAATAGCAATTATCTCATATACTCTATCCCCAGTACCCTGCATTATTCCTGCTAATAGTACTTACCATGACATACTTTCTATTTACAGTCATGTGCCACATAATGACGTTTCTGTCAACAATGGACCACATACATATATGACAGTGGTCCCATAAGATTATAATATCATACTTTTACTGTATGTTTTCTATGTTTAGATACACAAATATTTAGTATTGTGTTATAACTGCCTACAGTATTCAATACAGTCAAATTCTGTACAGGTTTGTAACCTAGGAGCAATAGGCTTTACTGTGCATACTATTGGTGAGTAGTAGGCTACACCATCTAAGTCTGTGTAAGTATACTCTATGATGTTCGCACAGTAACAAAATCGCCTAAATGATGCATTTCCTGAAATGTATCCCTGTTGCTAAGTGATGACTGTATTTTTTATTGTACATATTAAGGTGTACAACATGTTTTCATATATGTACACATAGTAAAATGATGACTGCAATCAAGCGAATTAATATATCTATCTCCTCACAGTTACCTTTTTTGTGTATTGTGAGAGCACCTGAAATCTACTATCTTAGCAAATTTCCAGGATACAATACAGTATTAACTATAGTCATCAGGCTGCACATTAGCTCTCTAGATTCATTCATTCCATATAACTGCAACTTTGTAACTTTTGGCCAGCATCTCCCCATTTCCCCCAACTCCCTACCGGCTGATTTCTACTGTTCTACTCTCTGTTTCTATGTATTAAAGTTTTCTAGATTCCACAAGAGTGAGATAATGTGTATTTGTCCTTCTATGTCTGGCTCATTTCACTCAGCATTATATCTTCCAGGTTCAATCATGTTGTCACAAATGGCAGGAATTCCTTCTTTCTTAAGGCCAAATAATATTCCATTATACATATACATGTATTTCTTTATCCATTCATCCATCCACAGACACTTCAGTTGTTTCCACATCTTGGCTGTTGTGAGTAATGCTGCAATGAACATGGGCATGCAGATATCTCTTTGATATGCCCATTTCATTTCCCTTGTGCCTATAAACAGAAGAGGAACTGCTAGATCATGTAATATTTCTATTTTTAATATTTCGAAGAATCTTTACACTTTTCCAAAATGGTTTTCTCAATGTGGAGTCCCACCAACAGTGTACAAGGGTTTCCTTTTCACCACATCCTCACCAACACTTGCTATCGCTCATCTTTTTGGCAATAGCCATCCTAACAGGTATGAAGTGGTATTTCATTGTGATTTTGATTTGCATTTTCCTGGTCATTAGTGATGCTGACCACCTTTTCATACCTACTGACAACTTATATGTCTTCTTTGAAAAGTGCCCATTCCTTTGCCCATTTTAAAATTGGGGTGTGCATGTGTGTGTGTGTGTATGTGTATGTAAGTTGTGTGAGTTCCTTCTGTATTTTGGATATTAACCCCTTATCAGACATGTGATTTGCCAGTATTTTCTCCCACTCCATGGGTTACTTTATAGTTTTGTTGACTGTTTCCTTTGCTGTACAGAAGCTTTTTAGTTTGACTTAGACCTATTTGTTTATTTTTGCTTCCATTGACTGAGCTTTTGGTGTCATATCCAAAAAAATCATTGCCAAGGGTAATGTCAAGGAGCTTTTCCCTATGTTTTCTTCTAGGAATTTTAAGATTTCAAGGCTTATGTGTAAGTCTTTTATCCATTTTGAGGGGTTTTTTTGTATGAATAAGATAATGGTCCAATTTCATTCTTTTGCATGTGGACATCCTGTTTTCACAACATGATTTATTGAAAAGACTATCTTTTCCACATTTTGTACTCTTGGTACCCTTGTAGAAGATTAGTTGAATATATATGCATGGGTTTATTTCTGGGCTCTATATTCTGTTCCATTGGTCTATGTGTCGGTTTTTATGCCAGTACCATACTGTTTTGATTAACAGAGCTTTGTAATTTGAAATAGGAACTGTGATGCCTCCAACTTTGTTCCTCTCTCTCAAGATTGCTTTGGCTACTTGGGGTCAATTGTCCCATGTTAATGTTATGATTTTTTTCTATTGCTGTGAAAAATGCCATTGAAATTTTTATAGGGATTGTGTTGGGTAGTGTTGAAATTTTTATAATATTAAAATATCTTTCTATAAAGTATCCAAAGATATTAAAATGTCTTTCCATTTATTTGTGTCTTCTTCAATTTCCTTCATCAGTGTTTCATAGTTTTGAGTATACAGATCTTTCACCTCCTTGGTTAAATTTATTCCTAAGTATTTTATTCTTTTTGATGCTATGGTAAATGGGATTGTTTTCTTGAGTTCCCTTTTCCAGACAGTAAATATTTTAGAGTTTGCAGGCATACAGTTTCTGTCACAACAATTCAACTCTGTCATTGTAGCATGAAAGTAGCCATACATATGTAAGTGAACAAGTATGGCTGTGCTCCAATAAAACTTTATTTATGAACAATGAAATTTGAATTTCATGCAATTGTCATCTATCACAAAATATTCTTCTTGTTTTTCCAAACATTAAAAAAATGTTTCAAGTATTCTTAGCACAGGAGCCTGGCAAAAATAGGTGACATGCTGGATTTGGCCCAAGAGCCACTGATTGCTGACCCTTGCTCTAAATAATTTCTGAAATCTCTCAACCTCCAAGAATTTTGAGAATGACACAGCAAGACAAAAGAAAGTACATCGACCAAAAAATCTCCACCAGCACCACCACAAAAAAGCAACACACAAACAAAAAATATGCATGGGATTCCCCTCTTCCTCAAATAGTTTTTCCTTTATCTACCAAATTTTCACATCTCTGGGTACATAACACCAACAGCAAGGCCTATTTAAAAGACAGAAGAAAAGGTCTTGATAAAAGATTTTTGTGTTTGTTTAAGTAACTTCTATGAAGTTTCATTGTTCCCATTCACATAGGTTCACTTATCATAACATATTTGTCATCATGAAAACTTGCACACTGCTTCATAAGTTTTAGCTAAGTGATGTGAGATTCCAAGCTGCTTGCTAATAAAAGTAACAAAGAATTGCAAAGCATTTGCCAAAATCAGGGCAATTAAAACCAATGGCTGAATATTAAAAGTTAAGAAAAAACTCCAGAACCAACACCTTTTAAATCATGAAATTTGGGGACGAATGTACAAAGAGAAATTTCTTTATCATATTAAGAGTGAATATACCAAGGACACATTTTAGACACATTTAATAGTGAATAATTTCATTGAGCTGGCTTATTAGAACGCAAGATCTTTAGAAAATTGGTACAAATCTCGAAGTACTTCTAAGATTCCTAACCCTATTGTGTTTGTGGATACAATGGAGAAATTATCACACATTCCACACAACAGCTGGAATGTTGAGATAATGTAATAAAAGAAGTTAAGAAAATAGAATTGGAATATTTTCTGCTTCTTTACAGTTTCAACTTTCAGTAATTTAATACCGAAATTGCTTGCTCTTATATTTACTAATGTGGACTTGGAAGAGAACCCTCAAGCACATTTCTTAACTTTCGATTCCACAGCTGGACAATTTCATTGTTTTTCTATAATGCCCCTTTATGTTTGTTACTTTTTATGCATGTGTCACATTGCCACTGGTGATTAAATTACCTGGAAAATTATTTGAAACTCATAAAAGATAGCATTTTCATTTACTTGGATCATTCTGTATGGCTCACTATGCAGGTCATATCCCAAACCCCTTGGTTTTCTTTATAAGCATTTCAGCAAAGTCTGATACAGGTTGTCCATTAGTAGGATATATCAGACCTAATCTGCTTATAACAGAAAGTGTAGGCTAAGAGAACATTCATATAAACACAAACCCAACTCTAGGGCTGACAAATGATACCTAATGAGTTCCTGCTTAACACTAGATAGAAAAGGTACTTTGAAAAAGATATTTGGCTTTGTAAATTTTAAATTCCTTTTGGCTTATCTATATCTAGTCTCTTTCTAGCATGCTGAAAGCTAATTTCTACTTCAGAGGTAGGAAAACACAGGCATTTGGGACAATTTCTGAGAGCAATCTACTGCTCCCCTCAGCATGGATGTCTTCTGTATATCTCCTTGCTACTCCGTTTTTGTGTCTCCCCTTTCAGGTGTTCACTGATTTTTTTTTTGTTGTTCTGCCTATTTTTAAATTCTTAGTTTAATACTGCTACGGGCACTCAAGCCTCAGGTTTTTAATTCCTATTCCACTATCTCCCCATGGTCTTACTAAACAGAGGCATTATACAGAATCCAACTGTGTATTTCTGATAATGCTGCTGTTGCTCAAACCAATTGAATTAGCTCCTCAAATGAAAAACAGGGACTTTTTTTCAAAAAATATGGTAAACCCACTCTACCCTACCCCCCCCCAAAAAAAATACACATACAAAAAATGCCTTAATTCTGCTCCCTCTCATTTTTCTTCAGGTCTATATGAGCCCTGAAAACCTGTCAGAGATTTTTTTCTAAAAGTATCCACTTTTCTTTTCAACTACACTTAAAAAATTCCATGAGGTGACTAAAATTCATACAGTAACTAGACTACTTGTTTTCACAAAATGCCAGAAAGAAAACTGACAGCTCTGCTAGAAGCATTATAAGAGCTTTTTTTTTTTTTTTTAAAGCTGGCTGGCTTGAAAAGAAGCACCTAGATCCTTCAAGTCACTCCAGAACGTTTCAAAAGTAAATAAACTTTAAATTATCCCACCAACCTTTTCAAACTACACTCACTGCTACCATACAAAAAGGATTATCTTACATGTTGCACACAACAAAATTTTAAATACAAGATCCTTATGCTATAGTTTACACTCTAAAACTGACAGATGCAAGCATAAATGTCACAGTAAGACAAATGCTATCATAAGATAATATTTTGACTGCTTGAAATAAGTAAGTTCTTTGAAACCAATGAGAACAAGGACACAACATACCAGAATCCCTGGGACAAAGCTAAAGCAGTGTTTAGAGTGAAATTTATAGCACTAAATGCCCACATGAGAAAGCTGGAAAGATCTAAAATCAACACCCTAACATCATGATTAAAGAACTAAAGAAGCAAGAGCAAACAAATTCAAAAGCTAGCAGAAGACAATAAATAATTAAGATCAGAGCAGAACTGAAGGAGATAGAGACAGGAAAAATGCTTCAAAAAAAAAAAAAATCAATGAATCCAGGAGCAGGATTTTTAAAAGATTAACAAAATAGATGATTAGCCACACTAATAAAGAAGAAAAGAGAGAAGAATCAAATGGACACAATAAAAAGTGATAAAGGGGATATCACCAGTGATCCCACAGAAATACAAACTACCATCAGAGAATACTATAAACAACTCCACACAAATAAACTAGAAAATATGGAAGAAATGGATAAAATCCTGGATACATGCACCCTCCCAAGACTAAACCAGGAAGAAGTTGAATCCCTGAATAGACCAATAACAAATTCTGAAATTGAGGCAGGAATTAATAACCTAGCAACCAAAAAAAGTCCAGGACCAGACAGATTCACAGCTGAATTCTACTCAAGGTACAAAGAGGAACTGGTACCACTGCTTCTAAAACTATTCCAAACAATGGGAAAAAAGGAACTCCCCTCTAACTCATCTTATGTGGTTGGCAATATCCTCATAACAAAACCTGGCAGAGACACAACAAAAAAAGAAAATTTCAGGCCAATATCCCTGATGAACATGGATGTGAAATCCTCCATAAAATACTGGCAAACTGAATCCAGCAGCACATTAAAAAACTTATCAACCACAATCAAGTTGGCTTCATCCGTGGGATGCAAAGCTAGTTCAACATAGGCAAATCAATAAATGTAATCCATCACATAAACAGAACCAATGAAAAAACGATTATCTCATTTTTAACCACATGATTATCTCAATAGATGCAGAAAAGGCCTTTGATAAAATTCAACACTCCTTCATGCCAAAACTCTCAATAAACTAGGTACTGATGGAACGTATCTCAAAATAATAAGAGGTATTTATGACAAACCCACAGTCGATATCATACTAAATGGGCAAAAACTGGAAGCATTCCCTTTGAAAACTGGTGCAAGACAGGGATGCCCTCTCTCACCACTCTTATTCAACATAGTATTGGAAGTTCTGGCCAGGGCAATCAGGCAAGAGAAAGAAATAAAGTGTATTCAAATAGGAAGAGAGGTAGTCAAATTGTCTATGTTTGCAAATGAAATGCCTGTATACTTAGAAAACTCCATGGTCTCAGCCTAAAAACTCCTTAAGCTGATAAGCAACTTCAGCAAAGTCACAGGATACAAAATGGAAGTACAAAAATCACAACCATTCCTGTGCAACCATTCAATGTGCAAAAATCACAAGCATTCTTATACACCAATAACAGACAGAGAGCCAAACTATGAGTGAACTCCCATTCACTATTGCTACAAAAAGAATAAAACACTTAGGAATACAACTTACAAGGGATGTGAAGGACCTCTTCAAGAAAACACTACAAATCACTGCTCAAGGAAATAAGAGAGGACACAAACAAATGGAGAAACATTCCATGCTCATGGATAGGAAGAATCAATATCATGAAAATGGCCACACTGCCCAAAGTAATTGATAGATTCAATGCTATTCCCATCAAGCTACCACAGACTTTCTTCACAGAATTCAAAAAAACTACTTTAAATTTCATATGGAACTAAAAAAGAGCCCATATAGCCAAAAGAATCCTAAGCAAAAAGAACAAAGCTGGAGGCATCACGCTACCTGACTTCAAACTCTACTTACAAGGCTACAGTAACCAAAACAGCATGGTACTGGTACCAAACAGATTTATAGACCAATGGAACAGAATAGAGTCCTCAGAAATAACACCACACATCTACAACTATCTGATCTTTGACAAACCTGACAAAAACAAGCAATGGGGAAAGGATTCCCTATTTAATAAATGGTGTTGGGAAAACTGGCTAGTCATATGCAGAAAACTGAAACTGGACAACCTCCTTACACCTTATACAAAAATTAACTCAAGATGGATTAAAGACTTAAACGTCAGACCTAAAACCATGAAAACTCTACAAGAAAACCTAGGCAATACCATTCAGGACATAGGCATGGGCAAAGACTTCATGACTAAAACACCAAAAGCAATGGCAACAAACGCCAAAATTGTCAAGTGGGATCTAATTAAATTAAAGAGCTTCTGCACTGCGAAAGAAACTATCATCAGAGTGAACAGGCAACCTACAGAATGGAAGAAAATGTTTGCAATCTATCCATCTGACAAAGGGCTAACATCCAGAATCTATAAGGAAATTAATTAAATTTACAAGAAAAAACAAACAAACAACCCCATCAAAAAGTGGGCGAAGGATATGAAAAGACACTTTTCAAATGAAGATATTTATGCAGCCAACAAACATCTGAAAAAAAGATCATCACTGCTCATTAGAGAAATGCAAATCAAAACCACAATGAGATACCATCCCACGCCAGTTAGAATGGTGATCATTAAAAAGTCAGGAAACAAGAGATACTGAGAGGATGTAGAGAAACAGGAATGCTTTTACACTATTGGTGGGAGTGTAAATTAGTTCAACCATTGTGGAAGATAGTGTGGCAATTCCTCAAGGATCTAGAACTAGAAATACCATTTGACCCAGCAATCCCATCACTGAGTATATTATAAATCATTCTACTATAAAGACACATGCACACGTATGTGTATTGCAGCACTATTCACAATAGCAAAGACTTGGAACCAACTCAAATGCCCATCAATGATACACTGGATAAAGAAAATGTGGCACATGTACACCATGGAATACTATGCAGCCATAAAAAAGAATGAGTTCATGTCCTTTGCAGGGTGGATGAAGCTGGAAACCATCATTCTCATCAAACTAACACAGGAACAGAAAACCAAGCACCGCATGTTCTCACTCCTAAGTGGGAGTTGAACAATGAGAACATATGGGCACAGGGAGGGGAACATCTCACACTGGGGTCTGTTGTGGGGTGGGGAGCAAGGGAAGAGATAGCATTAGGAGAAATATCTAATGTAGATGACGGGTTGATGGATGCAGCAAACCACCATGGCACATGTGTACCTATGTAACAAACCTGCATGTTCTGCACGTGTATCCCAGAACTTAAAAGTATAATAATAAATATATATATTTTTTGACTACCTTCCCACCATCATCCATCCCCAAGGAAACCCTTTCACTATTAGTTTACCCCTAAAGATGCTTAGTCCAGAACAGTATAGAGGGTTCGCTGAAGGCCAGGGTAGTTAGTATTTTACCACTTTTCATATTTTCGTTTTGATTTTGGCTTGCTAAGGTATTTTTACATTATACAACAATGCAAATTAGTAACAGCTATCGCATAATAATTTTTAGTAATGAACAACAGTGACTACCACTCACCGAGCACTTATTATTTGGCTATTCTAATGCCCAATACTACATTATCTCATTTCACTCTCACTGCAACCCTACAAGGTAGCTAATACTATTATTATTTTCCCATTTTGCAGACTAGAAACTGAGGCTTAGAGACGCTTACTTGTTCAAATTCATATAGCCTCTAAGTGGTGGAATGGAGATAACCCATTCCTAATACTACAGTACTAACAATATTAGCAATGTCGCTGCATCTAGTGAATTTACTAATTGTCATATTACTGACTGATAACCTTGAAATGTCTAGGTTAACTTTTCTGTTGCTATTGAGGCATACATGATTTTGTTTGTATTTTGGTACAAGAATCAATGTAATTCTGATGTTAAAAATACAGGAGTGATATCACCAAAAATGACAGAGTATGGGGCTACAAAAATTCATCCCTCCACTAAGGCAACAATTTAGCTAGCAAAAACTGTCAGATCTCAATCACCTTTTCCAGAACTCTGGAATCTAACGAAAAACTAACAACAACCAGGGGAGTGTATAATGAAAAAAGAAGTTGCTAAATAAGTATCAGAAGAGAGTGTTATGACATTTTTGCTCACTCACATACCATCCTTCCATCCCCCAATGGGGATGGCAGCTTGCATTCTTGGAATAGCTTGCTGGTACCAGAGAAGGAAACATGGACTTGTTTTTGAAGAATTATGGTTATACTTTTTGACTTGTCTGGCAGCTCCCTGAAGGACTGGCTCGGGGGCTTATCTTGTACCTATCAGAACACTCTTGGGGCTGAAGTGGCTTTCCATAGGGTCCTCTGTTGAAAGCATATAAAGGCATACGCCTGGGGCAAGTGATAACAGATGGGCAAGCAACAAAAAGAGTTAAACAGCCTAGGAAGAAAGACCCTGGGAAAAGAGATACAAGGGAGAATCAGTACCTTGAAAAGATAATGGAAATATTAGGTATGAAAAGTAATAATATAAATAAAGCAACACAAAAATGTACATATTAACAACTATTTACTGAAGCAAAGGAAAAGAAAAAATCAAAATGGAGATAAAAATATTTATAAAAATAAAGATTCATTGTACAAAAATTAAAGATAAAATATTTCATACTGAAAGAGTCCATAGAGTGCCAAAAGAATAAGAAAAAATTATCTCCTGGACATATTGACAATAAAATTTAAAAAATATAAGTAAGATAATATATTCTAACTGAATCTCAAAAAAAAACACAAATAATTATGAGTCACATAGACAAATGGGGAAATAGAAAAAATAGAAAAGTTATGTTAAAAATTACCAATAACATGAAGTAAAAAGAATCAGATGGACATCAGACTTCTTAAGAGCAATACTAGATGCAAAAAGAAAATGGAGTAGGATTTTCAAAGCATTGAAAGGAAAGAATGTTGAGCCTAGAGTTTTATATCCAACTTAATTGTGTTTCAAACATGATGGCATTCTTGGCACAGGTTTACATGGGTCTGTTCAGTTCGTAAAAAAAAATCATCAAGCTGTATACTTATATGTTCATTTCCTGCATATGTACTTTAATAAATGGTTTAAAAAGCATATGATGGGGGAAATTGCAGGGCAGTGGATGTATAATTTTTTAACTTCCCAAATTCTCACACTAACAACAGAATAACCAATAACAGAACCTGTGAACAACATTTACAACAAAATTAGGCTGAAACAAATCCCCTTCAATCTCAAAATGCAAACACAGAGACTACACACAGACCGCCATTTTTGCTGCTGCTACAGCTCCCACCCCAATGCCCTCAAGCTCACGAGAGAGCAAAGAGCTTAAGGACTATTATGAACCTTCAGCACAGCATAGCTGCCTTTATGTAAAAGTGACCAGACTGTTCTCCACACAGGTCCCTGCCCCTACTACTCCTCACGGGGTAGGGCCATCTGACCTGAGCCCATAGCACAACTACCCTGATACCACCTGGGCAGCTCTGAATCTCTCTGAGGAGGAAATCCCAGAGTCAACCCATATCCCTTCTACCATTACAGCTACAGCAGTACCACCCTTACTGCCTTTGAGCTGGAGAAGGAAAAAAGAGCCTGGTGACTTCACTGATACCTCCATGACACTGCAGCCACCATACAGAGGAGCCCAGTTTCTCTTCCCTGTGAGTCCCCACCCCTCCTCTTCACCTGGCAGGGCCCCGGGCTTGGGGCTGCAGCGCAGCTTCCCCACACTTGGCTGAACATTCCCATTGTCAGTGGCTCTGTGTTTCTTAGGGGTGGAGTTTATCAGTGGCCACTGACAGCCCCTCAGCCTCTGCCACTGCCACTGCAGTACTACTGGCCTTGCTGCCATCGGACCGGGGAAGGAACAAAGATCCTGAGTGCTTGCTTCACTCACACCTCCAGCATGCCACAGCTCTCCTATGAAGAAGAGGCCAGTATGACTTCCCTGCGAGCCCCTGACCTCCTCTGCCCAGCACCAGGCAGGGCGCTCTGGCTTGGGCCCACAACACGGCCACCCCACATTAGGCTGATCGTCCTGACTGACAGCAGCTCTGCGTTTGTCTGGGGCACAGCCCCAAGGAACAAACGAAAGGCCCTCTGCCATTGTCACTGCCAAGGTTGCCAACCCTGTTGACTCCAGCTGAAGAGGGAACAAAAAGCCTGAGCTTACCCCAGACTTGTGAAGCACAGCTCAGGAGTGCCGAACCAAGATCTACAGCCAGCACTAGAGTGGGAGAGGAGTCCACACTCTCAAAGCACTGAGAGGCAGCATGGCTGTAAATGCAAGGAAATACAGAGGAACTGCCCAGCTGAGCAAAAGCCTACCTACTGGCCATTATATCATCTGGATCACAGCCCAAACTTCAACACCAAAAACACTTTGCTAAAATACTCTGCTATGAAACCAAGAACAAGAATTCAGCCACAAATAAAGACCCTGCAGCAAGCCTCAGCTCTTCAAAAACATCCAGAAACAAAATCAACTGACTGTACTCAAATTACACCACAGTTAAAGGAACATCAGCCTACACAGATGAGAAAGAACCAGCACAAGAACTCTGGCAACTCTAAAAGCCAGAGTTATCTCCTTACCTCCTAACTACCACACTAGTTCCCTAGCAATGGTTCTTAACCAGACGGAAATGGCTGAAATTATAGACATAGAATTCAGAATTGGGACCACAAAGAGTATCACCTAGATTCAGGAAAACGTTGAAACCCATTCCGAGGAATCTTAGGTATACAATAAAATGATTTAAGAAATGAAAGACGAAATAGCCATGTTAAAAAAGAACCAAAATGAGCTAAATAGCTGAAAAATTCTCTACAAGAATTTCGTAACACAAGGGGGAGTATTAACAACAGAATGAATCAAGCTGAGGAAAGAATCTCAGAGCTCAAAAACAGGTTCTTCAAATAAACTCAGTAACACAAAAATAAGAAACATTTTTTTTAATGAACAAAATCTGGGAGAAATATGGTATTAAGTAAAGAGACCAAATCTATGACTAATTGACATCCCTGAAAGACAGGGAGAGAAAGCAACCTAGAAAATATATTTGATGATACTGTATGCAAAAATTTCCCCAACCTCATGAGAGGTTGACATACAAATTCGGGAAATTCTGCGAGAATTCCTGTCAGTGTGAGATACAGTACAAAACAACCATCCTCAAGACACATAGTCATCAGATCCTCCAAGGTTGAAATGAAATAAAACACATTAAAGCAGCTAGAGAGAAGGGGCAGGTCATCTACAAAGGGAACTCCATTAGGCTAACAGTGGACCTTTTAACAGAAACCCTAAAAGCCAGAAGAGACTGTGGAACTATATTCAGCATCTTGAAAGAAAAGAAATTCTAGCCAAGAATTTAATATCCAGCCAAACTAAGCTTAGTAAACAAAGGAGAAACAAAATCCTTTTCAGACAAGCAAATGTTAAGGGAACTAATTACCACCGGGCTTGCCTTAACAAAAGGCCCTTAAAGGAGTGCTAAACATGGAAATAAAAGACCATTACCAAAAACCACAAAACACACTCAAATACATAGACCATCAACACTATAAAGCAAATACACAATCAAGCCTACATAAAAATCAGCCAACAACATGATCACAGGATCAAATATGCACCTTAATTAATATTCACCTTAAATGTAAATGAGTTAAATGCTACACTTAAAAGGCAAACAGTGACAAGTTGCATTAAGAAGCAAGACCAAACTGTATGCTATCTTCAATGGACCCACGTCACATGCAAGGACACCCACGGGCTTAAAGTAAAGGGATGGAGAAAGATCAAGTAAACAGAAAACAAAAAGAGCAGGGCTTGCAATTCTTATTTCAGACAAAACTGACTTTAAACCAACAACAATCAAAAAGGACAAAGAAGGGCATTACATAATGATAAAGGGTTCAATTCAACAAGATATAACCATCCTAAATATATATGAACCTGACACTAGAGCACCCAGATTAATAAAAGAAGTTCTTGGAGACTTACAAAGAGATGTAGATAACCATACAATAATAGTGGGATGCTTCAATACCCCACTGGCAGTATTGGGCAGATTATTGAGGCAGAATACTAACAAAGATATTCGGGACTTAACCTCGCACTTGATCAAATAGACCTAACAGCCATCTACAGAACGAACACTCCACGCAAGAACAATAGAATGAATATACATTCTTCTCATCTGCACATGGCACATACTCTAAAATTGACCATATGCTTTACCATAAAGCAATTCTCAACAAATTCAAAAAAGCTGAAATTGTACCAACCACACTCTCGGACCACAGAACAATAAAAATAAAAATCAATGCTAAGAAAATCACTCAATACTATAAAAGTACATGGAAATTAAACAATCTGCTCCTGAATGACTTCTGGATAAATAATGAAATTAAGGCAGAAATCAGGAAATTCTTTTAAACTAATACAAATAAAGATACAACATACCAGAATCTCTGAGACACAACTAAAGCAGTGTTATGATGAAAACTTAGAGTGCTAAATGCCCACATCAAAAAGTTAGAAATATCTCAAGTTCACAACCAAACATCACATCTAAAGGAACCAGAAAAACAAGAGCAAACCAACATCAAAGCTAGCAGAAGAGAAATAACTGAAATCGAGTTGAACTGAATAAAATGGAGATGAGAAAACCCATACCAAAGATCAACAAAAACAAAAGATAATTCTTCAAAGGAATAAATAAGATCGATGGACCACTATCTAGACTAATAAAGAAAAAAGGGAGAAGATCCAAATAAACACAATCAGTAATGACAAAAGGGGACATTATTATTGACCCCGCAGATATTAAAAAAAAAAAAAACCCTCAGAGACTATTACAGACACCTCTATGCACACAAACTAGAAAACACAGAAGAAATGGATAAATTCCTAGAAAAATACAACTTCCCAAGATTGAACCAGTAAGTAATTGAAGCCCTGAACAGATAAATGAGTTCCAAAACTGACTCAGTAATAAAAAGCCTACCAACCAGAAAAAGCCCTGGACCAGACAGATTCACAGCCAAATTCTACCAGATATATAAAGAAAAGCTGGTACCAATCCCATTCAAACAATTCAAAAGACAGAAGACGAGCAACTGGTCCCTAACACATTCTATGAGGCCAACACCAATCTGATACCACAACCTGGCAGAGATACAACAACAAAAAAGAAAACTTCAGGCCAATATCCCCGACCAACATAGATTTAAAAATCATCAATGAAATACTAGCAAACCAAATCCAGCAGCACAACAAAAAGCTAATCCACCATGACCAAGCAGGCTTTATCCCTGAGATGCAAGTTTGGTTCAACATACAAAAATCAATAAATGTGATTCATCACCAGAAACAGAATTAAAAAGAAAAACCACATGATCATCTCAATAAACACACAAAAGAATTTTGACAGAGTTCAACCTCCCTTCATGTTAAAAAACCATCAACCAACTAGGCATTGAAGGAAAATACCTCAAAGTAATGAGCGCCATCTAAGACAGACCCACAACCAACAGCATACTGAGTTGGCAAAACCTGGAATCATACCTCTTGAGAACCAGAACAAGGTGAAGATGTCACTCTCACCAGTCCTATTCAACATAGTCCTGGATTTTCTAGCCAGAGTAATCAGGCAAGAGAAAAAAACTAAAAGGCATCCAAATAGGAAGAGAGGAAATCAATTTATCTCTCTTCACAGATGATGTGATACTATCATATCATCTAGATATCACCTAGAAAACCCCACAGTCCTTGTTCAAAGACTCCTATATGTGATAAACAACTTCAGCAAGGTTTCAGGATACAAAATCAATGTACAAAACTCAGCAGCACTTATATATACTGATGATGTCCAAGCTGAGAGTCAAATCAAAAATACAATCGCATTCACAAGAGCAACAAAAAGAATGTAACACCTAAGAATACAGCTAATTAGGGATGTGAAAGGTCTCTACAATGAGGATTTCAACACTGCTAAAAGAAATCAGAGACGGCACAAACAAATGGAAAAACATCCCATGCTCGTGGATTAGAAGAATCAAAATTGTTAAAATGGCCATGCTGCCCAAAGCAATTTAGATTCAATGCTACTCCTATTCAAACTACCAACGTTTTTCAAAGAATCTGAAAAAAAATTCTAAAATTCATTCGGAACCAAAAAGGAGCTCAAATAGCCAAAGCAATCCTAAGCAAAAGCAAAAACAAAAACAAACAACAACAACAACAACAAAAAAACAAAGCTGGAGGCAAGGAGGTACCACAATACCTGACTTCAAACTATACTACAAGGCTATAGTAACTAAAAAAGCATGGTACTGGTATAAAAACAGACAGACCGACCATTGGAACAGGTGGGAGAACCCAGAAATAAAGCTGCACGCCAACAGCCATCTGACATTCAACAAAGCCGACAGTAACAGGCAATGGGGAGAGGATTTTCTATTCAATAAATGTTACTGGGGTAACTGGCCAGCCATATGCAGAAGATTAAAATGGGCCCCTATCTTTAACCATTGACAAATATAAATGCAACATCAATTAAAGACTTAAATGCAAAACCCAAAACTATAAAACTCTGGAAGACAACCTAGGAAATACCATCTGGACATGGGATCTGGCAAAGACTTCATGAGGAAGACACCAAAAACAATTTTAACAAAAACAAAAAATGACAAATGGGACCTAATTACACTAAAGAGCTTCTGCACAGCAAAAGAAACAACCAACAGAGTAAACAGACAACCTACAGAATGGGGGGTAATATTTGCAAACTGTGTATCTGACAGAGGTCTAATATCCAGAATCTATAAGGAATATAAACCAACAAGCATAAACGAACCAACCCCATTAAAAAATGTGCAAAGGACATGAACAGACACTTCTCAAATGAAAACAAACACACAGCTAACAAGCATATTAAGAAATACTCAACATCATTTATCATTAGAGAAATGCAAATCAAACCCACAATGAGATACCATCTTACACCAGTCCGGATGGCTATTACTAAAAAGTCAAAAAATGACAGATGTTAGCAAGGTTTTGGAGAAAAAGGACCATTTATATACAGCAGGTGGGAATGTAAGTTAGTTCAGCCATTATGGAAAGCACTCTGGAGATTTCTCAAAGAACTTAAAACAGAATTACCATTCGACCCAGTAATCTGATTACTGGGTATACACCCAAAGGAATACAAATCCTTCTACCATAAAGACACATGCCTGCCTATGTTTGTGGCAGCACTATTCACAATAGCAAAGATATGTAATCAACCTAGATGTCCATCAATGGTGGACCGAATAAAGAAAACGTGGTACATACACACTATGGAATACCACATAGCCATAAAAAAAAGAGATCATGTCCTTTGCAGCAACATGGAGCTGGAGGCCATTATCCTAAGCTAAGAGACGTAGAAAAGAAAACCAAATATTGCATACTCTCAGTTCTAAGTGAGAGCTAAACACTGCGTACACATGGACACTCAGAAGGGAACAATAGAAACCAGAGCCTATTTGAGGGTGGACAATGGAATGGAACAACTATAGGAATGGAACAACTATGTATTGGGTATTATGCTAATTACCTGGATGACAAAATTATCTTTACACTAATCCCCTATGACATGCAATTTATCCATGTAACAAACCTGCTCATGTATCCCTTGAACCTAAAAGTTGGAAAGAAAAAAATAAAAACATCTTCTAAATGTTTGCTTACACACACAAAAAAAAGCTCAACGCCATTAGTCATTAGGAGAATGCAAATCAAAACCACAATAAAACATCCCTTCACATCTACCAGTATTACTAAAATTTAAAAAGATAGATGGTAACAAGTGTTGACAAGGATGTGGAGAAATTGCAACCCTCATATACATACATACACACACACACACACACACACACGTTCCAACAGAAAAAAGAGTATGCATTCTGAAGCTGTTAGGTACATATTTATGTGCGTATACACACATGCATATTTATATATACATATGTACACACACAAAATCAAGCCTGGCAATTGTATTGTTCAATCTGTATTTAATGGGTTTTGTTTTAGTTTTGACTGCTTTAAAATTTTTTTTCTTTTTAATTAACTCTCAATAAAAGCTCTTCATAAAGATTTTCCCAAACCAGATACTAATACTGGAGGGAATGAAGAAATACCTTTTATATCACTTCACTGCTATTAACAAGTAACTTGACATATAGAATAGCTTTTTAACTGGTATTCCTTTTTCATACATCTTTTACAACAGTAGTTCCCAAGCCTGAATATACATCAGAATCCACCAGAAGCTTTTAAAAAATATAGACTCTTGAACATTATCCCAGACACGCTGAACAAGAATTTTCAGGGATATGAGGCCAGGCGCAGTGGCTCATGCCTGCAATCCCAGCACTTTGGGAGGCAGAGGCGGGTGGATCATGAGGTCAGATCAACACCACCCTGGCCCACATGGTGAAACCCTGTCTCTTCCAAAATACAAAAAATTAGCTGGGCGTGGTGGTACGCACCTTAAGTCCTAGCTACTCGGGAGGCTGAGGCAGGGGAATCGCTTGAACCTGGGAGGAGGACATTGCAGTGAGCCGAGATCGAGTCACTGCACTTCAGCAGGGCAACAGAGCAAGACTCCGTCTCAAAACAAAACAAAAAAAAAAAACTTCAGGGATGTGATACATGGATCCGAAACTATTTTTAAGACCTTAAGATAAGTCTGATGCAGCTAGCTCAGCACCTAATCCCAGGTTCACATTTGTGAACCACTGCTGTATACCACTGAAGATTAATCTTCCTAAAACACTTCAAACCCTTATTCCCTCTGCTCAAAATTATCTAATAGCTCCCTACCAACTCCAATACCCTTGGAATGGTATTTAAGTTCTTTGTTGATCTGACACCAACTGACCTTTTCAGTCATATCTCTCCCATCTCTATTTCATAAACACTTAATTCAAACTGATGTATTCACTAACCTTCAAACATACTTTGCACATTTGCTGACATCAGTTCTCTTGCCTAGAATGTCTTCTCCCTTCCTCTTTCTCTAAATTCATCTCTCAAGGTATCACTCAAAATTTACCTCCTTCCTAAATCCTTTCCACATCACTCTCTTCTCCAAGCCTGAAGTAACCCTCTCATCTGAGAGTAGTACCTGTTTACAAAACTCACTGGTCAATCATGTAATCTCTTATATGGTTCTGAACTGTTCTTGAAGTCTTTATTTTTATTTAGGTTTAAACTCATATTACATTTTACTGAATTAGTCTATATACTCAATGAGGGCAGGTCACATGTCTTTGGATTCTTTATATCTGCCATGCCAAACTTCATAATGCTTCTCAGAGGAAATGCTCACATAAACATTGATTTAACACCTTTCCTCCTCAAATGATTCTTATACATGTTATTTAGGCAGATTTCTACATATAAGCTTTTAATCTGTAAGTGTATAATCATACAGGCTAGTACAAAAGTTCTGCATATTTTAATGCATTGTGAAGATGCCCTTAGTTTATAGAAAATATAATATGGGTTAGACTGTCACAATATCAACTGTACATACACATATTAGCAATAAATTTGCATAGAATCTTTAAGACACATATGACCAAAGCTACAAAACTTTACCAAACTGAGAAACCTCTGCAGACGCAAACGACTCTGTCTGACAGCTTTGAAGAGAGCAGTGGATCTCCCAACACGGAGGTTGAGATCTGAGAAGGGACAGACTCCCTGCTCAAGTGGGTCCCTGACCCCTGAGTAGCCTAAATGGGAGACATCCCCCACTAGGGGCACTCTGACACCCCACACCTCACAGGGTGGAGTACACCCCTGAGAGGAAGCTTCCAAAGCAAGAATCAGACAGGTACACTCGCTGTTCAGAAATATTCTATCTTCTGCAGCCTCTGCTGCTGATACCCAGGCAAACAGGGTCTGGAGTGGACCTCAAGCAATCTCCAACAGACCTACAGCTGAGGGTCCTGACTGTTAGAAGGAAAACTATCAAACAGGAAGGACACCTACACCAAAATCCCATCAGTACGTCACCATCGTCAAAGACCAGAGGCAGATAAAACCACAAAGATGGGGAAAAAGCAGGGCAGAAAAGCTGGAAATTCAAAAAATAAGAGCGCATCGCCCTCGGCAAAGGAGCGCAGCTCATCGCCAGCAACGGATCAAAACTTGACGGAGAATGACTTTGACGAGATGAGAGAAGAAGGCTTCAGTCCATCAAACTTCTCAGAGCTAAAGGAGGAATTACGTACCCAGCGCAAAGAAACTAAAAATCTTGAAAAAAAAGTGGAAGAATTGATGGCTAGAGTAATTAATGCAGAGAAGGTCATAAACGAAATGAAAGAGATGAAAACCATGACACGAGAAATACGTGACAAATGCACAAGCTTCAGTAACCGACTCGATCAACTGGAAGAAAGAGTATCAGCGATTGAGGATCAAATGAATGAAATGAAGCGAGAAGAGAAACCAAAAGAAAAAAGAAGAAAAAGAAATGAACAAAGCCTGCAAGAAGTATGGGATTATGTAAAAAGACCAAATCTACGTCTGGTTGGGGTGCCTGAAAGTCAGGGGGAAAATGGAACCAAGTTGGAAAACACTCTTCAGGATATCATCCAGGAGAACTTCCCCAACCTAGTAGGGCAGGCCGACATTCAAATCCAGGAAATACAGAGAACGCCACAAAGATACTCCTCGAGAAGAGCAACTCCAAGACACATAATTGCCAGATTCACCAAAGTTGAAATGAAGGAAAAA
>NC_037689.1:78762020-78864040 GCF_003255815.1 Theropithecus gelada | reverse complement strand
ATCATTAAAAAGTCAGGAAACAACAGGTGCTGGAGAGGATGTGGAGAAATAGGAACACTTTTACACTGTTGGTGGGATTGTAAACTAGTTCAACCATTATGGAAAACAGTATGGCGATTCCTCAAGGATCTAGAACTAGAGGTACCATATGACCCAGCCATCCCATTACTGGGTATATACTCAAAGGATTATAAATCATGCTGCTCTAAAGACACATGCACACGTATGTTTATTGCGGCACTATTCACAATAGCAAAGACTTGGAATCAACCCAAATGTCCATCAGTGACAGACTGGATTAAGGAAATGTGGCACATATACACCATGGAATACTATGCAGCCATAAAAAAGGATGAGTTTGTGTCCTTTGTAGGGACATGGATGCAGCTGGAAACCATCGTTCTTAGCAAACTATCACAAGAACAGAAAACCAAACACCGCATGTTCTCACTCATAGGTGGGAACTGAACAATGAGATCACTTGGACTCGGGAAGTGGAACATCACACACTGGGGCCTATCACGGGGAGTGGGGAGGGGGAAGGGATTGCATTGGGAGTTATACCTGATGTAAATGACAAGTTGATGGGTGCTGACGAGTTGATGGGTGCAGCACACCAACATGGCACAAGTATACATATGTAACAAACCTGTACGTTATGCACATGTACCCTAGAACTTAAAGTATAATAAAAATAAAAAATAACATTTAGAAGAGGAAAAAGAAAAAAGAAAAAAAGAAAAAGAAAAAAAAAAGAAACAAACTTGATTTTGAAAAAAAAAAACACCTAAGTATAAATAGCTCTTTATTAGGCAGAATCATATATGCAGAGTATGTGTGTTACATAGCAAGAGGAGAAACCACTAAAATGAATAGGAAACACTGGGACTAAATTTCCAAAGAATCTCCCAATTCCGCAGTGAAGTAACAACCAAAAACTGGTTACATTTAAAAGTAGCAAGTACTTCCAGGAAAGTTTTATAAATGCATAAAAGACTTTTTTATTTTGGGACGGAGTGCTGGCCATTTCAGATCTTGTTGCCTTCTTTATGCCCCACAAGCAGGAGTGATCGCTCAGAGTATGGGAGGATCTCCAAGAACCAGGAAGAAACTGAATCCCTGAACAGACCAATAATGAGTTCTTTACTTGAGGTAGTAATAAATAGCCTAAGAACCACGAAAAGCCCATGACCAGACAGATTCACAGCTGAATTCAACCAAATGTACAAAGAGCTGGTACCATTCCTACTGAAACTATTCCAAAGAATTGAGGAGGAGGGACTCCTCCCTAACTCATTCTATGAGACCAGCATCATCCTCATACCAAAACTTGGCAGAGACACAACACCAAAAAAACCTTCAGGCCAATATCCTTGATGAACACTGATGCAAAAATCCTCAACAAAATACTGGCAAACCAAATCCATCAGCACATCAAAAAGCTTATCCACCACAATCAAGTAGGCTTTATCCCCAGGACGCAAGGTTGGTTCAACACACTCAAATCAATAAATGTGATTCATCACACAAACAGAAGTAAAGACAAAAACCACATGATTATCTCAATAGATACAGAAAAGGCTTTCAATAAAATTCAACGTCTATTCATGCTAAAAACTCTCAATAAACTAGATATTGAAGGAACATACCTCAAAATATGAAGAGCCATGTGTGACAAACCCACAGCCAACATCACAACATCATACTGAAAGGGCAAAAGCTGGAAGCATTCCCCTGACAACCAGCACAAGACAAGTATGCCCTCTCTCACCACTCCTATTCAACATAGTATTGGAAGTTCTGGCCAGGGCAATCAGGCAAGAGAAAGAAATAAAGGGCATCCAAATAGGAAGAGAGGAAGTCAAACTATCCATGTTGGCAGATGGCATGATCCTGTATCTAGAAAACTCCATAGTTTCAGCCCAAAAGCTTTTTAATCTGATAAACAACTTCAGCAAAGTCTCTGGACACAAAATCAATGTGTAAAAATCACTAGCAGTGAGTCAAGGCCGGCTCTAAAAAATAAAAATAAAAAGATTAAAAAAAAAAAATCACTAGCATTCCTATACACCAACAACGGTCAAGCCAAGCGCCAATCAGGAACAAACTTCCATTTACAATTGCAACAGAGAAAATAAAATACCTAGGAATGCAGCTAACTATAAGGAGGTGAAAGATCTCTACAAGAACTACAAACCACTGCTCAAAGAAATCAGAGATGACACAAACAAATGGAAAAACATTTCATGCTCATGGATAGGAAGAATCAATATAGTCAGAATGGTCATACTACCCAAAGCAATTTATAGATTCGAAGCTACTCCTATTAAACTACCATTGACATTGTTCACAGAACTAGAGACAACTATTTTAAAATTCAAATGGAAACAAAAAAGAATCCAAATAGACAAGGCAATCCTAAGCAAAAAGAACAAAGCTGGAGGTACCTGATTTCAAACTATACTACAAGGCTACAGTAACCAAAACAGCATGGTACTGGTACAAAAACAGACACACAGACCAATGGAACAGAATAGAGACCCCAGAAATAAGGCCTCACACCTACAACTATATCATCTTCGACAAACCTGACAAAAACAAGCAATGGGGAAAGGAGTCCCTATTCAATAAATGGTACTGGGATAACTGGCTAGCCACATGCCAAAGATTGAAACTGGACCCTTCCTTACACCATATACAAAAATTAACTCAAGATGGATTAAAGACTAAAATGTAAACTCAAGATGGATTAAAGACTTAAATGTAAAATCTAAAAGTATAAAAACCCTGGAAGACAACCTAAGTAATACCATTCAGGACAGAGACACGGGAAAAGATTTCATGACAAAAACAACAAAAGCAACTGCAACAAAAAAAAATTGACAAATGAGATCTAATTAAACTAAAGAGCTTCTGCACAGCAAAAGAAACTGTCAACAGAATAAACAGACAACCTATAGAATGGGAGAAAATTTTTGCAAATTATGCATCCAACAAAGCTCTAATATCCCGCATCTATAAGGAATTTAAACAAATTTACAAGAAAAAAAAAACATAAAAAGTGGACAAAGTATATGAAAAAAACACTTTTCCAAAGAAGACATACATGCAGCCAAAAAGCATATAAAAAAAAAAATGCTCAACATCACTAATTATTAGAGAAATGCAATTCAAAACCACAATGAAACACTACCTAACACCAGTCAGAATGGCTAGTATTAAAAAGTAAAAAAATAACAGATGCTGGTGAGGTTGTGGAGAAAAAAGAACACTTATATGCACTGTTGGTGGGAGTGTAAATTAGTTCAACTACTGTGGAAAGCAGTGTGGCAATTCCTCAAAGAAAGAAAAACAGAATTACCATTTGACCCAGCAATCCTATTACTGGGTATGTACCCCAAGGAATATAAATCATTCTATTATAAAGACACGTGCACACGTATGTTCTCTGCAGTACTATTCACAATAGCAAAGACATGGAATCAACCTAATTGCCCATCAATGACAGAATGGATAAAGAAAATGTGGTACAAATATGCCATGGAATACTATGCAGCCATAAAAAAGAACAAGATCACGCCCTTTGCAGTGACATGGCTGGAGCTGGAGGCCATTATCCTTAGCAAACTAACACAGGAACAGAAAACTAAATACTACATGTTGTCACTTATAAGTAGTAGCTAAATGATGAGAACACATAGACACATAGAAGGGAACAACACACACTGGAGCCTATCAGAGGGTGGAAGAAGGGAGAGGATCAGAAAAAATAACTAATGGGTACTAGGCTTAACACCTGGCTGATAAAATAATTTGTACAACAAATCTCCATGACATAAGTTTACCTACGTAACAAACCTGCACATGTACCCCTGAACTTAAAATAAAAGTTACAAGGCCAGGCATGGTAGCTCAGGCCTGTAATCCCAGCACTTTGGAAGGCCGAGGTGGTCAGATCACCTGAGGTCAGGAGTTTGAGACCAGACTGGCCAACATGGCGAAACCCTGTCTCTACTAAAAATACAAAAATTAGCCAGGTGTGGTGGTATGTGTCTGCAATCCCAGCTACTTGGGAGGCTGAAGCAGGAGAATCACTTGAACCTGGGAGGCAGAGGTGATAGTGAGCCAAGATTGTGCCACTGCATTCCAGTCTGGGTGACAGAGCACAACTCCATCGCAAAAAAATAAAAAATAAACAAATAAACAAATAAAATAAAAGTTACAGAGATGTTAAAATGCATTACTACTAGTAGACAAAACAAATTAGACTTCAAATAAATGAACATAACATAACCTATTCAAAAAGGTCAGTTCATCAATTGAAAAGCTTAAACATGAAATATTTTTCTCATTGTAAAAACAAGTACAGTGTATCAAACTATGTCTGTGTATCCATAATAGCAAATTAATTTTTCTTTGTCTTTTAGCATCCCAAACCCTCCCCCACTCCAGAGGTAACCACTTTTACCAGACTGGAGTATACCTATCCAATTTTCTATGCATTTGCATATACATACACACACATACAAACACATACACACATTGTTATCGTCTGAACTGTGTACTCCCTGCCCCCACAAATTTATATGTTGAAGTCCTAACCTCCAATACTTCAGAATGTGACTATATTTGGAAACAGGGCCCTTAAAGAGGTAATTAAAGTTCAATGAGGTCATTAGGGTGGGCCTTAATCCAATATGACTAGTATACTTCTAAGAAGAGGATATCAGGACACAGACACACACAGGGGAAAAGACCATGTGAAGACAGAGGTATAAGATGGCCATCTACATGCTAAGGAGAGAGACCTCAGAAGAAATCAACTCTACGGACACCTTCATCTTGGACTTCGTGGGTTCCAGAACTGTGAGAAAATACGTTTCTGTTGTATAAGCTACCCAATCTGTGGTGTTAAGGCAAACGGAGCAGGCAAGCACACATGTACATGCCCAGTTGTTAAGTCACTATAGTCAGAGTAGTTGAAGAAAGAGTTCATACTTAGGAAATATTCATGCAGTCAAAAATATGAATATATTACAGTGATATTACAGTATAAGCTACTCAAGATCAGTAAAAACAATTTGATAAGTAAACCAAAATTGAAGCTTCACCTTGTCTTTTTCTAATATGCTTTGAAAAGCATAAGTTTAAAAGCTGCTCTCCCAAAACATCAGCACCTAAGGAACTATACCCTTAGGATGCAGTTTCCCTACTCTAATATCCATTCCTCTCTCGATATTGTAAAGAAAACTTAATCAGAGGACTAATGAACATCCCAAAATACAGTGTGCAGTTAAAATTTCTACAAAGAGCAAACTTTTATATCTTATTCCTCAAATAATGTTATCCTGTAAGTCACTTTATCTTAGCAAATGATGCTCACAAATAAAGTAACTCAAAAATTTCAGGATAAAAAGTAGGTGTGCTTTGGTTATTGAACTAAAACTGACAACAATCAGTGATGCTACTCCACCACAGTACCATATGCCTAATGACAGAAATGCAATGGACAAACTTATGAGGTTGCCCTGAAGAAAGTTAGCTTTCAATTCCAAATGTATAGCAGTGGAGCAAATATTATTAATTATTATGTTAGACTTTTGTTTTGGTTTGATTATAGAGTTTAATCATTCATTTTACATATATTTTCTGACTGCCTATTACATGTAACATACCGTGCCTAGCTCTGTGGAAGATAAAAACAAAAAGATTACTGGAATATATTAGCCTTTTAGGCACATAAAATCTTATCTCCTCCACAAGATACAGAACTACTTGTAGGAAAAAGTGTTGCAGGAGTTCAGAGGAGGGAGAAATCAAAGTCTTACTAGCTTATAAGGAATGGTTTCAGGGAATGGACTGACCTTTGAACTAACATTTGAAAAATAGGCACAAGTTAGAGGGCATTTCAGACATAGGGTATGGCATAAAAAAAGGAAGAGACACAAAAAAGTACATGGTCCAAGGAACAGGGAGCAATATAGGGTGATTGGAGGGACAATCTGTTTACAATATGGCTAGCAATCTAGTTAGGTGGAAATTTTTAAGGCTAAGATGTAGAGCCCACTGAAGTTTATGCAGGGAAGTGATGGGATAAAAGTTATGCCTTAGGAAGAATGATCTAGATGTGCTGTATAGGATGGATTGAAAGGGCAAATCCCTGAAAGCAGGGAGAAAACCCATGCATAAATAAGGGTCTAAAACTAGGGCAGAAGTTAAGGGACTGAAAAGGACAGAAGAAGCCATAGCTACTACGAAGAAATGTTCACCTACCTAACCAGATTAATGTGAAGACCAAATGACGTTAAATAAAGACTTGAAAAGTATCTTTACTCACTAGTGGCAAATCCTACAAGGGAGTCAAGAGAGCACAGATGAAGACTTCAAGGAGATGGATTTTAGGAAAGGAAGGAGAAAACCAAAACAACAAAAATATCACCTTTTGCAGGTAACTATATATACCTATTAACATTACTAAAATCTTAAGTAATTAAAAGACCTAATTTTGGTCAAGACTGAGCACCAAGAAAAAAAATGCTTACAAGTAAAAAGAAACAGAATTTAAAATTATCCCAATAATGTAAAAATTATGTACATGAAAGAACAG
This sequence comes from Theropithecus gelada, assembly GCF_003255815.1. NCBI lineage: Eukaryota > Metazoa > Chordata > Mammalia > Primates > Cercopithecidae > Theropithecus > Theropithecus gelada. The sequence goes on along the minus strand of NC_037689.1, from coordinate 78,857,433 downwards.
AGATTCAAAGGAAAAAGGAAAAATTATTTAACATGGGATTGTAGATATCTGTCTTAACGTTTTTATTAGATACGGTTTTGTATAATTAAAATAGGGAAAATGTAAAGCATAAGAATCATATACAGAAAGGGCAATTTTATCCGTTTTCATAGACCTTATTTTACAATACGGGAAAGAACATACTTTTCTTTGAAAAAGCAAAATATTTAAGATAACACTGACAATAACAATACAGCAATAAATGATATTAATTTTATAACAATTGCATAATAACTAAATGATAAATTATGCATTTATCATTTAATCAAAATTTTGATATAAGTTTCCATTCTATTTCTACCCCACTGCCCAGTGACAAGTGCTCTTTATCTTGCCACTGGCTACTCAGGAACTCCATTAGAAACCCACCAGCCAGCAATATTGTATTAATCAGGGTTTCTCGACTGGAAGAGAGGATATGTTTCTGATTCCCCTGAAATTGCATGCAAAATGAAGCATGTACGTATGTGTATTTTTCTAGGGCGAAGGTCTATGGCTTTTATCAGATTCTCAAAGGGCCTCGTTTTCTAAAAGAAAGTTTAGAAACATTAAATTTTCTTCCTCTTCCTAATAATCTTAATAACTAGTTAAAACCAATGTGTCAATGACTTAGATAATGTTATTTATTCAACTATCTCTGAATAAGGAATCCCCTGAATTCCTCTTCTCAAGCCCCAGTGCTGCTTTCAACTAAGACCTTTATATTTCCATTCCTTATCACATACAGCCCATGTAAGGTATATCTTTATTTACAACTTTTATAGCATTGCTGCTACTCTTCACCACCCCTTAGAATCTATTTCTACCATTCTAGATGATTTCAGAACCTAGTTTACTTTTTCCTCCACACTACTCCATCTTCCCAACACTACCAAATACTAAACTCATAATTAAATTCAATTTTTCTATTCCTACTCTTAGATATACAAATATGAGGAGAGCAATACAAATTTGTCCCATTAAAAATTCACGTGAACTTAAACTTACCCTATGTTGTTCCTGAATACTACACTAGTAGTAAACTAGGATCACAAAGTAGAGGTACTATATACAAAGGGCTGGTCCTAAAGGATTACAGTAAAGAAACAAGAGAGCTGCAAGAAACCTTAGAGATCTGGTAGTCAAATATTACTAGTTTACAGAATCTGATGTTCAAAGGAACAAGTTATCTGTACAAGATAATTAACAGTACAAATAGAGCTCAGGCAGTCAAGTGTCCTGGTCCAGTGTTCACTCCACAATACCCAGTTATGCCCTTTGCACACCAGTTATTTCATTATTTTTAACATTTAGAAATAAAAATCCTTTAAGTCATCTGTATTTTCTTTACAGTAAGGCTTACTACTACCTCAAGACCCCTTAATAGTATTCAGTATCATTCCTTCCAAGCTTACTGGGTGAGAACAATGCAGGGGACAATTAAAAGCCTTACAGAAATCAAGATAGACTGTCACTCACTCATATGAAGAACTGGTTTGGTATGTCTTGCTCTTTTCAAAACCAAGCTGGCTGCTTCCTAATAGCTAATATTTTTCTAATGACAGTAAATTATTATTTAATAATTTTAAAAGTCTTTCTTGGTTTCCTAATAAATGGACTATGCTTTTAACATCTGTGTCCCCCTAAAATTCCTATATTGAAACTTAATCACCAATGTGATGGTATTAAAAGGTGGAGCCATTGGGAGGTGATTAGGACTTGGAGAGCAGAGCTCTCATAAATAGGATTAGTCCCCTTATAAGAGGGGCCAAAGAGCTGCCTTGTCTCTTCTACCACGTGAGGACACAGCTAAAAGGCACCACCTATGAACCTCAAGACCTCACCAGGCACTAAATCTGTCAGCACCTTGAACTGTGAGAAATAAATTGCTTTTGCTTATAAGTCATGTAGTTGATGGTATTTTGTTATACCTGCCCAAATAGACTAAGATAGACTATTAGTCTAAGAAATTATTTCTCATATGCACATTGAATCCCTCTTCCTGCAAATGAAGTCCACATTTTTGTATCATAACCTAATGTTCCAGGTAAGTTTGGGCATCACTGAACTACAAATAACCCCTTCGGGTACTTTTTTTTTTTTTTTTTTTTTTGAGAGGGAGTCTCACTCTGTGGTCCAGGCTGGAGTACAGTGGCACGATCTCGGCTCACTGCAACCTCCGCCTCCCAGGTTCAAGCAATTCTCCTGTTTTGGTCTCCTGAGTAGCTGGGACTACAAGCGCATGTGACCATGCCCAGCTGCCTTTTGTATTTTTAGTATGGACGGGGTTTCACCACATTGGTCAGGCTGGTCTCGAGCTCTTGACCTCAGGTGATCCACCTGCCTTGGCCTCCCAAAGTGCTGGGATTACAGGTGTGAGCCACTGAGCCAGGCCTCTTCAGGTACTTTAAATGTCACTGAATCACCTCTCACCCTTTTCAGTTCCATGATCTATAATCCGCTTAAAGACACCCTTATTTCTCCTGTAAGTTTTGTTTTGTTTTGTTTTTTGTTTTTTGTTTTTTTTTGAGACGGAGTCTTGCTCTGTCGCCCAGGCTGGAGTGCAGTGGCACAATCTCAGCTCACTGCAAGCTCCGCCTCCCAGGTTCACGCCATTCTCCTGCCTCAGCCTCCCAAGTAGCTGGGACTACAGGCGCCCACCATCACGCCTGGCTAATTTTTTTTTGTATTTTTACTAGAGACGAGGTTTCACGGTGTTAGCCAGGATGGATAAGTTCTGTTTTTTATTCTTTTAGTACATTTTGGGTCTGTTGAGTAATCACTGTAGTTTCTTCATAGGCATCTTATATTGTGAAATTTAAATATGAACTAGAACCTCTAAAAAGTAGAATAGGAGGATTATTTTCCCAGTGTTGTTATTAGATTCTCACTTCAGTTTCATATGAAAGCCAGGAGTAAAGTATTTTAACTTTTATATACTCGGTTAACTCTTAGCAGCCAATAGCGGAAGAGTGGGAAGGTGGAACTTGCTACTGGGAGAAATTAAAGCTCCCATTCTTTGTCCATGAGGTCAGACCAACAAATGAAAACAAAACAGTACCTATCCAAAAGAACTACCATATTCCACAGCCCAGCTCTAGGGCATATACTTGGTGAGAAATACATTTTACAATGAAATCCAGTAATCATATACATGTGGGATTGTGTGTGTGTGTGTGTATATATGTGTATGTATATGTATGTGTGTGTGTATATATATACACGTAAAAGTTCATGAAACAATATTTCACTTAAGATGTAAAAAGCACTGCTATTTTCTTTATATTCCACTGAATTTCATCTAAAATAGTGCTAATCTAACCCACTAACATTATCTTGTAACACTACACTAAGGTTCCTTTCAGCTCTAAAATATTATGCTATATACTAATGATTGTCCTAAAAGTATGAATTCAATAATTATTTTGTAATCTTAATCACAAGTCACAAATTTGCAGGTACCTCAGGTTACCTCAGCTTCTACTTTGAAAATTTTGTAATCATTCCTTTCTCACCCTGTTAAATCCATATTTTAAAACAAGGAAGGCAAGAGTTCCATGCCTTTAAGAAACAGAAAACAAAGGTAACATCTTTCCCTTGTTTTGCACACTGAGGAAATGGTAACTAAAGGAAATGGTAGGATGTAAAGGACAGAGTGGAAGAAGGAAGTTGTGGAGATAGTGTTCATGGAAAGAGAGAAAGCTAAATTTGTATTGCCATTGCCTCCTCTGAGATTCCTAGTAACTTCTCCTTTTCCCTCTTCCCCCTCATTCTTCCAGCTTAAGAAAGTCCTACAAATTTTATCTTAACTTCATCTGCCTTATTGGAGAACTACAGAACAAAAACCATTCCCAAGAGATCATGTGTTAGAAACTTTCAACCATAAAATACTTTAAAAACCTTAATAAAATCATCTGGATTTGCTTCTTTAGCCTAATCTCCTGCTATTTCCTATCTTGAATGACTCACTACAGTCTAAACTACATTCAGTTCTATAAAAGGTCCGGTTCTCTCTGACTTGTGGGCCTTTGCACATGCGATTCCTTCTTTAACTGGCTAGCTTCTAATTTTTCAGCTCTTGCCTTAGGTATCAGTTACTCAAGGCAATCTTCCCTACCTTAAGATTAGACTTAATACCCCTCACATATACTCTCCCATACCTTGTACCTTCCCCATTATTACACAGCTCCACTATATTTTAATTGCCGATTAATTTACATATTTCCCACTAGATTTTAAGCTCTTTAAAGACAGGACTTATATTTTATTTTGTTTGCTCCTGCAGAAGTGTTCAATACTTACTGAATTATAAATTTCATTCCATCAGCCTTCCACATGCTTAGTGTCATTCCCTATTCTCCCTGTTCAGAATATTCTCCCCAGTTCTATCACCAGCATGAAATACTCTCTATAATCTGGTCCTTAACTTCATCTGCCTTATTGGAGAACTACAGAACAAAAACCATTACTTTTATGGTTATCACTATTTCCTCTGGATGTCTATAGCCTTTATTGTACACACTATTCATTTGCTAATTAACCCACCACTGTGTTTTTCAGTTATTTTTGTAATGCATAGATCCAATCTCCTTAACTAAACTGTACAATCCTTGAAGGCATAACTGTATGTCTCTCTTAGTACCCTATTATCTAGCACAGGGCTATGTACAAGGTAGACGTTAAATATCTGTAGACGAAGAATCAAAATTTAAGAGGTTGTTTCTCATACAAAGCTGACAATTTTTAAAGTGATATTGATAAATAAGTGGTGGCAATTAAACCTCTTGTCAATACACAGAAAATAAAAAGATATACTTTAGTACAGTTAAGTACAAATAATTTTTTTAAAAACCGTTCCTGAGTGAGAGGTAATAATGGACTCAAATATTAAGAGGTACTACAACCATAGCTACATTCATAAGTTAAGGATAAGTAGCCTATGGCTTCCAAAATGACCTGTGCGCAGAGAACATCACTGTATTTTTCAGATCTAGGACAACCATATTTATATAAGACTTTAGGGCGGTCTATGTTTTGGAAAGATAGTTATGGTTTTGGCCTATCAAGAAGCACGCCTGTCAGCAAGGGAGTTAACTGGCGCCACTTGTTTATCGATAGCTTGCTGTCATTACAGTGCTCTCCGAATTGCTAATTCCAACTGAGTAAAATCTGAACCACAGATAAACTGTCCCAAATTCCATTACTAATGGGGGAAAATAACCCAGTCTTCCTCGTATTTAGAAAGGTAAGCAGGCTGGGAATGGTGTCTACCCCAACCCTTAATATGAGAGAAAAACTATGACTCCTATGAGAGACTCCAGCGCTCCAGGTGTCCTCTGCCCAGAACCTCCTGCCCCGTTTCCCTTTGCTCAACTAAAAGGTTTTCTTCTTCGCCCTTTCCTCAAATTACTGACGTTAATTTCCTTCACTTACTGCTGCTCCGAGTTAGCCATGACTTTCTTCTTGGTGCTCTCGCTGCCCTGAGGTCACGAGGGCAACCTTTTCCCTACAGGTCCCCTTGCCCTTCACCCTATTCTTCCATGTCAGTGGCATCTCACCTGGTAGGCTCGAGCGGTTCCCAAGGCGCCGAGTTGATGTGGCCTCCACTGCGGACCTGAGCCGCTAACAGAGACTAAAGGCCGGATCAGAATCGCGGACTGCCGGCGCTTTTCGAAAGCAGCCGCCGCGGCCGCCCAGCGCCAAGAATGCATCGCGAGCAGCGCCATCTTGAGCGAGGAAAGAGGAACCGAGAGAAGAGGATTATGGGACACTGGCGGACTGAATTCGGCTACCTTGTTTCTCCTCTCCTTGTTTTCCCAGGGCCCCAGACCGGAAATGGATTCTGTTTGAAGAGTCGGATGCATTCGCGCAGCCTCTTCTATTTTTTTGTTTTCCTTAGGGTCGAGCTTTGATTGTTTTCCTTACACAACCGGGAATATTGGAGTAACACTGTCTTTTTCTCTTTTTCTGGAGTTGCCAGATGGAATACAGGATGCCTACCTAGTTAAGTTTCAGTTTCACATAAACAAGGAATCATTTCTTCGTACGTGTGTCCCAAATATTGTATCTGCTAAATCTGTCAACCCCATGTCGTCATTCTACTCTCTTACCTCCTCCAACTCAATGTCACGTTCCCCTCTCTCCATTTTCCCTATGCATATTCTTATCTCCACTTTCTTCTGAATTAAGGAAAGATTAAATTACAGACGTTAATTTCCCCTGGGAGGAGGCTTGCGCTGTGAGATTTACTGCTTCTCCGTCCTGTAAGGACTTTTACTTTGCTGATTGATCTCTGTTGCGCAAACCTTGGGGCAGTTTTCCTTTGGTCTGTTTCTCGTGGGACACACACACACACACACACACACACACACACACACACAGACTACAGACATCTTGACTAATTTTGTCACTCTTTCTAGCTCTTCGCTTTGGTTTTTGCAGCGTCCCTAATTCTTGAAAAATCGCTTAGGTTGACTGAGGGGTGGTAAAGTGAAATGTATGGAGAGAAATCCATGTTTAAAGACAGGCTTATATTCTTTTGTCACCACTATTATCAAATAAAATGTCAAAATATGTTTACAGTTATCTAGGAAACTGCATTTCCAGTTGTAAATGTTACCTGAAACCCTGGAGACAATAATGCAGTTGCAATTTTATATTCATTGCTGCATTCTCCAACTCTTCACACAAAAGAGACAAATAATGGACTTTTTATGAAGAGGTACTTTGGACTAGTAAGTCTGATAAGGAAAAACAGAAATTTGTAACTCATGCAGTTAGCTTTTTTGTTCTGGAATTCATTCGAGGGGATGCTTGAGCTAGTTATTTAAAGAAAAATAGAACTCGAGTTGAAGAGGTTGACTGGAATTACATGTAAAGAAGACATGTTAAAAGCAAGAAGGCATAAGAAAACATTTTCAGGTTCAGGAGTCTATGGAGTTTGGGAAAGTAGTAGGAGATTAACCTGAGTGAACAGAGACCTGAAGGTAAAGGGCTTTCTATTTCATTCTAAGAAGTTAATACTTTATCCTATAGCCAGTGAAGAGTGAAGTGAAGAGTTTTAATCAGGAGAGTAACATAATCAGATTTATATGTCCACTAAGCTACTCAGGCTTAAGTGAGATGGTTGGAATGGATGGAGTTCATATTGAAGTCATGAAGTTAATGCAATAGTTCAGTCATAAAATAAAGGCCTCAACCTAGCAGTAGCAGTGGCAGTAGATCGATTGCAGGGCAATTAAGAGACGGAATTGGCAGGACTTAGTGACAAATTGGATGTTTCTAGCTGCTGCTTGTATTGTTGATGGTAGATCAGTAATGGCCTCTTATTAATGACTATATTGTCATCAACAAATATTTATTCAGCATCTATTCCGCGTTAGATAGCTACAGTATACATTAGAGAAACTCTAGACTCTACTAATGATTTCTCTTAGGGCTGAATATTGCCACTGAATCTTACCACCCAGTTATGAACTCTTTGAATGGAGCCAAATTATTTTTTTCCAAAAGTAGTGCTCATTGTAAGCCAACTGTTTTGATCAAAAAGTGTGAATAACATTGGAATACCCAAGTAGTTACTCTATGATGAGCTAAAGTGAGGCAAATATTTGTTTGCCAGGTAAGCCAAAGAAAATTTCCAGGGCACCCAGAAATAGAGCGTGAAGCATAATAAGAGTTGCACACTGCTGGGGAAGAGCAGCAACAAAAAGGCCAACTCAGCCTGTAATAACTTGACACATAACTGTCTGACATAAATTAAAGAGACAGAGGTATACACAGTAAAAGCTGCTATAAATATCTGCTACAACCACAGATCACATGATAGCACTTTATGTATGCAATAATTATACTTAAATGTGTATAGTATTTTGTAACTTACAATCTGCTTTGTCATACCTTGTTTCATTTAGTCCTCACATCAACCGTGGAAGATAGGTATTATTTACTAATATTACCATATTTATGAGGAAACTGAGGCTAAGAAAAGTTGTGACTAGGTCAGAGGCCACAGAGCTAATGGGATGGAGACCAAATCTAGGTTTTATGACTCCAAACATAGTGCTCTTTTCACTTAATAACACCTGAACTGTGGAAGAAACGCTTGAGCAATTTAAGAAGGCCACAGTGGTCTTCTGTTTCTAAAAAATGCCAGAACTTATTCTCACCTCAGGACCTTTCCACTTGCTTTCCCCTCTACCAGGAATATCTTTCCTGTAGATTTTTAAATGACTTTTTCTTATCATTCAGGTCTCAAAACAAATGTCACCTGCTTAGAGAAGCTTTCCAAGAGAACCTTATCTAAAGAGGCCACTCCCTGTCCCCACCACTCTGTATCACCATTGCCTTGTGTTATTTACCCTAAAATCTTGCTATTTCAATGTGATCCACGGACCACTAGCATTGGCGTTACTTGAGAGGTTGTTAGAACTGCAGAATCTTTTTTAGCTATTTTGAACTATACAATAAATTATTGTTAACTGTAGTCACCTGCCCTACTGTACTATAGAACACTAAATCTTACTCCTTCTAACTACATTTTTGTGCCCATTAACCAACCTCTTCATTGTCCCTCCCTTCTGCCCTTCTTACCTTCTGATAACCACTATTCTACCCTCTACCTTCATGAGATCTACTTTTTTAGCTCCCACATATGAGTGAGAACATGTGTATTTGTCTTTTTGTACCTGGCTTATTTCACTTAGCATGATGACCTTCAGTTCCATCAATGTTGCTGCAAATGACAGGATTTCATTGTTTTATGGCTGAACAATATTTTATTGTGTATATATACCACATTTGGAAGAAAGAACATTCCCAACATAAAGAAAAACTAAATATTTCTTTATTTGATTATTACCTTGTTGTATATGTTGTTTATGCTATCATATGCATGTATCAAAATATCACATGTACTTCAACAATATGTACAACCATTACATAGCAATAAAAAATGAAATGCAGAATCTCAGGCCCGATGCCAGACTTAAAGATTCAAAATCCGAATTTTAATTAGAATGCCTCAGGTTGTTCATATGCACATTCAAGTTTTAGAGGCACCTTTAGAGCACCTATCACTTTCTGAAACTAACTTCTTTATTTTCCATGTACTTTTAACATTTGGAAATATTGAATCATAACTGAAAATTACAAAGAAAAATGTAATCACCATGTACCTACAACCCAGCTTAGTCATAGCTTAACATTTTACGATATTTGCCTTAGATTTATTTATTTATTTATTTATTTTTGAGGCGGAATCTTGCTCTGTTGCTCAGGCTGGAGTGCAGTGGCACAATCTCGGCTCACTGCAACCTCCGCCTCCTGGGTTCAAGCGATTCTCCTGCCTCAGCCTCCCGAGTAGCTGGGACTACAGGTGCATGCCACCATGCCCAGCTAATTTTTTGTATTTTTAGTAGAGACGGGGTTTCACTGTGTTAGCCAGGATTGTCTCGATCTCCTCACCTCGTGATCCGCCCGCCTCAGCCTCCCAAAGTGCTGGGATTACAGGCTGAGCCGCTGTGCTTGGCCTGCCTTAGGTCTTAAAAATAATGACTTAGTTGAAGATCCCTCCCTGCATTGCCCTTCTCTAATCCTAGTCTCTTTATCCTTGTGGATTTATTTCTGTTTTGTTCTTTTATGTTATTTTGGTGGAGTCTGTAAGGAAGAGGCGATAAATAGGTTTCATTAATCCACCGTGATTATCGGGACGACCTACATATTTTATGAGGCTAGTATAAACTTAATACATGGACAAGGATCGTACAAGAATATTATAGGTCAATCTTGGTTATGAACATAAGTGAAAAACTCTTTAAAAATAGTAGGCTCAACATGCTTAATGACATTGTACTTCTTACTTCTGGTTATAATTTGTCTTGCCAGAATGCATCCTTTAGTGATTCTTTCACTGAAGTTCTGTACATAGTAACTGAGTCTTGAAGTTCCTGAAAATACATTTATTTCATCCTCATTTTGCATAATAGTTCAGCTGAGTATCAAGTTTTAGGTTGATAGATTACTGAATTAAATTTCTGTGGAAATAAATTTTCCTGTCATTACATTATTATTATTATTATTATTTTGGTAGTGAGAATCCTTGTGTGCTTTGTGATTTTTTGTTATAATCTCTTCTTTAAGAGATTTTTTTGTTGTTGTTATAATCTCTTTCCTAAGAATTCTGCACATACATTGGGTTGTGGAAATGTCACTACAGGACAGTTTTGTGTTTGCTTCTGGAGTATTCCTACAGAATTTACCAGTTTGAGATCAGTTTTTAGTCTTTCGGTTTTTTTGAGCTTTGATTTTCCATGCCATATATGTAGTATGTGTATGGATCCTGCACCCATGCACAGTGCAGATTTTTCGTGGAGGATCCACAACTGAGAACAGATGTATTGCTTTCAGGACCACGTTCCTAGGCCAAGGATCAGAGTTTTTCTAGTACTCCTTTTTGCAGGAAGCTCAAATCCAGCTCACTATCTACAAACTGGATCTGTGGCCTCCTACCCATTTCAGTAGGGCATGAAAACCCAAGCCACATGGGAGTGGAAAAGGATTTGACTACATAGGAGCATGGAAGAATGATTTAACTGTTCTTTATCTTGATTGTGGTGGTTGTTACACTACTGTATGCATTTTTAAAACTTGCAAAACTATATACTAAAATAGTGATTTTACTTTATTACCTTAATTTATAAAAGAAAAAAAAGTACCCCAGACTTTGTCTTACATCTGATTTATCTATGGACCACTGGGCTTCAACTCTTTACTCTGTTCTGGCTGTGATTTTCTTCTTTGTTTCTAATCTCTAGACGTTTCCTTTGTTTGCTTTCAAGCTCAACTACGCATTTTTTTAAAAACTGTGGGGATTTTTGTTGCTACTTAACCAGCTTGTCTGTGTTTGGAGCCTGTAGGGTAGTGTCTCTTACATTTTGTCAGTTAGCCCTCTTGTCTCTATTGTATACCTCTTAACTTGGTATTTACACTTTAAAAAATACAGCCCAAAATTCCCCTTCCCCCAAAATAAGGTGCATTGCATAAAGATGTTTATATCAGTGTTATTAATAATAGCAACTTTTTCTGTTGTTTTATTTGTTTATTTATTTTTTAGAGACAGAGTCTCGCTCTTGTCACTCAGGCTGGAGTGCAGTGTTGCAATCACATCTTACTGCAGCCTCAAGCTCCTGGACTCAAGGGATCCTCCCACTTCAGCCTCCCAAGTAGCTGGGACTAAGGTGCATACAACCATGCCCGACATATATTTTAAAAAAATTTTTTTTTGAGACAGAGTCTTGCTCTGTTGCCCAGGCTGGAGTGCAGTGGCACCATCTCGGCTCACTGCAACCTCCACCTCCTGGGTTCAACCAATTCTCCTGCCTCAGCCTCCCGAGCAGCTGGGACTACAGGTGTGTGCCACCACACCCAGCTAATTTTTTTTTTTTTTTTTTTTTTGTATTTTTAGTAGAGACGGGGTTTCACCATATTGGCCAGGCTGGTCTTGAACTCCTGACCTTGTGACCCACCTGCCTTGGCCTCCCAAAGTGCTGGTATTACAAGCATGAGCCATTGTGCCTGGCCTAAAAATGTTTTAAAGATGGGATTTCTCTGTGTTACCCAGGCTGGTCTCAAACTCCAAGCCTCAAGTGATCCTCTTGCCTCAGCCTCCCCAGTGGCTGGGATTTACAGGCATGAGCCACCATGACCAGTGCAACTTTTGAAAATAATTCCAAGTATTCCAAAAGCAATTCAATGAAATACCTCAACAGCTATTATTTGAAAAGTATATGTATGGACTTGCGTTGATATGGTATATGGGAAAGTATATATGAAATAATGTTGAATAAAGCAGAAACAAATATATATATCCATTTATGTGTATGTATATATAAACACATGCACACACATGTTTATTACTATTGAGATTTTAGGAGAACATTGCACAAAATAAGTAGTTGTTTTAAAGTTATGTTTATCACTTTTTTTCCCCTTTTTTGAAGGGAATATTTATTGGGCATTTATTCTGTTTTAAGCACTGCGCTGCACTGCACTGGGTGCTTTAAGTTGTCTCATCGAATTTAATCCACTCAATGCACATAAAGATTGGTTTCTGTTATAATCTCCACCTTACAAATGATGAAAAGGAAGCTCTGGGCTTGCCCAAGTAGTTTGGAAGTGGTAGAGATGATATTCAAATCCAGAAGGTCTGATTCCAGAACCCATGCTCCTTATCACCATGCCAGGGAGGGTTTTAATAATAGTCGTTTGTATAAAAATTAAATTTAAAAATTAATGCAAAGTTTTAGTTATTTTTTAACTTAATAAAAATATAGAGATTTTAGTCAACTTTAATGCTTAACCTCCACGGGGAAAAATCTTTTACAAATTTGTAAAGGAGCTGGTTTCTTTGCATATCATGCAAAATAATATCTTAATCCTCATATGTAATAATCACAGCTATTAATTATCGAGTGCTTCATCTGTAACAGGGAGTAGCTACTGCTTTACATACATGATCATATAATCCTCTCAAATATTGTATGAGGTAGCTAATATTATAATCACCATGTTTTTCTGCTGATATAACCTGATACGTACAGACATTAAAGAACTTTCTCAAGATTGCTTACCTAGTAAACAGCGGAGTCAAAACTCAAACCTAAACCTTACTTTAAAGTCTATGCTGCCAACCTAAACTATGCTGCCTTTTCTTGTATGTGTCAAAGTCACTTGTAGAATTTAGGGGGCATGCCAAATCTGTTTTCACTATAATATCGTGGGCAATCCTATGTATTATAAAGCAGTGACCCAGCTTTATCTCGACAAAGAATAATTTTGTGGGAATTTTGTAGGACTGCGGGACCCCATGTAGATGGCACAATAAGAATCATCTCCTTTTGAACACTATGTATACCATTGCTCCAAGAGTCATCAAGTTTATCCCTTAGAAATATTTCTAGGTATACCCTAATTTATTTATTTATTTCTTTTTTTTTTTTTTTTTGTATTTTTAGTAGACACGGGGAAGGGGGGGGTCTTACCACGTTGGTCAGGCTGGTCTCGAACTCCTGACCTCAGGTGATCCACCCACCTCAGCCTCCCAGAGTGCTGGGATTACAGGCGTGAGCCACCATGCCCGGCAGGTATATCCTAATTTCAAGTCTCTTGAAGAGCTAACTTGCTTGCTGTTTTAAAGCTCCACGGTTTTACTCTGGTGTGAAGGATCCAGTGAACTGTGAAAACATGTCTTTGTATCTGTGTGACTGGCATGTAGACCCATGATAAAGCTATAGATTAAAAACTCAGTATGATGTTTTTAGGCTCTCAGAGCTCACTTCAAAGTTTTCATCTTAAACTCTCCAAGTTGCAATTTCAAGATATTCTAAAAGACATTGAAGTGGGGTGACAGAATGAGAATGAGAAAAATTAGAGAGTTATCTGGAAAATTATTTTAATGAGATGGGTTACAAAGGGGTCGATAGGGTTGAGTGTGACATCAATTTTTAATAGGCTGAGCCTGATGAGGGTTCATATCTGTCTATTAATGTAATATCAGTAAGATCCCTCTGGCTATAAAACCCATGATTCTGTGATTTCTTACTAACCTGAATCATTATTTATGTTTGAGGGAGCCTCTCTGGCAGAATCAGATTTTTTTTAAAGATCTGTTGTTACCCAGGTAACTGCAATAATTATGGTACTATTAATAATTACAGAGAAGGAAGGAAACTCAGGTACGTGGAGGCAGTACTGAATGGTATGATTGCAAAAGCATCAGTATGATGTTGTACTGATTTCATGTTGCTGCATAACAAATTACCATAAACTTTGTGACTAAAAACAACATACGTTTATTATCTCACTATTTCTGTGGGTCAGTAGCGTAGATACAGATGAGTTGCATTCTCTGCTCCAGGTCTCACCAAGATAAAAATCAAGATATCAGCCAGGGCTGCAATCTCCTCTGAGATTTGGGGTCCCTCTCTCAAACTCACTGATTGCCCCAAAATTCACTTCCTTACAATTGTAGGACTGAAATCCTTGTTTTCTTGCTGGCTGTTGGCTGAGGACTACTCTGTTTCTAGAGAGATCCTCAGATCCTTGCCATGTGACCCCTTTTATAGGTAATTAACGTGATTGGTTGCTTCTCCACGGCCAGAAAGAGAATCTCTTTGGTTTTGAATCTTTCTTTCAAGAAAGGACGGGACCCTCTTTTAAAGGGCTTGCCTGATTAGAAAAGACCCACCCAAGATAATCTCTTTTTTGATTAACTTAAAGTCAACTGATTCAGTGCCTTAATTACATCAGCAAATTCCCTCATCTTTGCCATGTAACATAATCAAATCAGTGGAGTGATATCCCATCCATATTCACAAGTTCTGCCCACACTCAAGTGGAGGGGATTATGTAGGGTATATATACTAGAGGGTGGAAATGATAGTGGCCATCTTAGAATTCTGCCTATGACAAAAAACTGGGGTTGAAGATCAAGTTGTAAATGAAAATATGTCTACACAAAAACCTGAACATGAATGTTTACAGCAGCATTGTTTAGAATAGCCAAAAAGTAGAAACAATTTAAATGTTCATCAATTGGTAACTGAATGAACAAAATGTGGTATATCCATACAATAAAATTGCTGTGGCTTAAGTATACACCCTAAAAAGCATGTTTTAGAAACTTAATCCCCAGTTCAGCCTAATTCCTATTAGCTGAGGCCTGATGAGTGATATTTAGGTCATGAGGGCTACACTCTCATGAATGAATTAATGTTGATTACTAAAGGGCTTGAGGGCTGGGTGCAGTGGTTCACTCCTGTAATCACAGCCCTTTGGGAGGTTTAGGCCAGTGGATCACTTGAGGTCAGGAGTTCAAGACCAGCCTGGCAAACATGGTGAAACCCCATCTCTACTAAAAATACAACAATTAGCTGGGCGTGGTGGCACATGCTTGTAATCCCAGCTCCTCAGGAGGCTGAGGCAGGAGAATCGCTTGAACTCAGGAGGCAGAAGTTGCAGTGAGCCAAGATCGTGCCACTTCATTCCAGCCTGGGTGACAGAGCAAGTCTCTGTCTCTAAATAAATAAATAAATAAAGAGCTTGAGGGTGTGAGTTTGATCTCTCACATGCACATGCATGCTTTCTTGCCCTTTCACCTTCTGCCTTCCACCATAGGGTGATGCAGAAAGAAGGCCCTTGTCAGATGCAGAGCCCTCAACCTTGGACTTCCCAGCCTCCAGAACTGTAAAAAATAAATCTCTGTTCTTTATAAATTACCCCTTATCAGAAACTCTGTAATAACATCACAGACTAAGACATAAATATTTTTGAGCCATACAAAGGAAGGAAGTGTCGATACATGCTACAACATGGATGGACCTTGAAAACATTATGCTCAGTGAAAAAAATTAAAAATACCATATATTGCATGATTCCATTTATATGAAATGGCCACAATAAGCAAATCTCTAAAGATAGAATGTTAGTGATTGCCTAGTGCTGGGGAATTGGAATACCTGCTAATGTGTATGAGGTTTCTTTTTGAAGTGATAAAAATATGTTCTAAAGTTGATTGTGGTGATGGTTGCAAAACTCTATGAATATACTAAAAACTATTGAATCATACACTTTATAGGTGAATTATATGGCATTTGAATTATATCTAATAAAACGGTTTTAAAAAAAATCATGTTGTGTTACTTGCCAGCTTCTTTGATGTTTGGCAATTCAAACTCAGTTTCCTCATCCTTAAGTGGATTTAAGTAAATATAATACTCTCCCTAAGTGAATATAATACCTCCTTCACAAGGTTGCTGTGAGGTTCAAATGAAGTAATTATGATAAATTGTTTTGTAAACTTCAAAATGCTATACAAATTTTTAAATTGTTATTATGTAGTATATAACTTTGCAACCAAGGCAAGATCAACCTAATCCTTTTTTTTTTTTTTGGTTGTCTTGTCTCCCAATATATTAATCTCAGTAGCTGGGTATCATTTCTATATTTCCAAGACGAAAGCCTTCTCCCCCTAGTATGTCCATTTCCTTTCATTCTCAACGGAAGTGGAGAACAGTTGCTCAATGCCATCTATTCTTTCATCTACTTGAAGTCTTTTCTTTAAAATTCCTCAATTCTTCTCCCCAACATCAATAAACTAATCCAGTTTCAAAGCTAAACAAGCCCAGTTTGTTTAACCTTTACTTATAAACCCTCATAAATTGAGTATCTTTTCCCCTCATCTGATCCTTTTATATGTAAAAGATAAACAAGGGCTTCAGGATTAAAAGTAAGATCTGCCTTTGGGGTCTATGTATAACAAGCAATGTTTAAAGCAAAGGTCAAGGAAAGGGTAAGAGATTGGGGACTGGAAGAGACATTTTATTTAATTGAAACTAAGAAGAATCCACAGGGATTACAATTCTCCAATGTTTGAAGCAGCAGATGAAATAACACAAGAAAAGATTGATAGGCATGTCAATGACATGTTTAAATGCTTGCAGTATAATACCAAAGAGAAAGGCTAAATTCACAAAAAGTATTAGTTATGTCAAGCACATTCATATGGAGAAAAATTGAAAAGTGAAACAGATGATTGGTCAATTTTTTAAAGTTTAATGATTTTTTAAATATTGTTTTCTGTTTTTTTAAGATAATAAATTTTTTCTTTTTTAAAAAATAGAGATGAGGTCTCACTATGTTGCCCAGGGTGGTCTTTAACTCCTGAGCTCAAATAATCCTCCTGCCTCGGCCTCCCAAATTGCTAGGATTATAGGCATGAGCCACTGCACCTGACTAAATAACAAATTTAACATAAAAATGATGAAGAATTCACATATCATGGAAAGTTTCTGAAATATAACTTATTCTCTAGCTCATTCAGATTATTAGCAATATCAGGGGAAATTCATTAACTTAGCACATAATCAATAAAAGATATTTTAAGTTTAGGATTTAAATATGATGCAGGACTGTCAATACTAGAATATCCTATGACAAAATGTGATGATTGATCATTCTAGTTTAGTCTTACAATAATTTTGTCCATAAGGGGCTTGTTATCATTTTATTCCTCTTTTGTACTCATGGTGTATGATAACTAAAATCAACATGATTTTTAAACCATGTCTTTCAACCCTCTTTCCATATTTTAAACACTTCCCCTGTCTCCTCCCTGTTTACCAATTACCAACCTATTCTGAAAAGAAATTGCATTTGAGAAGAATGATACTGTAATAACAGATAAAAATAGAAATGTCAGTTTCCACTCAGTAGGGATAGTGTTGAGCATGTTGTCTCTAACACTTTCTGGAGAAGAGAAAGTCCGACAAAGTATGACAGCCTCCTGCATGGAGCTAACTCCATAATGAAGGTGGGTTCATGAGACTATACAATAGCTTGATGCCCCCAATCCTTAAGACCATTCAAATTCATGGGCTCAGATCCTCTGCTCACCAAATAGCCTTCTTTCCAATTTTTTTTAACATTTTTATTGTGAATAATGTAAATAAAAATATATAAAAGGTAAATGAACAATTCTATGAATTCTTTAAAATCTGAGCACATCCAAGCAGCTACCACCCAGGTGAAGAAATAGAGCATTAACAAATTCCCAGGAGCCCCCAGTAATAAATCTTCCCTTCTACACAAAAGAAAACTAAAGACATCCTTACTTTGGTTAGACTTGCCTTCTTTTAAATTTTATTTAATGGAATCATATAGTTATTTTCTACATCTGATGTTTTTATTCAACCTTCTGTTTGTGATCCATGTTGTGACATATAGCTGTATAATTTATTTTTATTACCGTGTAGTATTCCATTGCATGAATATGCTATGTGTATTTATCCACTTGCCTGTTGGACATTTGGGTTGTTTCCAGTTTGGGGTCATCATGAATAATGCTGCTATAAATATTCTTATATACGTCCCTTGGGTGTACATGTGCATGCATTTCTTTTGTGAATGGACTTGGGAGTAGTCTATTCACTATAATATAGTCTATACTCTGAGTCATGCATCTTCAACAATACTTGATATTGTACATCCTTTTCAGTTTTGGCATTCTGCTAATGTGCAGTGGTATTTCTATACTTTCAATTTGTATTTTCTTTTTGTAATTTGCACTTTCCCTATGAAATTTAGCACTGTAAAAAATTTGTATCAGTAATTGGGGTATCCTCTTTTGTGAAATGCTTGTTCAAGCCTCCTGCTCATTTTCATGTTCTTTTTTATTTGCAAGCACATTTATATATTCTCAGATAAGCTTCCTGTTGGTTGTATGTAACACAAAAATCTTTCCCCACACCGGATCTCCTAAAGCTGTATGTAAAGCATGAATTGTATGACTTCAGAACTGTTCTTTAAATTATTCATGGGCCTGGATCATATGTGTCTCTTTGTCATCTTTAAGTAGCTATCATATTAGACCCATAATGGGGGTTCAAGCAATATTTGAATTAAATCATTGAAGGACATAGTGAATTGATTTTTGTGTAGTTTTTAAATGCTACGTTTTACTCTGCATATGCATTTAATCTTATAATTTCAAAAATAGTTTCCAAACATTACTATGCAATGTTTAGCATTTTTTCATATGCTTGTTGGCCACGTGCATATTTTCTTTTGAAAAGTGTCTGTTCATCTCCTTTTCACACATTTTAGTAGGGTTTTTTGGTTTTTGCTTTTTTTTTTTTTAATGTTCACTTTACTTTTAATTTGTGATTACAGGCAACATTCACATATCCTGGACTGATGACACATCAGCATTTGTTTCCCTTAGCCAGCCCAAACAAGTATAAATTGGTAAGTGTTTTGGATTTCTGTTTTGTGTATTAAATACAGTGAGATGTTGCCCTCCCACTGTCCCCCTCAATTAAAAGCTGTGGGCTCGGTCAGCTTACAGGCATTACTGTCTGTTTTTTAGCTTGTCTCTGTAATAAATGAAATAATTAGCAAATATCATGGATAGATGAGAAAATAAGACAAATCTTTGATTCTTTAGGTATGCTACATAGTATATTTTTTCATTTACCTCCGTTCTGTTCCTTTCCTATCATACTTTTTCTAAAATGAATTGCAGATTTACTTTGAGAATGAGAAGTACCTGTAGTAAATTGATGCCTACATTGACCTGTCCATCTCTGTACTTTCCCCACTTATTTGTACATATTTGAGATTTATTCACCCCATTAAACTTGTATCAAATACTTGTTTTACAAACAAATAAACCGAATATTTTCTTTGCTTTTAAAATAGGGTTGTAAAAAGCTGGAGCACCCCATCTCTCATTGGACCCAAAATAATTTTGATATTAATCATCATTAAATGTTCTGTTTTCTTTTTTGGGGGTGGGGGCTAGATTATTTTAAAAATTTTGTCCTTTTTAGTTATTTTTTAAATTTCCATAGGTTTTGGGGAACAGGTGGTATTTGGTTATATGAGTAAGTTTTTTTTTCTTTTTTTTTTTTTGAGATGGAGTTTCGCTCTTTGTTCCCCAGGCTGGAGTGCAATGGCGCGATCTTGGCTCACCACAACCTCTGCCTCCCGGGTTCAAGTGATTCTCCTGCCTCAGCCTCCCAAGTAGTTGGGATTAAAAGCATGCGCCACCACGCCCGGCCAATTTTGTATTTTTAGTGGAGACGGGGTTTCTCCATGTTGGTCAGGCTGGTCTCGAACTCCCGACCTCAGGTGATCTACCTACCTCAGCCTCCCAAAGTGCTGGGATTACAGGCATGAGCCACTGTGCCTGGCCATGAGTAAGTTCTTTAGTGGTGATTTGTAATATTTTGGTTTACTCGTCACCCGAGCAGTATACACTGAACCCAGTTTGTAGCCTTTTATCCCTCACCCCCTTCCCACCCTTTTCCCTTGAATCCCCAAAGTCCATTGTGTCATTCTTATGCCTTTTTATCCTTATAGCTTAGCTCCCGCTTATGAATGACAACATATGATGTTTGGTTTTCCATTCCTGAGTTACTTCACTTAGACTAATAGTCTCCAATCCCATCCAGGTTGCTGTAAATGCCAATAATTCCTTCCGTTTTATGGCTGAGTAGTATTCCATAATGTATATATACCACAGTTTTTTTATTCACCAGTTGATTGATGGCTATCTGGGTGGGTTCCATATTTTGCAATTGTAAATTTTGCTGCTATAAACATGTATGTGCAAATGTCTTTTTCAGATAATGACTTCTTTTCCTCTGGGTAGATACCCAGGAGTAAGATTGCTGGATCAAATGGTAGTTCTACTTTTAGTTCTTTAAGGAATCTCCACACTGTTTTCCATTAGTTGACATTCCCACCAGCAGCGTAGAAGTGTTCCTTTTTCACTGCATCCACACCAACACCTATTATTTTTTGATTTTTTAATTATGGCCATTCTTGTGGGAGTAAAGTGTTACTGCACTGTGGTTTTGATTTTAATTTCCATCTTGATTTCATTGTTGACTCGATCATTTATGAGCAGGCTATTTAATTTCCATATATTTGCATGGTTTTGAGGGTTCCTTTTGGAGCTGATTTCAAATTTTATTCCACTGTGGCTGAGAGAGTACCTGATATAATTTTGATTTTCTTAAATTTATTAAGAGTTTTTTTGTGGCCTATCATGTGTTCTATCTTGGAGAAAGTTCCATGTGCTGATGAATAGAATGTATATTCTGTGGTTGTTGGATAGAATGTTCTGTAAATATCTGTTAAGTCCATTTGTTCCAGGGTATAGTTTAAGTCCATTGTTTCTTTGTTGACTTTCTGTCTTGATGACCTGTCTAGTGCTGTCAGTGGAGTATTGAAGTCTCACACTATTATCATGTTGCTGTCTAATTTCTTAGGTCTAGTAGTAATTGTTTTATAAATTTGGGAGCTCCACTGTTAGGTGCATATATACTTAGGATTGTGATAGTTTCTTGTTGGACAAGGCCTTTTATCATTATATGTCACTCTGTGAGATGGAGTCTCAACTATCACCCAGGCTGGAGCGCAGTGGTGCGATCTGGGCTCACCAAAACCTCTGCCTCCCGGGTTCAAGTGACTCTCCTGCCTCAGCCTCCCTAGTAGCTGGGACTACAGGTGCACGCCTCCATGCCCAGCTAATTTTTGCATTTTTAGTAGAGACGAGGTTTTGCCATGTTGGCCAGGCTGGTCTCCAACTCCTGACCTCAAGTGATCCACCCGCTTTGGCCTCCCAAAGTGCTGGGATTACAGGCATGAGCCACCATGCCTGGACTGTCTTTTTAAACTGCTGTTGCTTCAAAGTTCTTTTTGTCTGATGTAAGGATAGCTACTCCAGCTCGCTTTTGGTGTCCATTTGCATGGACTCTCTTTTTCCACCCCTTTACCTTAAGTTTATGTGAGTCCTCATGTGTTGGGTGAGTCTCTTGAAGATGGCAGATACTTGGTTGATTAATTCTTACTCATTCTGCAGTTCTGTAATCTTTTAAGTAGAGTATTTAGGCCATTTACATTTAATGTTAGTATTGAGATTTGAGATACTATTTCATTCATTATGCTAGTTGTTACCTGAATACCTTGTTTTATTTATTGTATTATTGTTTTATAGGTCCTGTGAGATTTATGCTTTAAGGAGGTCCTCTTTTGGTTTTGTTTCAAGATCTAGGATTCCTTTTAGTATTTCTTTTAGTGCTGGCTTGGTAGTGGCAAATTCTCTCAGTATTTGTTTGTCTGAAAGAGGCTCTCTCTCCTTCATTTATGATGCTTAGTTTTGCTGTGTACAAAATTCTTAGCTGATAAATTGTTTAAGGAAGTTAACAATAGGACCACAATCCCTTCTAACTTGTAGGGTTTCTGCTGAGACACCTGCTGTTAATCTGAAAGATTTTCTTTATAAGTTCCCTGGTGGTTTTGCCTCAGAGCTCTTAAGATTCTTTCCTTTGTCTTGACTTTAGATAACCTGATGACGATGTACCTAGGCAATGATCTTTTTGTGATTAATTTCCCAGGTGTTCTTTGAACTTTTGTATTTGAACGTCTAGGTCTCTAGCAAGGTCAGGGAAGTTTTCCTCAATTATTCCCCCAAATATATTTTTCAGAGTTTTAGATTTCTCTTCTTCAGGAACACTAATTATTCTTGGGTCTGGTCATTTAACATAATCCCAACCTTCTTGGAGGCTTTGTTCATTTTTTAAAATTCTTTTTTGTCTTTATTGGATTTGGTTAAATCAAAAGCCTTGTCTTTGAGCTCTGAAGTTCTTTCTTTTGCTTGTTCGATTTTATTGCTAAGACTTTCCAGTACATTTTGCATTTTGCTAAGTGTGTCCTTTATTTCCTGAAGTTGTAATTGTTTTTTATTTATGCTATCTATTTCACGGAATATTTCTCCCCTCATATCTTGTATCAGTTTTTCATTTCCTTAAACTGGACTTTACCTTTCTCTGGTACCTCCTTGATTAACTTAATACTCGACCTTCCGCATTCTTTTTCAGGTAAATCCGAGATTTCTTTTTGGTTTGGATCCATTGCTGGTGAGCTAGTGTGATTTTTGGGGGATGTTAAAGAACCTTTTTTTTATGTTACCAGAATTGTTTTTCTGGTTTCTTCTTATTTGGGAAGGCTATGTCATAGGGAAGGTCTGGGTCTCAAGGCTGCTTTTCAGATTCTTTTGTCCCATGGGGTGTTCTCTTGATGTAGTACTCTTCCCAGTTTCCTAGGGATGTGGCTTCCTGAGAGCTGCACTGTAATGATTGTTATTTCTCTTTTGGCTCTAACCACCCAGCAGGGCTCCCAGGCTCCAGGTTGGTACTGGGGGTTGTCTGCACAGAGTCCTGTGATGTGAACTGTCTTCAGGTCTCTCAGCCATGGATACCAGCACCTGCTCTGGTGGAGGTGACAGGGGAATGAAATGGACTCTGTGAGGGTCCTTAGTTTTGGTTGTTTAATGCACTATTTTTATGCTGGTTGGCCTCCTGCCAGGACATGGCAGGCTTTCAAGAGAGCATCAGCTATGGTAGTATACAGAGGATCAGGTGATTGGTGGAGGTCTATAACTCTCTATAGAATATGCCCTTTGTCTTCAGCTACCAGGATGGGTAGGGAAAGACCAGGATGGGTGGGGGCAGGGTTAGGCATGTCTGAGCTCAGACTCTCTTTGGGCCGAGCTTGCTGAGGCTGCTGTGGGGGATAGGGGTGTGGTTCCCAAATCAATGGAGTTATGGTCCCAGGAGGATTATGGCTGTCTCTGCTGTGTCATCCAAGTCATCAGGGAAGTCAGGGAAAGCTGGCAGTTACAGGCCTCACCCAGCTCCCACACAACCCAAAAGATCGGTCTTACTCCCACCATGCTCTCCCCAACAGCATCAAGTTTGTTTCCAGGCAGTGGGTGAGCAGGGCTGAGAACTTGCCCAGGCTACCAGCCTCCCAGCTGAGAAAGCAAGCAGGGCTTTCACGCCTCCCCACCTGTTGAGTCCGCACACCGGATTCATGCCCTTCCCTGAGTTCTGGCCAGGAGACTTCGCATTCAGTTGTAATTGTTACAAAGTTCAGCTGGAGGTTTCCCTCTCCCTGTGGTCTTTTCCCAGTTCCTCTGGCAGCCCTCCCCAAGAACCTCTGTGAGACAAGTCAGAAATGGCTTCCCTGGGGACCCAGAAAGCCCACAGGGCTTTTCCCACTACTTCCTCTACTACCCCTGTGTTTTGCTCAGCTCTCTAAATTGACTCAGCTCCAGGTAAGCTCAAGTTATTCTCCCATGATCTAAACCTTCAGGTTCCCCAGTGAAGGTGTGTATTTGAGGGTGGACGATCCCTCTTTCCCACTGTCACAGCTTGGGCTCTCACAGTATTTGGGCTTTCTCCCAGATTCTGCAGGAGCGATGTACTTCTTTCAGAGGGTCTGTAGATTCTCTCTGCTTTTCTGATATATTCGTGCAGTAGTTCTGGAGCAAAAGTTCATGATATGAGTCTCCACACTCTGCTCTGTCCATGTAAGCTGGAGCTGTGAGCTAGTCCTGCTTCCTATCTTCCATCTTCCCCCTTTTCCTCTCTCTCTTTTTTTTTTTTTTTTTTTGGCTTGGTAATTTGTTTACATTTCTTATAGATTCTGGATATTAGACCTTTGTTGGATACAGTTTGCAAATATTTTCTCCCATTCTGTAGGTTGTCTGCTTACTCTCTTCATAGTTTCTTTTGCTGTGCAGAAGCTCTTTGGTTTACTTCAATCCCATTTGTCAATTTTTGCTTTTGTCACAATTGCCTTTGGCGTCTTCATCATGAAGTCTTTGCTCATGCCTATGTCCTGAATGGTAGTGCCTAGATTGTCTTCCAGGGTTTTTATAGTTTGGGGTTTTACATTTATGTCTTCAATCCATCCTTTTTTGTATACGGTTTAAGAAAGGGGTTCAGTTTCAATCTTCTGCATATGCTAGCCAGTTGTCTTAGCACTATTTATTGAATAGGGAGTCCTTTCCCTATTGCTTGTTTTTGCTGATTTTGTCAAAGATCAGATTGATGTAGGTGTGCAGCATTATTTCTGAGCTTTCTATTCTGCTTCATTGGTGTACGTGTCTGTTTTATTACCAGCACCATGTTGTTTTGGTTACCATACCTTGTAGTATAGTTTGAAATTGGGTAATGTGGTGCTTCCAGCTTTGTTCTTTTTGTTTAGGATTGACTATTAAGGCTATTTTTTTGCTTCCATATTAATTTTAAAATAGTTTTTTCTAATTCTGTAATGAATGTTATTGGTAGTTTGATAGTAATAGCTTTGAATCTGTAAATTGCTTTGGGCAGTATGACCATTTTGTCAGTATTGATTCTTCCTATCCATGAGCATGGAATGTTTTTCCATTTGTTTGTATCCTCTCTTCTTTCCTTGAGCAGTGGTTTGTAATTATTGTTGTAGAGGTCTTTCACCTCCTTGGTTAGCTGTATTCTGAGGTATTTTATACTTTTTGTGGCTATTGTAAATAGAATTGCATTCTTGATTTGGCTCTCAGCTTGGATGTTGTTGGTGTATAGGAATGCTACTGATTTTTGTATATTTACTTTGTGTCATGAAACTTTGGTGAAGTTGTATATCAGATCAACTGGGGAGGGATTATGGGGTTTTCTAGATATAGTAACATATCATCCGCAAACAGGGATAGTTTGAATTCCTTTCTTCCTATTTGAATGCCTTTTATTTTTTTCTCTTGCCTGATTGCTCTGGTGAGGACTTCCAGTACTATGGAAGTGGTGAATAGGAGTGGTGAGAGAGGGCATTCTTGTCTTGTTCTGGTTTTCAAAGGGAATTCTTACAGCATTTGCTCATTCAGTATGATGCTGGCTGTGGGTTAGTCAGAGATGGCTCTTATTATTCCTTCAATGCCTAGTTTGTTGAGGGTTTGTAACATGAAGGGACTTTGAATTTTATCAAAAAGTCTTTTCTGCATCTATTGAGATGATCATGTTTTGTTTGTTTGTTTTTAGTTCTGTTTATGTGATGAATCCCATTTATGGATTTGCATGTGTTGAACAAACCCTGCATCCTGGGGATAAAGCCTACTTGATCATGGTGGATTAGCTTTTTGATATGCTGCTGGATTCAGTTTGCTAGTCATTCTTTGAGGATTTTTTCATTTATGTTCATCAGGAATATTGGTTTCTGAAGTTTTCTTTTATTTGGTGTGCCTCTGCCAAGTTTTGGTATGAGGATGATACTGGCTTCATAGAATGAGTTAGGGAGGAGTCCCTGTTCCTCGATTCTTTGGAATAGTTTTAGTGGGAATGGTACCAGCTCTTCTTTATATATCTGCTAGAATTCAGCTGTGAATTCTGCTGGTCTTGGGCTGTTTCTGGTTTGTAGGGTTTTTATTATTGACTCAATATCAAGACTCATTATTGGTCAGTTCAGGGTTTTAATTACTTCCTGGTTAAATCTTGGGAGGCTTATGTGTATAGGAATATGTCTATTTCTTTCAGGTTTTCTGCTTCTGTGCATAGAGGTGTTCATAATAGTCTCTCTGTGTTTCTTTTTTGTATATTTGTGGGGTCAGATAATGTTCTCCTTCTCATTTCTGATTATGTTTATTTGGATCATCTCTCTTTTATTATTAGTCTGGCTAGCAGTCTATGTATTGTATCAGTTCTTTCAAATAACCAGCTCCTGGATTCATTGATATTTTGTATGGCTTTAAACACCTCAATTTCTTTCAGTTTAGATATGATTTTGGTTATTTCTTGTTTTCTGCTAGCTTTGAGATTGGTTTGCTCTTGTTTATCTAGGTCCTGTAGTTGTGATGTTAGGTTGTTAACTTGAGATCTTTCTTTTTGATGTGGGCATTTAGTGCTATAACCTTCCTTCTTAACACTGCTTTGTTTGCAACCCAGAGATTCTGGTATGTTGTATTTTTCTCATCAGTTTCAAAGAACTTCTTGATTTCTGCCTTAATTTCATTATTTACCCAGTAGTCATTCAGGAGCAGGTTGTTTAAATTCTATGCAATTGTCTGGTGTTGACTGATTTTCTTAGCATTGATTTCTATTTTTATTGCACTGTGGTCCAAGAGTGTGGTTGATATGATTTCAGATTTGTTTTTAATTTGCTGAGGATTGTTTTATTACCAATTGTACTGTCTATTTTATAGTATGTGGCACGTGCAGATGAGAAGAATGTATATTCTGTTGTTTTTGGGTGGAGAGTTTTGTACATGGCTGTTAGGTCTATTTGTCCAAGCGTTGAGTTAAGGTCCTGAATGTCTTTGTTAGTTTTCTGCCTTGATAATATGTCTCACACTGTCAATGGGGTGTTAAAGTCTCCCACTATTATTGTGTGGTTATCTAAATCTCTTTGTAGGTCTCTAAGGACTTACTTTATGAATCTGGGTACTCCTGTATTGGGTGTGTATATATTTAGGATAGTTAACTCTTCTTGTTCAATTGAACTCTTAACCATTCTGTAATACCCTTCCTTGTCTTTTTTGATCTTCGTTAGTTTAAAATCTGTTTTCTCTGAAATTAGAATAGCAACCCCTGCTTTCTTCTGTTTTCTGTTTGCTTGGTAGATTTTTCTCCATTCCTTTACTCTGAGCCTATGGGCGTCATTGCACGTGAGATGGGTCTCTTGAATACAGCATACCATTGTGTTTTGCTTCATTATCCAACTTGCCACTCTGCCTTTTAGTTGGTGCATTCAGCCCACTTACATTCAAGGTTAGTACTAATATTGATATGTGTGAATTTGATTCTGTAATCATATTGTTAGCTGGTTATTATGCAGACTTGTTTGTGTGGTTGCTTTATATTTTCCTGGTCTATGTACTTAAGTATGTTTTTGTAGTTGTTGGTAATGGCCTTTCGTTTCCATGTTTAGCACTCCTTCATGACCTCTTTTAAGGCAGGACTGGTAGTAATAAATTCCCTTAGTATTTGCTTGTCTGAAAAGGGTCTTATTTTTCTTTCACTTATGAAGCTTAGTTTGGCCAGATATGAAATTCTTCACTGAAAATTCTTTACTTTAAGAATGCTGAATATAGACCACCAATCTCTTCTGTCTCTGTAGGGTTTCTGCAGACAGGTCTGCTGTTGGCCTGATGGGCTTCCCTTTGTAGCTTACCTGTCCCTTTTCTCCAGCTACCTTTAACATTTTTTTCTTTCATTTTGGCCTTTGAGAATCTGATGACTATGTGTCTTGAGGATGGTCTTCTTGTGTAGTATTTTGCAGGGGTTCTCTGCATTTCCTGAATTTAAATTTTGGCCTCTCTAGTGAGGTTCATGGATGATATCCTAAAATATGTTTTCCAAGTTCCTTAGTTTCTCTCCCTCTCAGGTATGCCAGTGAGTCACAGATTGGGTCTCTTTACATTATTTTATTATTCTTGGAGGTTTTGTTCATTCTTTGTTACTGTTTTTTCTTTATTTTTCTGTGACTCAGTTACTTCAGAGAGCCAGTCTCAAAACCCTGAGATTCTTTTCTCAGCTTGGTCAATTCTTCTGTTAATAATTGCAATTGCATCATGAAGTTCTTGTAGTGTGTTTTTCAACTCTATCATATCTTTTAGGTTCTTTCTTATAATTGCCATTTCATCTATCAGCTTCTGTATCATTTTATTATAATCCCTAGACTCTTTGGATTGGGTTTTGATTTTCTCCTGTATGTCAATGATCTTTGTTACTATCCATATTCTGAATTCTATTTCTGTAATTTCAGCCATCTCTGCCTGGTTAAGAACTATTTCTGGGGAAGTAGTATGATCATTTGGAGGTAAGAAGACACTCTGGCTTTTTGAGTTGCCAGAGTTCTTGTGCTGATTCTTTCTCAGCTTTGTGGGCTAATGCTCCTTTAATCTTAGAAGTTGCTGGGCTTTGGTTGTTTTTTTTTTTTTCTCTTTTATCCTATTTGATGTCCTTGGGAGTTTGGCTGTGGTATAAGGTGGGTTCTGTCAGCTGGCTTCATTTCTGAAAGATTTTCAGGGCCAAAGGCTCAGCTCAGGATTCCTGAATTTCATGCTCTAAATCTTGGGAGTGGGTATCATGCCCCTGCCTT
Source organism: Theropithecus gelada (assembly GCF_003255815.1). Lineage (NCBI taxonomy): Eukaryota > Metazoa > Chordata > Mammalia > Primates > Cercopithecidae > Theropithecus > Theropithecus gelada. Next base: position 78,828,942 of record NC_037689.1, on the reverse strand, counting down.
TTTTCTCTGGCACCTTGAGGTTTGGAACCTGCTGCACTAGAGAGGCCAAAGTGTTCCCAGAATGTTGGTGACAACACTCTGATGGGTGATGTCAGCCAAAGTGCTTTGTAGGGTGGTGGTACCTGGATCTGTCCTCATTTGCACATGCCAACAACAGAGGCAGCACAGCAGGGTGCGTGCTCCTCAGCTGTGTCGAGTCCTGGTGGGTTCAGGGGTGCCATCCTCCATAAAGGTGTTTTCAGGGGTGGTGGTCGAAGTATTTTATAAGGGGGCATGATGTCCCACTGGAGTCTCTATGCACATTTGCACTGGTGGTGGTGTTAGTATGGCATTGGCATGCTGGTAGGCATGGGACTATGAGTGCCCTCTGAGCATGTGTTTACATGCGTGACAGTGCCTGCTCAGAGTAGGGGTGGGTCTTCTGGTCTCCATGCATAGTTTCTCACCAACAAAACTGTTTGCGTAGAGCCAAGGTGTTGGCAGGTGTGTGACCAGAGTCCTCCTTGTGCACATTCATGCCGGCAGCAGTAGCCACACAGTGCACGGGTGGGGACACTGTTTTGTGCAAGCAGCAGTGTCAGTATGGGGGTGGGGAGCTGGTGGGTGTGTGGCTGGCAGTTTCCATGCCCTTGGACACTCTGATGGCAATGGCAGCATGGCAGGGGGCACGGTGCACTCACAGTGGCAGCAGGGGCATGGCAGGGTGCGTGTGCACATGCATGCTGGTGGCGAAGGAGGGGGCAAGTTTCACCCCCCCATACACAGACACCAGCTAAGCAATGTAGGAGGTGGCTGTGGGCAAGTGTGTGTAGGTAAAGTGGCATGGGGGAGGGTGTGGTGGGGTGATGGCATGGGTGAACTGGTATGTGCCCATGGGGGCCACTCTGCTGGAGCTCTTCACCAGTCACGTACAGTTTGCCAGTGCAGGAACTATGATGTGGGCCTCTAAGAGTCACCCCACCTGGGCATCCAAGGATCCACTGCAAGCAGGTGTGGCCAGGCTGGGGCCCCTGGAGAGGCCAGCAGACCAAGGGGTGCTCAGGTTGAACTGGCACCATCTCATGGGCAAGACTGCCCTGCACTGTTCAGGTCCAACAGTTCCAATAGGGCTAAAGTCTCCTAGGGGAGCAATGTAAGGTCTGGGGGATGGGCATCCCTGGCTGTGCTCCTCATAGATGCTCTTTCACCAAACCCTCAGAGCTCTGCACCAGCCAGAGTTCTGCCCCTGCCATTTCTCTAAGCAGTTCTCACTGCCAGCTCAAGTGTCCATGAAGGTCGTGGGTTCTCCTGCTGCCAGTAATCCAGAGGCCTATGGCGAGAAAAAGTTGCTCCTTGCCTGCTCAATTCACCCCTTCTCCAGGAGTCACTGGGGACCAGGAATGAGTCCTGGTGTGCAGTAGCCCCATTCAAGGTTCCTAGCTTCTTCCCCTTTCAGCCCAGCATCTGTGTCTTCCCTCCACCCACTTTCAGTGCCTTCCTCTGAAGATCTGCTAGGAGTGCACCAGTCTTCCCAATGTCCTAGTCACTTGGTGCTAGATGTTCCTCCTGGCTGAGTCTAGTTGGCTATCTTTATCAAGTTTTAAAACTAACTTTGGAGTGATGGAAAAAATTTAAAAATAAAATAAAATTAGGATGTATGAGTCCTCTAACTTTGTTCTTTTTCAAGATTGTTTTGGCTATTCTGAGTCCCTTGCAATTCCATGTATATTTTAGGATCAGCTTTTCCATACTGAAAAAAAAAAGTTGTTGGAATTTTGATAAGAACTGTATTAAGTCTGTAGATCAATCTGTGGAATATTACCAGCTTAACAATGTTAATACTTCCAATCCACGAACATGAGTTTTTGAAATTTTGTTATTAAAAACTTTTTTTAAAGAAACAGAGTCTTACTCTGTTGCCTGGGCTGGAGTGCAGTGGTGCAATCATAGCTCACTGCAGCTTTGAACTCCTGGGCTCAAGTGATCCTCCTGCCTCAGCTTCCTGAGTACCTGGGACTACAGGCACATGCTACCACACCCAGTTAAATGAGTTTTTAATAGGTTTTTAATACATGTTTTGATAATGAGTAAATTTAATTATCTGAGTATTACAAATGAGAAGTCTGAGACGAATTACTGATCAAAAGCTCAACTGTTATATCCCTGTTTCTAGCAGTATAGTGGTCTAGGACTGATTAGATATCTTGACAGACTTTCCTGTTGAAAATGAATAATAATGGATAGATGCATCAGTGAGTTCAAAATATATTAAGAAATAATAATAGAAAGAGGCCGAGTTGGTGGCTCACTCCTGTAATCCCAGCACTTTGGAAGGCCAAGGCAGGTGGATCACTTGAGGCCAGGAGTTCAAGACCAGCCTGGCCAACATGGCAAAGCCTTGTTTCTACTAAAAATACAAAAATTAGCTGGGCATAGTGGCGTGTGCCTATAATTCCAGCTACTCAGGAGGCTGAGGCACAAGAATCACTTGAACCTGGGAGGCGGAGGTTGCATTGAGCTGAGATCGTGCCACTGCACTCCATCCTGGATGACAAAGTGAGACTCTTTCTCAAAAAAAAAAAAAAAATAATAATAATAATAATAAAGTGATGAATGAAACTAAGGGAGGAAAGTAAAATACTGATCTAGCTTTTGCAATGAGGGAATTTGCTGTCTCTAGTAAATCAGGCTTCGTTTTTCGCAATCCGTTGGGATGTGAGGGGATGAGAGAAAAAGTGAAGTGACCCATTGCAGATTTGAGATTCCACTGGCTACACCTTCAAGAACAGTGAATTAGAAATACACCCACCTCGTTCCCCACTCACTGAACAGGGGAAATTGTCTGAAATATTGGCACAAGGTGAAAAAGAAAAAAAATCCTCCTTAAGACTTCCTAAGCAAAAGCCAGTAACCACCTCCAAATTTACAATACTTAATCATTTAAAGTACCTGAAACCAAGAATTTTGGTTTGCGGTGGCAAACACAAATTTCTCTGGAGAAACCCGCTTCATCCTATGACTTAAAGAATCAACACAGATTAAGCTCCAAGAATTATGAATTCACAGTTAAAAGTTACAAAACATTTAAGTACACAAGGCAACAGGAATACAAGTTAGCAGAAAATACAGGCAACAGAATCATATTCTTGAAGATTTTAGATATTAGAATTATCAAACACACAATTTGAAATGATAATATTTACAATGTTTAAAAAATAAAACAATTGAAATATGAATAAAGAGCTAGGGACTATAAGACATATTCAAGATGTTTCCAAAAGTAATCCAAAAAACTCCTAGAAATAAAACTGCAATAATTAAAACATATATCTGACATAAGACCTGTATCCTATATAAACACTTCTTTTTTTTTTTTTTTTTTTTTTTTTTTTTGAGACGGAGTCTCGCTCTGTAGCCCAGGCTGGAGTGCAGTGGCCGGATCTCAGCTCACTGCAAGCTCCGCCTCCCGGGTTCACGCCATTCTCCGGCCTCAGCCTCCCGAGTAGCTGGGACTACAGGCGCCCGCCATCTCGCCCGGCTATTTTTTGTATTTCTTAGTAGAGACGGGGTTTCACTGTGTTCGCCAGGATGGTCTCGATCTCCTGACCTCGTGATCCGCCCATCTCGGCCTCCCAAATAAACACTTCTAAAACTACATAATAAATGGGAAATACTCTCCAATAATAAATGGACAAGAAACTTAACAGATGCTTTATAGAAGCCCAATAAGACATGAAAAAGTGATCAAAATCATTAGTCTTCAGAGAAAAGCAAATGAAAATCATAATGAGATATGAATTAATATACACTAGACTGGCTAAAATTGAAAAGACTAAAAATACCAAATACTGGAAAGGAGTTGGAGCCACCAAAACCTTCACACATTTCTGATTGGAATGTTAGATGGTTCAAGAACTTTGAAGTGAATTTTGGCAGTTTCTTATAAAGGCAAGCATAAACCTACTTTGATGCAGCAATTGCACTCCTAGGTATTCATCCAAAATAAATGACAACAAAAAATATGTCCACTTAAAGTTTTAGAAGACTGCTTACAGCAGCTTCATTCATAATAGCTCCAAATTGGAAACACATCAAATATTCATCAACAGGAGAATGCATAAACTGCATTAAAAATTGTGGTATATTCACACAATAAAATACTACCCAGTTATAGAAAGGACTGAATTCCTGATATTTAAACAATATGGATACATCTCCCAGACATTATGTTGAGTGAAAGAAGCTAGACATACTGTATTATACCATTTTATATGGAGTTCTAGAGCTGCCAGTGAGAGACTGGAAAGTAGCATAAGGAAGATTTCTGGATATATGAAAATGTCAAATAGCTTAATAGGGGTATAAGTTGCATGGTATTTGCCAAAAGTACATAATTTAGATTAGTGTAATTCAATGCAGGTACATTTTACTTTAAAATATCTATGAAAATAATAATCAAATTGAGGGTGGGGCAGGGAGTCAGTATAGATAAAACAAGAATGGCAGAAGTATCAAAGTTGTAGCTGGGTGATAAGTTTATGGGCATCCATTTTACTATTTTGTTTACTTTGTATACATTTAAAATTTTTCATAATAAAAAGCTTTACAATTTTGTTAGAACTGGTAGCAGTTTGATAGAGAAAAATTGATAAACTAGAAGATAAACCTGAAGAAATGATAAAAATGCAGAACATATGCACATATGTTCTATCACATATGCAGATAGGTGAGTAGCCAGTACCTGGTTTTAAGTTTATATCATTGAAGAGTGTAGGAAAGGCAGTCTGGAATCACCAGTGCCACCCCAATCCCATCCCCCAGCAGCAGCTGTGTGGCACGAAGAGAGAATCTCTGTACTTGGGAGAAGGAGAGCGCAGTGATTGTGAGATTGTATTGAACCTAGTGCTGCCCTATCACAGCAGAAAGCAAAATAGGGCTAAACTCAGCCAACACTTGTCCACAGAGGAATATAGACCAGCCCTGCCTTGAGGGAAATCACACATCCCAATGATCAGAACTTGATTTACAGCAAACCTCACCACCATGGGCTAAAGTGCTCTGGAGCTCTAAATAAACTTGAAACGCAGTCTGTGCCACAAAGACTGCAACTCCTAGGCAAGTCCTAGTGCAGAGCTAGGCTTATAGCCAGAGGACACGGGGGACATGCAACATACTGATACACAAGCCGGGGAGGCTAAGAAAGTGCTTGCACCAGCTGTCCACAAACCCCAGGCTGCACAGCTTGTGGCTCCAAAAGAGACCCCTTCTTTCTACTTGAGGAGAGAAGGAAGAGTAAAGATGACTTTGTCTTGCATCTTAGATATCCAAGTAGGATAAGCCATCGGTCAGAGACATGAGGCCCCCATTCGAGGCCCTAGCTCCTGGATATATCTAGATATATCATGGGACAGAAGGGAACATGATGCTTTGAAGGGAAAGACCCAGTCCTGGCAGGACTCATCACCTGTTGACTAAAGAGCCCTTGGTCACTGAATAACCAGCAGCAATACTCAGATAGTACACTGTGGGCCTTGGGTGAGACTCTGAGACTTGCTTGCTGCAGGGGAGACTCAGCACATTCCCAGCTGTGGTGACTACAGGGAAAGACTCCTTCTGGTTGAGAAAAACAGAGGGAAAATAAAGGGGACTTTGTCTTGCACTGCAGATACCAGCCCAGCCACAGGGGTGTACAGCACCAAGTGGGCTCTTGGGGTCTGCAATTCTTTTTTTAAATCTTTTTTATTATCATACTTTAAGTTCTTAGATACATGGGCAGAACGTGCAGGTTTGTTACATAGGTACACACATGCCATAGTGGTTTACTGCACCCTTCAACCTGTCACCAACAGGGTAAAAGCGTTCCTATTTCTCCACATCCTCCCCAGCATCTGTTGTTTTGATTTGCATTTCTCTAATGACCAGTGATGATGAGCTTTTTGTCATATGTTTGTTGGCTATATAAATGTCTTCTTTTGAGAAGTGTCTGTTCATATCTTTCTACCTCCCAAACTTATTTCTGCTCTTTATTTCCTACTTTTACTAATGGTGGTTCAACTAGTCACTCAGATGAAATTCCTTGTTTTCTTCTTTTCCCTTACTAGCAACACTAACTTTCCTATTGCATTCATTTTACTTCCATAGTATCTTTATGATCTGGTTCCTTTCTTCCATCTCCACTGCTATTGTCCTAGGCCAGATAATCATTATCTCTCATCTGGACTTTTGTAATAGCTTCTTCCTACTTCTAGTCTTGTTGTCCTGTGCTATAAGCTACATATTGCTATCAGAATTATTCTTTTTTGGCTGGGCATGGTGATTCTTGCCTGTAATCCCAGGACTTTGGGAGGCCAAGACAAGAGGAACACTTGAGGTCAGGAGTTTGAGACCAGCATGGTCAACATGGTGAAACCTGGTCTCTACCAAAAAATACAAAAATTAGCCAGGCATGGTAGTGGAGACTGTAGTCCCAGCTACTCAGGAGGCTGAGGCACGAGAATCACATGAACCCAAGAGCCGGAGATTGCAGGGAGCCAAGATTGCGTCACTGCACCCCAGCCTTGGCAACAGAGTGAGACCCTGTCTCAAAAAAAAAAAAAAAAAAAAAAAAAAAAAAATTATTCTTTGCAAACAGAGTTTGAGTCACATCATTCTTTTTTTTTTTCTTCCAAAACTCTGCATATAGGCCAGGAACATTGACTCATGCGTGTAATCGCAGCACTTTGGGAGGCTGAGGAGGGCGGATTGCTACAGCCCAGCCTAGAAAACAGTGAGTTCCTGTCTCTACAATAGATAAAAAACAAAAAAGTTAGCCAGGTGTGGTGGCTAATGCCTGTAGTTCTAGCCACTCAGCAGGCACTGAGCGGGGAGGATTTCTTGAGCCTGGGAGGTCAAGGCTACAGTGAGCTATGATCATTCCGCTACACTCCAGCCTGGGTGACATAGTGAGACCCTGTTTCACAAACAACACAAATAAACAAAAAACCAATCTGCCTATGGATTTAAATCCAAATATTTAACATGCTTTTCAAGTGTTCCATGATCTGGCCTTGCCCAAGTCATCATCCACAAAATCCTCCACTTATCCTAAACTCCTATAATTTCTTTTTTTTTTTTTAATTTATTTATTATTATTATACTTTAAGTTGTAGGGTACATGTGCATAACGTGCAGGTTTGTTACATATGTATACTTGTGCCATGTTGGTCTGCTGCACCCATCAACTCGTCATTTACATCAGGTATAACTCCCAATGCAATCCCTCCCCCCTCCCCCCTCCCCATGATAGGCCCCGGTGTGTGATGTTCCCCTTCCTGAGTCCAAGTGATCTCATTGTTCAGTTCCCACCTATGAGTGAGAACATGCGGTGTTTGGTTTTCAGTTCTTGTGATAATTTGCTAAGAATGATGGTTTCCAGCTGCATCCATGTCCCTACAAAGGACACAAACTCATCCTTTTTTATGGCTGCATAGTATTCCATGGTGTATATGTGCCACATTTTCTTAATCCAATCTGTCACTGATGGACATTTGGGTTGATTCCAAGTCTTTGCTATTGTGAATAGTGCTGCAATAAACATACGTGTGCATGTGTCTTTATAGCAGCATAATTTATAATCCTTTGGGTATATCCCCAGTAATGGGATGGCTGGGTCATATGGTACATCTAGTTCTAGATCCTTGAGGAATCGCCATACTGTTTTCCATAATGGTTGAACTAGTTTACAATCCCACCAACAGTGTAAAAGTGTTCCTATTTCTCCACATCCTCTCCAGCACCTGTTGTTTCCTGACTTTTTAATGATCGCCGTTCTAACTGGTGTGAGATGGTATCTCATTGTGGTTTTGATTTGCATTTCTCTGATGGCCAGTGATGATGAGCATTTTTTCATATGTCTGTTGGCTGTATGAATGTCTTCTTTTGAGAAATGTCTGTTCATATCCTTTGCCCACTTTTTGATGGGGTTGTTTGTTTTTTTCTTGTAAATTTGTTTGAGTTCTTTGTAGGTTCTGGATATTAGCCCTTTGTCAGATGAGTAGATTGCAAAAATTTTTTCCCATTCTGTAGGTTGCCTGTTCACTCTGATGGTAGTTTCTTTTGCTGTGCAGAAGCTCTTTAGTTTAATGAGATCCCATTTGTCAATTTTGGCTTTTGCTGCCGTTGCTTTTGGTGTTTTAGACAGGAAGTCTTTGCCCATGCCTATGTCCTGAATGGTACTACCTAGGTTTTCCTCTAGGATTTTTATGGTATTAGGTCTAACATTTAAGTCTCTAATCCATCTTGAATTAATTTTCGTATAAGGAGTAAGGAAAGGATCCAGTTTCAGCTTTCTACTTATGGCTAGCCAATTTTCCCAGCACCATTTATTAAATAGGGAATCCTTTCCCGATTTCCTGTTTCTCTCAGGTTTGTCAAAGATCAGATGGCTGTAGATGTGTGGTATTATTTCTGAGGACTCTGTTCTGTTCCATTGGTCTATATCTCTGTTTTGGTACCAGTACCATGCTGTTTTGGTTACTGTAGCCTTGTAGTATAGTTTGAAGTCAGGTAGCGTGATGCCTCCAGCTTTGTTCTTTTGACTTAGGATTGTCTTGGAGGGCCGGGCGCGGTGGCTCAAGCCTGTAATCCCAGCACTTTGGGAGGCCGAGACGGGTGGATCACGAGGTCAGGAGATCGAGACCATCCTGGCTAACACAGTGAAACCCCGTCTCTACTAAAAAATACAAAAAACTAGCCGGGCGAAGTGGCGGGCGCCTGTGGTCCCAGCTACTCGGGAGGCTGAGGCAGGAGAATGGCGTAAACCCGGGAGGCAGAGCTTGCAGTGAGCTGAGATCCGGCCACTGCACTCCAGCCTGGGCGACAGAGCCAGACTCAGTCTCAAAAAAAAAATAAATAAATAAAAAAAAAGGATTGTCTTGGAGATGCAGGCTCTTTTTTGGTTCCATATGAATTTTAAAGCAGTTTTTTCCAATTCTCTGAAGAAACTCATTGGTAGCTTGATGGGGATGGCATTGAATCTATAAATTACCTTGGGCAGTATGGCCATTTTCACGATATTAATTCTTCCTATCCATGAGCATGGTATGTTCTTCCATTTGTTTGTGTCCTCTTTTATTTCACTGAGCAGTGGTTTGTAGTTCTCCTTGAAGAGGTCCTTTACATCCCTTGTCAGTTGGATTCTAGGTATTTTATTCTCTTTGAAGCAATTGTGAATGGAAGTTCATTCCTGATTTGGCTCTCTGTTTGTCTGTTACTGGTGTATAAGAATGCTTGTGATTTTTGCACATTAATTTTGTATCCTGAGACTTTGCTGAAGTTGCTTATCAGCTTAAGGAGATTTTGGGCTGAGACAATGGGGTTTTCTAAATATACAATCATGTCATCTGCAAACAGGGACAATTTGACTTCTTCTTTTCCTAACTGAATACCCCTGATTTCTTTCTCTTGCCTAATTGCCCTAGCCAGAACTTCCAACACTATGTTGAATAGGAGTGGTGAGAGAGGGCATCCCTGTCTTGTGCCAGTTTTCAGAACCACATGATTATCTCAATAGATGCAGAAAAGGCTTTTGACAAAATTCAACAGCCCTTCATGCTAAAAACGCTCAATAAATTCGGTATTGATGGAACGTACCTCAAAATAATAAGAGCTATTTATGACAAACCCACAGCCAATATCATACTGAATGGGCAAAAACTGGAAAAACTCCTATAATTTCTATTTGGCGCTAGGTCAGTCCATTTCACATCTTCTGACCTTTGTCTCCTGCAATTTGTAAGCCTGTAATGTCTTTGGATTTGTTCTCTAGTCACTAAAATCCTTACCCTTTAGAACCCAACTAAAATATCAGCTTTTTAATAAAGTCAATCCTATTTGCTTCACTAGAAAGTAATTTGTTCCTCTCTTTCTGCTCCTTTAGCAGACTACTTGGACTTCTTTTATAGCACCTATTTCAAAATTGCTTGTATCATAATTATTTGTGTTTATGACTGTGAACTTAAATAAACTGCAAGTTTCTTGAAGACAGAAATAGTGTTGTATTGACTGCTACATTCCTGGAGGTATCATAGTGCCTGGAACATTGAGGATGCTCCTTTGAATTGAATTAAATTGAATTTGGTGACTAGAAATTTACAACTGTCCATTCTTCCTTGCCTCTTCTCACAAGTAAAGGCCTCCAGATACAGTTTGGTTATATTAAACAAAACAAAACAAAACAAACCTTTACATCAGAGAACTCTCCTTTACCAAAATGTATTATGTTGGCCTCTGACCTGCAGGCAAGTTAAGATGATAAGGCACAGGCCCAAATCTCTAAGTGTTCCCTTTACTCTCTAATGAGGCTGTCCTGAGTGCAGGGAGGACAGAGGAAACTGCAGCTATTCTGTCAGGATGGTGGCAAATGAGTGATTCATTTATCAACTAGCTGGAATTTGGAAAGAGATTGAAAGATCCATCTGTCAAAATCTCACCATCCATCAGCGGTACGTTGCCCTGGGCAGCCAGCCTGCTGTTATCTACTTACTAATTTTAGATTGTTTTGCTCTTCTCATAAAGGTTGTTGGGTTAACTTGTAGACCATATAAAAATAATCAGAAAAGCCACCACAAATTGTGAGATTAGCATTGACTCAAGTATCAGAAAACTTGGATTCTAATCATGATCTTGCTACTAACTTGCTATGGAATATAACTTGCTATGGAAATAACTTACTCTCTCTGTGATTAGTTCCTCTAATTTGTAAAAGTATGAGGTTGGACTAGGTCATAGCTAAAATCCTTTCATGTTGTGACATTGTGTAGAATGTAACTATGATAATGATCCAAGCTAAGTAGTAGGTACTCAATCAGTTCTTATTGAGCAAATGTGTAAAAATGATTAGACGATTGAGTTTGTGGCATAGGTTGTAAGTGTTGAAGAAATTTAGATAGAAGAAAGTTTGGAGAAGCATGAGAAAAGGGAAGGACCAACCAAGAACATTATTTCTATGTTTAACTTTAAATTTTTGGGTTAATTCTTCAGATAGTTTCCAAAGGCCCAGAATATGGGTCTTATTTTACTACTTATTTCTGTGATTTTTATTCTTACTATTTTCTCCTTGATTAGTGAGAGGGGTGTGACAAAAGGAAAGGAAGAGACAAAACTTACATTTGTGAAAAGTCTTCCATATGCTAGGAACTAAACATATATAGTATCATACTTACCTCACACAACAATCAGCAGAAAAGGACTTTTGTTATTTCCATTTTTTTACAGGTGAAAAAACTAAACCTCAGAGAGGTTCAATAAATTCACTAAGCTCACTTTCCTAGTAAGGGGCAGATCTAGGAATCAAGCAAAGATCTATTAATTCCCAAACCCTTGCTCCTTACACTAGTGTGCTACTTCTAGCCAGCATGCTTCCTAGATTCTTCTCATACCATTTCAATGTGAACAACAACCAGGGTCCTCAGATAGAGTTTTAGAGTTAAGGAGCTAACCAACTGATTCACATAGACCTTTCACTCAATGAGCTTATTCAAAACTCTTAATATCTTAAATATAATTCCTAAACCTCAACCTGAGCTCTGGAAATCCTGATAAATTGAATAGACTTGCTCTCTGATTTCCCAAAATACAATTTATCCATCCCCCCAAAAATTAAAATGGCCCTCAAACATTGGAAAAAATGTTAAAATCACCCATAATTAGAAAAATGCAAATTTCAACAACACTGAGATACAATTTTCACCCATTAATCTGGCAAAATTAAAAAATACGACAATACATTCTGTTTGTAATGTTGTGGGGAAACAGGTACTCTGATACATTACTGGTAGAAGTTCAAATTGGCACAACTTTTCTAGGGAGAAATCTGAAAATATGAAACTACACATGCATTTACCTTTCTTTCTTTTTCTTTAAGTTTTGGGGTACATGTGCAGATCATGCAGGTTTGTTACATAGGTATACATGTGCCATGCAGGTTTGTTACATAGGTATACATGTGCCATAGTGGTTTGCTGCACCCACACCCATCAACCGGTCATCTACATTAGGTATTTCTTCTGAGGCTATCCCTCCCCCAGGCCCCCACCGCCCGACAGGCCCCAGTGTGTGATGTGCCCCCCTGACCCGTGTCCATGTGTTCTCATTGTTCAACTTCTATTTATGAGTGAGAACATGTGGTGTTTGGTTTTCTGTTCTTGTGTTAGTTTGCTGAGAATGATGGTTTCCAACTTCATCCATGTCCCTGCAAAACACATAAACTCATCCTTTTTTTATGGCTGCATAGTATTCCATGGTGTATATGTGCCACATTTTTTTTATCCAGTCTATCATTGATGGGAATTTGGGTTGGTTCCAAGTCTTTGCTATTGTGAACAGTGCTGCAATAAACATACGTGTGTAGGTGTCTTTATAGTAGAATGATTTATAATCCTTTGGGTATATACCCAGTAATGGGATTGCTGGGTCAAATGCTATTTCTAGTTCTAGATCCTTGAGGAATTGTCACACTGTCTTCCATAATGGTTGAAGTAATTCACACTCCCACCAACAGTGTAAAAGCATTCTTATTTGTCCACATTCTCTCCAGCATCTGTTGTTTCCTGACTTTTTAATGATCGCCATTCTAACTGGTGTGAGATGGTATCTCATTGTGGTTTTGATTTGCATTTTTCTAATGACTAGTGATGATGAGCTTTTTTTCTTTTCTATTTTTTTAATCACACAACTTTTTATTAGAGCTTTTAACCGAGCAGGTTAGTGTCCTTACTAGGCACATACATAAACGTTTTCAAGCTTTTCTGTAATAACACGGACATAGGACATAGTCTCCATTTTTACGAAGATGCAAACATTCCAATTGCCCGTCTCAATAAAGATCTTTGGGAAAGGATGCACTTTTTTTCGTGTGTTTGTTGACTGCATAAATGTCTTCTTTTGAGAAGTGTCTGTTCCTATCCTTCGCCCACTTTTTGATGGGGTTGTTTGCTTTATTCTTGTAAATTTGTTTATTTATAGATTCTGGATATTAGCCCTTTGTCAGATGGATAGATTGCAAAAATTTTCTTCCATTGTGTAGGTTCCCTGTTCACTCTAATGATAGTTTCATTTTCTATGCAGAGGCTCTTAAGTTTAGCTAGATCCCATTTGTAAATTTTGGCTTCTGTTGCCATTTCTTTTGGTGTTTTAGTCATGAAGTCTTTGCCCATGCCTATGACCTGAATGGTATTGCCTAGGTTTTCTTGTAGGGTTTTTATGGTTTTAAGTCTTATGTTTAAGTCTTTAATCCATCTTGAGTTAATTTTTGTACATGGTGTAAGGAAGGGATCCAGTTTCAGTTTTTGGAATATGGCTAGCCAGTTTTCCCAACACCATTTATTCAATAAGGAATCCTTTCCCCATTGCTTGTTTTTGTCAGGTTTGTCAAAGATCAGATGGTTGTAAATGTGTGGCATTATTTCTGAGGCCTCTGTTCTGTTCCATTGGTCTATATCTCTGTTTTGGTACCAGTACCATGCTGTTTTGGTTACTGTAGCCTTGTAGTAGAGTTTGAAGTCAGGTAGTGTGATGCCTCCAGCTTTGTTCTTTTTACCTAGGATTGTCTTGACTATGCAGGCTATTTTTTGGATCCATTTGAAATTTAAAGTAGTTTTTTTCCAAATCGGTAAAGAAAATCAATGGTATCTTGATGGGCATAGCAATGAATCTATAAATTACTTTGGGAATTATGGCCATTTTCACGATATTGATTCTTCCTATCCATGAGCGTGGAATGTTTTTCCATTTGTTTGTGTCCTCTCTTATTTCATTGAGCAGTGGTTTGTAGTTCTCCTTGAAGAGGTTCTTCACATCCTTTGTAAGTTGTATTCCTAGGTATTTTATTCTCTTTGTAGCAATTGTGAATGGGAGTTCACTCATGATTTGGCTCTCCATTTGTCTGTTATTGGTGTATAGGAATGCTTGTGATTTTTGCACATTGATTTTGTATCCTGAGATTTTGCTGAAGTTGCTTATCACCTTAAGGAGATTTTGGGCTGAGATGATGGGGCTTTCAAAATATACAATCATGTCATCTGCAAACAGAGACAACAATTTGACTTCCTCTGTTCCTATTTGAATACCCTTTATTTCTTTCTCTTGCCTGATTGCCCTGGCCAGAACATCCAATACTATGTTGAGTAGGAGTAGTGAGAGAGGGCATCCTTTCTTGTGCTGGTTTTCAAAGGGAATGCTTCCAGCATTTGCCCATTCAGTATGATATTGGTTGTAGGTTTGTCATAAATAGCTCTTATTATTTTCAGATACTGACGATTTTCACATCAAGGTTCATCAGGGATATTGGCCTGAAATTTTCTTTTTTTGTTGTGTCTCTGTCAGGTTTTGGTATCAAGATGATGCTGGCCTCTTAAAATTAGTTAGGGAGGAGTCCCTCTCTTTTTATTGTTGGAATAGTTTCAGAAGGAATGGTACCAGTCCTCTTTGTACCTCTAGTAGAATTCGGGTGTGAATCTATCTGGTCCAGACTTTTTTTTGGTTTGTAGGCTGTTAATTACTGCCTCAATTTCAGAACTTTTTATTGGTCTGTTCAGGGATTTGACTTCTTCCTGGTTTAGTCTTCAGAGGGTGTATGTGTCCAGGAATTTATCTATTTCTTCTAGATTTTCTAATTATTTGTGTAGAGGTGTTTATAGTATTCTTTGATAGTTTGTATTTCTGTGGGATTGGTGGTGATATCCCCTTTATCATTTTATGTTGCATCTCTTTGATTCTACTCTCTTTTCTTCTTTATTAGTCTGGCTAGCAGTCTGTCTGTTTTGTTGATCTTTTCAGAAAACCAGCTCCTGGATTCATTGATTTTTTTGAAGGGTTTTTCATATCTCTATCTCCTTCAGTTCTGCTCTTATCTTAGTTATTTCTTGTCTTCTGCTAGCTTTTGAATTTATTTGCTCTTACTTCTCTAGTTTTTAAAATTGTGATATTAGGGTGTCAATTTCACATCTTTCCTGCTTTCTCTTGTGGGTATTTAGTGCTATAAATTTCCCTCTGCATATTGCTTTAAATGTGTCCCAGAGATTCTGGTACGTTGTGTCGTTGTTCTCATTGGTTTCAAATAACTCATTTATTTCTGCCTTAATTTCATTATTTACCCAGTAGTCATTCAGGAGAAGGTTGTTCAGTTTCCATGTAGTTGTGCAGTTTTGAGTGAATTTCTTAATTCTGTGTTCTAATTTGATTGCACTGTGGTCTGAGAGACTGTTATGATTTCTGTTTTTTTTTGTATTTGCTGAGGAGTCATTTACTTCCAATTATTTGGTCATTTTTAGAGTAAGTGTGATGTGGTGCTGAGAAGAATGTATATTCTGTTGATTTGGGGTGGAGAGTTCTGTAGATGTCTATTAGGTCTGCTTGGTCCAGAGCTGAGTTCAAGTTCTGGATATCCTTTTTAATTTTGTCTCATTAATCAGTCTAATATTGACAGTGGGGTGTTAAAGCCTCCCACTATTATCATGTAGGAGTCTAAGTTTCTTTATGGGTCTCTAAGAACTTGCTGTATGAATCTGGGTGGTCCTGTATTGGATGCATATATATTTAGGATAGTTAGCTTTTCTTGTTGTGTTGATCCGTTTACCATTATGTAAATCTCTCTTTTGTCTCTTTTGATCTTTGTTGGTTTAAAGTCTGTTTTATCAGAGACTAGGATTGCAACCCCTGCTTTTTTGTTGTTGTTGTTGCTTTCCATTTGTTTGGTAAATATTCCTCCATTCCTTTATTTTGAGCCTATGTGTGTCTTCGCACATGAGATGGATTTCCTGAATACAGCACACCAATGGGTCTTGACTCTTTATGCAATTTGCCAGTCTGTGTTTTTAATTCGGGCATTTAGCCCATTTACATTTAAGGTCACTATTGTTATGTGTGAATTTGATCTTGTCATTATGATGTTAGCTAGTTATTTTGCCTGCTAGTTGATGCAGTTTCTTCGTAGCGTCAATGGTCTTTACAATTTGGCATGTTTTCACAGTGGCTGGTACCGGTTGTTCCTTTCCATGTTTAATGCGTCTTTCAGGAGCTCTTTTAAGGCAGGCCTGGTGGTGACAAAATCTCTCAGCATTTGCCTGTCTATAAAGGATTTTATTTCTCCTTTGTTTATGAAGCTTAGTTTGGCTGGATATGAAATTCTGGGTTGAAAATTCTTTTCTTTAAGAATGTTGAATTTTGGCCCCACTCTCTTCTGGCTTGTAGGGTTTCTGCCGAGAGAGCTGCTGTTAGTCTGATGGGCTTCGCTTTGTGGGTACCTCGACCTTTCTCTCTGGCTGTACTTAACATTTTTTCCTTCATTTCAACCTTGGTGAATCTGACGATAATGTGTCTTGGGGTTGCTCTTCTCGAGGAATATCTTTGTGCTGTTCTCTGTACTTCCTGAATTTGAATGTTGGCCTGTCTTGCTAGGTTGGGGAAGTTCTCCTGGATGATATCCTGAAGAGTGTTTTCCAACTTGGTTCCATTCTTAGCATCACTTTCAGGTACACCAATCAAACATAGATTTGGTCTTTTCATATAGTCCCATATTTCTTGGAGGTTTTGTTAGTTTCTTTCTCTAATCTTGACTTCTCGCTTTATTTCATTGAGTTGATCTTTAATCTCTGATATCCTTTCTTCTGCTTGATTGATTCAGCTATTGATAGTTGCGTATGCTTCAAGAAGTTCTCATGCTGTGTTTTTCAGTGCCATCAGGTCATTTATGTTCTTCTCTAAACTGGTTATGCTAGTTAAAAATTCATCTAACCTTTTTTTTCAAGGTTCTTAGTTTCCTTGCATTGGCTTAGAACATACTCCCTTAGCTCAGAGGAGTTTGTTATTTCCCACCTTCTGAAGCCTGCTTCTGTCAATTCGTCAAACTCATTCTCTGTCCAGTTTTGTTCCCTTGCTGGTGAGGAATTGTGATCATTTGGAGGAGAAGAGGTGTTCTGGTTTTGGAATTTTCAGCCTTTTTGGACTGGATTCTCCCCATCTTCATGGATTTATCTACCTTTGGTCTTTCACATTGCTGACCTTTGAATGGGGGTCTCTGAGTGGACATTTTGTTTTTCTGGATGTTCATACTATTCCTTTCTATTTGTTAGTTTTCCTTCTAACAGTCAGTCCCCTCTGCTGCAGGTCTGCTGGAGTTTGCTGGAGGTCCACTCCAGAATCTGTTTGCCTGGGTATCACCAGCAGAGGCTGCAGAACAGCAAAGGTTGCTGCCTGTTTCTTGGTCTGGAAGCTTCATCCCAGAGGGGCACCTGCCAGATGCTAGCCAGAGCTCTCCTGTATGAGATGACTGTTGCTTCCTACTGGAATGTATCTCCCAGTCAGGATACTCGGGGGTCAGGGACCCACTTGACGAGATAGTCTGTCCCTTATCAGAGCTTGAATGCTACGCTGGGAGATCCGCTGCTCTCTTCAGAGCCCTCATGCAGGGATGTTTAAGTCTGCTGAAGCTGCACCCACAGCCGCCCCTTCCCCCAGGTGCTCTGTCCCAGGAAGATGGGAATTTCATCTATAAGTCCCTGACTGGGGCTGCTGCCCTTTTTTCAGAGATGCCTGCCCAGAGAGGAGGAATCTAGACAGGCAGTCTGACCGCAGCGGCCTTGCTGAGCTGTGGTGGGCTCCATCCAGTTTGAACATCCTGGTGGCTTTGTTTACACTGTGAGGGGAAAACTGTGCACTCAAGCCTCAGTAATGGCAGACACCTCTCCCTCAACCAAGCTTGAGCGTCCCAGGTCGAACTCAGACTGCTGTGCCAGCAGTCGGATTTTCAAGCCAGTGGATCTTAGCTTGCTGGGCTCCGTTGGGGTGGGACCTGCTGAGCCAGACAACTTGGCTCCCTGGCTTCAGCCCCCTTTCCAGGGAAGGGAACAGTTCTGTCTTGCTGGCCTTGCAGGTGCCACTGGGTATGGAAAACAAAACAAAACAAAACAAAACAAAACTCCTGCAGTTAGCTCAGTGTCTGCCCAAATGGCAACCCAGTTTTGTGCTTGAAACCCAGGGCCCTGTGGTGTACGCACCAGAGGGAATCTCCTGGTCTGTTGGTTGTGAAGACTATGGGAAAAGTGCAGTATCTGGGCTGGAGTGCACCATTCCTCCAGGTACAGTCTCTCATGGCTCCTCTTTGCTAGGGGAGGGAAATCCCCCGACCCCTTGTGCTTCCTGGGTAAGGTGATGCCCCACCCTGCTTCGGCTTGCCCTTTGTGGGCTGCACCCATTGTCCAACCAGTCCCAATGAGATGGACTGGGTATCTCAGTTGGAAATGCAGAAATCACCTGCCTTCTGTGTCAATCTCGCTGGGAGCTGCAGACCAGAGCCATTCCTATTTGACCATCTTGCCAGCAAATTCTGCATTTACATTTTTACCCAGAAACTCTACTTCTAGGGATTGACTTTGAAGATATATCTCCAACAACATGAAAGCACATATGCATGGGTTATTCATTGCAACATTGTTGGCAATTGCAGAATATTGGAAATAACCTAAATGCTTACACATAGAATAGCAGTCAAATAAACTATGGTACATCTGAACAATGAATTGCTGTATTAGTAATATATTGCTGTGTAACAAATGATCACAAACTGAGTGGCTTTAAAAAACACATATTTATTATTTCTAAGTTCCTGGGGGTCAGGAATCCTGATACATCTTAACTGGGTAAGACTGCAATCCAGTACTGACCAACACTGGAAGTCATCTGAGGCTCTGCTAAAGAGGGATCATCTTTTAAACTAGTATCATTGTTTGCTGGGTTCAATTCCTTGAGGATTGTTAGACCAAGGGCCTCAGCTACTTGCTGGCTGTCAGCTGGAATCTGTCCTCAGGAACTAGAGGCTTCCCATAGTTCCTGGCCATGTGAAACTCTCCATGTGTTGGCTTCCTTCATCAATGCTAGCAAGGGAGAGATTCAATGTAGAGAGTCTGCTTGCAAGATGGAAGTAACAGTGTTATGCAATATAATCATGGAATTGACATCCCATCACCTTTGTCCTCCTCCTCCCCCTCTCCCCTCCCCCTCTCCCCTCCCTCCTCCTCCTCCTCCTCCTTTGATACAGGGTCTTGCCCTGTTGCCAGGCCGGAGTGCAGTGGCATGATCTCAGCTCACTGCAACCTCCACCTCCTGGGCTCCACTGATCCTCTAGACTCAGCCTCCTTAGTAGCTAGGACTACATGCACATGCCACCATGCCCAGCTCACTTTTGTATTTTTTAGTAGAGATGGGGTTTTGCCATATTGCCCAGGATGGTCTTGAATTTCTCAGTTCAAGCAGTCCACCAGCTTTGGCCTCCCAAAGGGCTGGGATTACTGGCATGAGCCACTGTGCTGGCCTCCCTTTGCCATATCCTACTGAATAGAGACAAGTCACAAGCCATGCCCATACTCAAGGGCAGGGAATTACACAAGGACGTGAACATTAAGAGGCACAAATTATGGAACAACCTTGGAGTTTGCCTGTCACAAGTGCTATGTAGGTGTAAAAATGAATGAAGAAACTGTGAAATGATTTGGCATGGTTTTAGGACATACTATTAAGTGAAAAAGGTGATGTATCAAAGAATATCTTTAGTATATTAACCTTTATGACAGAAAAGGAAATATGAGAAAATCAGCCTGTATTTGCTCATTTGTGCAAAATAAATATAGGAAGGATAAACCAGGAACTAAAGAGGCTACTTCCATGGGATTGTTGTGAAATGGGTCAACAGAATATGAAAATGGGAATAAGGTAGTAAAAGATGAGAGAGGAGGGACCCTTGTTTCAATATGTCTTTTTACATAACATTAACTCTTAGTACCATAGTAATGTTTCACATACTTCCAAAATAAGTAAATAGTTAAAATCAGTCATACTAAGGGTGAGAGTAGGGGGAGGACCCAAAATGGAATACAAATGGTAAATAATATATATGACTGTATTAAGAATGCCCAGTACAACTACAATATAACTGAAGCAGATGGGGAAGAAAAGAACTAATGCAAGTACTATGGGTTGAAGTGCGTCTCCCAAAAAAATATATGTTGAAGCGCCAACACCTAGTATTTCAGAATGTGACTTTATTTGGAATAGGGATAGTCAAGTTGAAATGAGGCCATTAGGATGGGCCCTAATCCAATATGACTTATGCCCATATGAAAAGGAAGAATTTGGACACAGAAACAGACATGCACAGAAGGCAGAAAAAACATACATAATGGAGGAATGTCATGTGAAGATGAAAGCAGAGATTGGAGTGATGCATTTATAAAACAAAGATTGCCAGCAAACCATTAGAAGCTAGGAGAGAGACATAGAAGGGATTCTACTTCATACAGCCCTCAGAAGAAACCAACTTTGCCAGCACCTTAATTTTGGACTTCTAGATTCCCTAACCAAGAGGCCACCCAGTTTTGGGTACTTTGTTACAGCAGTTCTAGGAAACCAGTATAGTAATTTTGGAAAACAGTAGTTTGACTGGACACAGTAGGCTTAAAGACAAAAGCAATTATACACAAATACCATACTCTACTATATAAACTTATTCCTTACAGGCGTTTTATTAATTTTGAAAATATTTTATGTGTATACTAAGAAAAAATATACCTACTGTAGATAATAATAGATTTTTCACAGTCAGAGGAAGAAGTTGCAATATAGGTAGAGGAAAGGTTATAATAAACCAAAAGTGTTGGACTACAATCAGAGGTATCAGTGTGAACTCAGGTTTTTAAAAATAGATTAGATAGAGAGATAGATAAACAAATGTAGAAATAAATATAGGTATGTGTGAGTGTGTATTTGTGTGTATATTTCCTACCTCTATCCACTGAAAGGGCCTAGAGTGATAAAATTCTAGGAGCAACAAACACAACTAGAACCAAAATCTTGGCTTATAAACAACAACAACTAGTACAATGTAGGACCTTGGAAGGGATACTGGAACAGAAAAAGAACATTAAAAGAAAAATTAATAAAACTGGAATGACCTCCAAAAAAAGGAACCAGGTTCCTTGGAGAAGAAGTTGATTCAAGAATTGGGGCAGAAAAAGTATAAGATTATCCTGGCACATTTTATGGTGCAAGAAAATAAGGACTTGTTTAAAATAAGATGGAGGCATATTGAAAGGACAAGGAGCCAACCTGTAAAAGTTCTTATGGCCAACACTAGAACCATTTGAGCAACAAAATAAATAATGATAGTATTGAATTATAACTCATAAAATAAATATGCATAAATCTGTACTGATGCAAATAGATAATTTAATAACAAATCAATGGGAAGAAAGGAAAGCTCTTATTTAGGAAAGAATTACAATTAATACATGTAGAAGGAATGAGAGAAATAGAAAATCACAATTAGGCAAACAGCACAGTAATAGTTGCTGTAGATAAGACCCATTGATACATGCTAAAATTAGCAGGTGAATATTTGAGAAGGAACAGGACATTTGCATATTCTCAAGATATCTGCTACAATATATTTATTAATTATAAAGAGAAAATTAGGAGACTTTCAATGGAGAAACCTGGTAGACACCACTTTTATCAACCGATCAAGGTTAACATCTCCAATAGTAATTTATGCCAACTTCATGTGGATATGATGTGATATGATGTACAATGTCGCTTCTGTGGTATTATTGCCAAAAATCCATAACCTTGACCTAATCAGTAGAAAATATCAGATGTATTCAAATTGAGAGACATTATACAGAATAATAAAGTAATCATCAAAAATATCATGGTCATTAGAGACCAAAGACTGAGGGATTATTGCTGATGTGGGGCCTTGAATTGGATACTAGATCAGAAAACCACATTCAAAGAAAAAGTGGTGAAATTAGAAAAACTTCTGTAATTTGATTAATAGCATGAAATTACTGTTAATTTTCTGGTTTTGATCATTGTGTTCTGGTTGTGTAAACTATTAACACTAGATGAAACTGGTGAGGGATATATATATGAGCTCACTGTACTGTTTTTGCAACTTTTCTGTAAGTCTAAAATTATTCCAAACAAGAAGTTAAACTATTTTTTTCAGAAGATTTCCCTATTATGTGGGAGTCATAGTGAATGGGCATAGTGCCAGCCAGAGAAAGGTTAATATGGAATAATTCTTTCATGTATATTATCTCATAGAACTTTCCCAACAATGCTGTGAAATAGATAGAACAAGAATTATTACTCACATTCTACAATAAGGAAACTAAGTCTAAGAGAGGTTAATTGGCTTAAAAGGTTATTCAAGAATTCCTCATCTAGCATGGCAAGGTAAAACCACTAACAACCTATTTCTATACCTAAATAAAATGAAAAATTTTAGATAAATGCAGAAAGCAACTACCCAAGAACTCTGAAAACGAAACAAGAACAAACAAGTCAAGGAGGTGCATGGCAAACTAGTGGTGTGGACAGCTAAAATCCCAATAAAAGTCCCATATTTCTGGTCAGAGGAAGTGGCAGATAGGACTCTATTGGCCAGAAAGAGTTGGGAAGAATTTTGAGGAGGGGAAAACAAGAAAAGAAGATCCTTTAATTCTATATATGGACTTGCACAATATTGGGCTTACTGCTGAAAAGCATAGACTTGGGACAGACCAAAAGCAGTGTAGCAAAACTTTAAAAATGGAAGAGTTCTAAGCCATGACCCAAGTCTCAGACAAACCCCTGGGTGATTCATGCATGAGGCAGAACCAAAGTAGTATAGAAAAAACTTTGAAAATTGAACTGAGATTAGATGCATGCTTACCAAATGGAAGAAGGAATTGTGTTATGAACATAACTGGATCATCTGCTAAAAGAATGACAACAAGAGGGGGGCACGCCCAAGATGGCCAAATAGGAACAGCTCTAGCCTCCAGTTCCCAGTATGAGCGACACAGAAGATGGGTGATTTCTGCATTTTCAACTGAGGTACCGGGTTCATCTCACAGGGGCGTGTCAGACAGTTGGCGCTGGTCCATGGGTGCAGCCCAACCAGTGAGAGCTGAAGCAGGGCAATGCATCACCTCACCTGGGAAGCACAAGGGGGAAGGGAATTCCTTTTTCTAGCCAAAGGAAATTGAGACACAGAACACCTGGAAAATTGGGTAACTCCCACCCTAATACTGCGCTTTACCAAGGGTCTTAGCAAATGGCACACCAGGATATTATATCCCACACCTGGCCCAGAGGGTCCCATGCCCACAGAGCCTCCCTCATTGCTAGCACAGCAGTCTGAGATATAACTGCAAGGCGGCAGCAAGGATGGGGGAGGGGTGCCCGCCATTGCTGAAGCTTAAGTAGCTAAACAAAGCCACCGGGAAGCTCGAATTGGGTGGAGCCCACCACAGCTCAAGGAGGCCAGCCTGCCTCTGCAGACTCCTCCTCTGGGGACAGGGCATACCTAAACAAAAGGCACCAGAAAACTCGGCAAAGGTAAATGCCCCTGTCTGACAGCTTTGAAGAGAGCAGTGGATCTCCCAGCACAGAGGCTGAGATCTGAGAACAGACAGACTGGCTGCTCAAGTGGGTCCCTGACACCTGAGTAGCCTAACTGGGAGACATCCCCCACTAGAGGCAGACCGACACCTCACACCTCACATGGCGGGGTACACCCCTGAGATGAAGCTTCCAGAGCAAGAATCAGACAGCAACACTCGCTGTTCAGCAATATTCTATCTTCTGCAGCCTCTGCAGCTGATACCCATGCAAACAGGGTCTGGAGTGGACCTCAAGCAAACTCCAACAGACCTACAACTGAGGGTCCTGACTGTTAGAAGGAAAACTAACAAACAGAAAGGACACCCACACCAAAACCCCATCAGTATGTCACCATCATCAAAGACCAAAGGCAGATAAAACCACAATGATGGGGACAAAGCAGTGCAGAAAAGCACAACCTTCAGTAACCGACTGGATCAACTGGAAGAAAGAGTATCAGCGATTGAAGATCAAATGAATGAAATGAAGCGAGAAGAGAAGTGTAAAGAAAAAAGAGTAAAAAGAAATGAACAAAGCCTCCAAGAAATATGGGATTATGTGAAAAGACCAAATCTACGTCTGATTGGTGTGCCTGAAAGTAATGGGGAAAATGGAACCAAGTTGGAAAACACTCTGCATAATATCATCCAGGAGAACTTCCCCAACCTAGTAAGGTAGGCCAACATTCAAATTCAGGAAATACAGAGAATGCCAGAAAGATACTCCTTGAGAAGAGCAACTCAAAAACACATAATTGTCAGATTCACCAAAGTTGAAATGAAGGAAAAAATGTTAAGGGCTGCCAGAGAGAAAGGTTGGGTTACCCACAAAGGGAAGCCCATCAGATTAACAGCAGATCTCTCAGCAGAACCTCTCCAAGCCAGAAGAGAGTGGGGGCCAATATTCTACATTTTTAAAGAAAAGAATTTTCAAACCAAAATTTCATATCCAGCCAAACTAAGTTTCATAAGTGAAGGAGAAATAAAATCCTTTACAGACAAGTAACTGCTTAGAGATTTTGTCACCACTAGACCTGCCCTACAAGAGATCCTGAAGGAAGCACTAAACATGGAAAGAAACAACAGGTACCAGTCAATGCAATAACATGTCAAAATGTAAAGTCCATCGATGCTAGGAAGAAACTGCATCAACTAGTGAGCAAAATAACCAGCTAATATCATAATGACAGGAGCAAGTTCACATATAACAATATTAACCTTAAATGTAAATGGACTAAATGGTCCGATAAAAAGAAACAGAGTGGCAAATTGGATAAAGAGTTAAGAAGCATCAGTTTGCTGTATTCAGCAGACCCATCTCACATGCAGATACACATAGGCTCCAAACAAAGGGATGGAGGAAGACCTACCGAGCAAATGGAGAACAAAAAAAAGCCGGGGTTGCAATCCTAGTCTATGATAAAACAGACTTTAAACCATCAAAGATCAAAAGAGACAAAGAAGGCCATTACATAATGGTAAAGGAATCAATTCATCAGGAAGAGCTAACTATCCTAAATATATATGCGACCAATACAGGAGCACCCAGATTCATAAAGCAAGTCCTTAAAGACTTACAAAGAGACTTAGACTCCCATACAATACTAATGGGAGACTTTAACACCCCACTGTCAACATTAGACAGATCAACGAGACAGAAAGTTAAGAAGGATATCCAGGAATTGAACTCATCTCTGCACCAAGTGGACCTAATAGACATCTACAGAACTCTCCACCTGAAATCAACAGAATATACATTCTTCTCAGCACCACATCTCACTTATTCCAAAATTGACCACATAGTTGGAAGTAAAGCACTCCTCAGCAAATGTAAGAGAACAGAAATTATAACAAACTGTCTCTCAGACCACAGTGCAATCAAACTAGAACTCAGGACTAAGAAATTTAATCAAAACCACTCAACATGGAAACTGAACAATTTGCTCCTGAATGACTACTGGGTACATAACGAAATGAAGGCAGAAATAAAGATGTTCTTTGAAACCAATGAGAACAAAGATACAACATACCAGAATCTCTGGGACACATTTAAAGCAGTGTGTAGAGGGAAATTTATAGCACTAAACGCCCACAAGAGAAAGCAGGAAAGATCTAAAATTGACGCCCTAACGTCACAATTAAAAGAACTAGAGAAGCAAGAGCAAACACATTCAAAAGCTAGCAGAAGGCAAGAAATAACTACAATCACAGCAGAATTGAAGGAGATAGAGACACAAAACAACCCTCCAAAAAATCAGTGAATCCAGGAGTTGGTTTTTTGTAAAGATCAGCAAAATTGATAAACAGCTAGCCAGACTAATAAAGAAGAAAAGAGAGAAGAATCAAATAGACACAATAAAAAATGATAAAGGGGATATCACCACCGATCCTACAGAAATACAAATTACCATCACAGAATACTGTAAACACCTCTATGCAAATAAACTAGAAAACCTAGAAGAAATGGATAATTTCCTGGACACTTACACTCTCCCAAGACTAAACCAGGAAGAAGCTGAATTCCTGAATAGACCAATAGCAGGCTCTGAAATTGAGGCAATAATTAATAGCCTACCTACCAAATAAAGTCCAGAACCAGATGGATTCACAGCTGAATTCTACCAGAGGTACAAGGAGGAGCTTGTACCATTCCTTCTGAAACTATTCCAATCAATAGAAAAAGAGGGAATCCTCCCTAACTCATTTTATGAGGCCAACATCATCCTGATACTAAAGCCTGGCAGAGACACAACAAAAAAAGAGAATTTTAGACCAATATCCCTGATGAACATTGCTGCAAAAATCCTGAATAAAATACTGGCAAACCGGATCCAGCAGCACATCAAAAAGCTTATCCACCATGATCAAGTGGGCTTCATCCCTGGGATGCAAGGCTGGTTCAACATACACAAATCAATAAACGTAATCCAGCATATAAACAGAACAAAAGAAAAAAACCACGTGATTATCTCAATAGATGCAGAAAAGGTCTTTGACAAAATTCAACAGCCCTTCATGCTAAAAACGCTCAATAAATTCGGTATTGATGGAATGTATCTCAAAATAATAAGAGCTGTTTATGAGAAACCCACAGCCAATATCATACTGAATGGGCAAAAACTGGAAGCATTCCCTTTGAAATCTGGCACAAGACAGGGATGGCCTCTCTCACCACTCCTATTCAACATAGTGTTGGAAGTTCTGGCTAGGGCAATCAGGNCCATTATGGAAAACAGTATGGCGATTCCTCAAGGATCTAGAACTAGAAGTACCATATGACCCAGCCATCCCTTTACTGGGTATATACCCAAAGGATTATAAATCATGCTGCTATAAAGACACATGCACACGTATGTTCATTGCGGCACTATTCACAATAGCAAAGACTTGGAATCAACCCAAATGTCCATCAGTGACAGACTGGATTAAGAAAATGTGGCACATATACACCATGGAATACTATGCAGCCATAAAAAAGGATGAGTTTGTGTCCTTTGTAGGGACATGGATGCAGCTGGAAACCATCATTCTCAGCAAACTATCACAAGAACAGAAAACCAAACACCACATGTTCTCACTCAGAGGTGAGAATTGAACAATGAGATCACTTGGACTCGGGAAGGGGAACATCACACACCAGGGCCTATCATGGGGAGGGGGGAGGTGGGAGGGATTGCATTGGGAGTTATACCTGATGTAAATGACGAGTTGATGGGTGCTGACGAGTTGATGGGTGCAGCACACCAACATGGCACAAGTATACATATATAACAAACCTGCACGTTATGCACATGTACCCTAGAACTTAAAGTATAATAATAATAATAAAAAAGACCATGAAAAAAAAATTTAGAAATTAACTTGATTCCGAACTTCTAAGATTCAAAAATGACTGTACAAGGACTAGGTCTTAATCATTTACATCTTCAAAGAAAGGTTTTATTAGCCCTTGATAAGGTGTTAACTGAATTCAATGACACTTCTTAAGAATAAAAGGTGATTTGAATGTCTTAAAAAAAAAAAAAGTAGGTGGAACCTTTCTCAACCTGATAAAGGACATCTATGAAAATCTTATAGCTATGTCATACTTAATAATCATAAAAGACTGAATGCTTTTCTTCTAAACTGATGAACAAGTCAAGTATATCTGTTCTTACCACTTCTACTCATCATTGTACTACAGGTTTTTAGTTCAATAGGCAAGAAAAAATAAAATAAAAGGCATCCAGATCGAAAAAAAAAAAAAGTCAAAAACAACAGATGCTGGTGAGGCTGTGGAGAAATAGAAATGCTTTTACACTGTCAGTGGGAATGTTAATTACTTTAACCATTGTAGAAGACAGTTTGGTGATTCCTCAAGGATCTAGAACCAGAAATATTATTTGATCCAGGAATCCCATTACTGGGTATATACCCAAAGGAATATAAATCATTCTATTATAAAGATACATGCATGTGTATGTTCACTGCAGCACTATTCACAATAGTGAAGACATGGAATCAACCCAAATGCCCATCAATGATAGATTGGATAAAGAAAATGTGGTACGTATACACCATGGAATACTATATAGCCATAAAAAGGAATGAGATCATGTCCTTTGCAGAGACATGGATGAAGCTGGAAGCCATTATCCTCAGCAAACTAACCCAGGAACAGAAAACCAAACACTGCATATTCTCATTCATATGTGGGAGCTGAACAATAAGAACACATGGACACAGGAAGGGGAACAACACTCACTGGGGCCTGTTGGGGGTGTGGGGGTAGGGAGAATATCAGGATAAATAGTGAATGTATGCAGGGCTTAATACTTAGGTGATGGCTTGTTAGGTGCAGCAAACCACCATGGCACACATTTACCTATGTAACAAACCTGCACGTCCTGCACATGTATCCTTTGACCTTAAAATAAAATAAAATAAAATAAAAAGTAGTTGGCTAGGTTTATATTTGAAATATAGACATTGCAGAATTTAGACATATAGGAAATCAAGATTCTGGGCACATTCATTGTAAAGTGCAGTCTGAAAGTCTCTGGTTATAAAGAGTAAATGGGATTAAGCAGGTGTTTTATAGGCAGTCTTCTCACACTGAATTGCAGCCGTGTGCTATTTTGAATGCAGTCTGACTTAATAACTCAAACATGCCAGTAACATACATGATAGAGCCAAAGTGCTGTAGTTAAATAATGGATTTTATAAACATTAAATGGTCTTTTAGCACCTGAATTTATTGCAAGAGTCAAGTAAGGGGTTATATATGCGTGCATTTTGGTCTGAATCTTGAACTTCTGTTAAACACTGATATAAATGTATCTCTTGAGACTGGTCTATAACAGATTTATAAAAAATGATTACTTTTTCTCTCTCAGGCTTTAAAAATCCTATTTTTGGCAACAAAATCTATGAGTTTTAGTAAGCAAAGTAAAGTTTAGACCTTTACAAATAATCACTTTAAATGTCAATGGTCTAAATAACCCAATTAAAAGACAGAAATTGTCAGAGGGAGTCAAGAAGCAATGCCCAGACATATAGTTTCTATAAGGAATCCACTTTAAATATAAACACACATATATATATATATAAAGGAAAATGGATGGAGAATGATATGCCATGTTGATACTAATAAAAATAAAGTGGCAGTAGCTGTATTAATTTCAGACAAAGCAGACTTCAGAGCAAAAAAAAAAAAAAAAGTATCAGGATAAAGAGGTTTACTACATAATGATGAGGGCCAATTATACAACAGGGCTAACAATCCTTAATGTGTAGGTACCTAACAAAAGGATCAAAATATATGAGGCAAAAAATGATAAAACTGTAAAAGGGGATAGATACATTCACTATTATAATTGGAGACTTTAACATGTCTTTTTCAGTAATGGACAGATTTAACAGGCAGAAAATTAATAAGGACCTAGAGAAAATCAACAGCACCATTAATCAAATAGATTTAATTAACACCAATTAAAAGGTACTTCATCAAACAACAGTAGATTATACATTGTTCTCAAGCTAACACAAAACATTTGCCAAGACTGATGACATTCTGGGCCACAAAACACCTTAACAAATTTGTATGGCTATGAATCATACAATGTCTGCTCTCAAACCACAATGGAATTAAATGAGAAGTTAATAACAGAAAGATAGCTGGAAAATCCCCAAATACTTGGCAGTCAAACAACAGACTTCTAAATAATGCACAAGCCAAAGAGACTCAATGTAAATGTTTATTGATAGATGAATGGATAAAGAAAATGTAATATACACATACAATGAAATATTATTCAGCCTTTTGAAAGAAGGAAATCCTGACATTTGTGACATATGGATGAGTGTGGAGGATAATAGTCTAAGTGAAATTAGCCAAACACCTTCACAAGGATAAATACTGCATAATACCACCTGTGTGATGAATCTAAAATAGTCAAACTCATAGAAGCAGAGAGAGGAATGGTTGTTGAAGGGAACACGATGAGGCGGAATCAAAGTTATTAGACAAAGAATACAATTTTCAGTTATATAAGTTGAATAAGTCCTAGGGATATATTGTACAGCATAGAGCCTATGGCTAATAATACTGTATTGTATACTTAAAATTTTAGCTAGGTGTGGTGGCTCATGCCTGTAATTTCAACACTTTGAGAGGCTGAGGCAGGAGGATCACTTGAATCCAGCAGTTTGAGACCAGCCTGGGAAACAGCAAGAACTTGGTTCTACAAAAAATAAAAAATAAATTAGCTCAGTGTGGCAGTGTGCACTTATAGTTCCAGCTCCTCAGGAGACTGAGATGGGAGGATTGATTGAGCCCCGGAGTTCAAGGCTGCGTGAGCCATGATTGTGCCACTGCCCTCAAGCCTGGGTGAAAGAGTAAGGCTTTGTCTCAAAAAAATTTGCTAAGAAGGTAGATCTTATATTAAGTGTTCTCAACACACACACACACACACACACACACACACACACACACACACACGAATAAATAAGAAGGCAGGAGAAAACTTTTGAAAGTGACAGGTAGTTTTATGGCATCAATTCATCAATTGTGCTGATAGTTTCATGGATATATACTTATCTCCAAATAACATGGTTTTGTTTACAGAAGATATCTTTTTTTTAGAAGAAGAAATCTTAATAGAAACTTAAAAATATTTTGAGCTAATTGAAAATGAAATGACAGCTTATCCAAATTTGTGGCATGCAGTGAAAGCAGTGCTGAGAGGGAAATTTATAGCACTGAAGGCACATATGAGAAAAGAAAAAACAAACAAAATCAATAATCTAAGCTTACACCTTAAGAAACTAGAAAAAAAAGGAAGCAAATTGAATCCAAAGTTAGCAGAAGAAAAGAAATAATACAGATCAGATCAGAAATCAATGACATTGAAAACAGGAAATTAATAAAGAGAATCAGCAAAACCAAATGCTGGTTCTTTGAAAAGATCAATAAAATTGATAAGCCTGTAGCCAGGCTAAGAAAGAAAGTGAGAAGACACAAATTAATAATATCAGAAATGAAAGAGGGGACATCACTAAAGATCCCATGGACATTAAAAGGGTAAGAAAGAAATATTATGAACAACTCTATATTCATTATTTGATAACCTGGATGACCCATTTCTTAAAAGGCACAATCTAACAAAAGTCATGCAAAATAAATATATAATTTGACTAGCCCTATATCCATTACAGACATTAAAATTACCTATTGGCTACTATGCTCACTACCTGGGTGACAGGATCCATACCATAAACCTCAGCATCATGCAATATAACCATGTGACAAACCTGCACATGTACTCCCTGTATCTAAAATAAAAGTTGAAATTTAAAGAAATAATAAAAATAGTTTTAAAATATATTAAATAAATATCAATAACCTCCCCAAACCAAAAGTACCAGGTCCAGTTATGTTCACTGGGGAATTCTACAAACATTTAAGGAAGAAATAATACCAATTATTTGTAATATTTTTCAGAAGATAAAAGCAAAGATAATTTCTAATTCATATTATAAAGCCAGCATTACCGTAATAACAAAATCAAAGACATTACAAGAAAATAAAACTATAGACCAATATTTCTGATGAGCATAAATGCAAAAATTCTCAATAGAACATTAACATATCAAATCTAACAATACAGAAAAATAACTATATACCACAATCAAGTGGTAATTTTCCCAGGCATGCAAAGTTAGTCCAACATTTGAAAATCAATTAATGTAATAAATCACATCAATAAGCTAAAGAAGAAAAATTACATAATCATATTCAATAAGCACAGAAAAAAATATTTGACAAAATTCAACTCCCATGAAAACAAATCTCAGCAAATTCAGAATAGAAGGGAACTTCTTCAACTTCATAAGAATATATACACAAAATGCACAGCTAACATCATACTTACTGGTGAGAAATAAGAACTTTTCCCTCTAAGATCAGGAACAAAGCAAGAATGGCTGGATAATTTCCTGAGTCTACTTGTAGGTTGTGGTGCTGGTGGTAGCAGCTAGAAAACATAGAAGATAAAAGCATTAATTACATGAAATAGTATATTCTGTACCACACAGGAGTATTTTTGGTTTTGAATGAAAGCTGTGCCCTCGAAAGGATAGCATTCATTTTTTAAGGTTTTGAGAAACACTGGACGACTAGTTTGGATATACATGTTGGCACATTCTGTTTGACCATCTAGCTGGAAAATAATATACTGTTAAGCAAACTTTAACCTAGAGGAGAAGAAATAAGTATTTTCAAAAAAAGAATTAGGAGATGGTAGCCTTGGTCTGAGAAGACCTGGTTCACGAGTCAGTGGAGCATTTTAGGGACACTGTTGTAGTCATGAGTGGTGTCGACAGGGAGGAAAAGTTAATTTTGGTTAAGGTATTGAGCAGCACAAAAAGAGTGTTTTACAAAAATGGAAGGAGTTTATGATAAAACACTTGGATATTGTGGCACAAGGTGTTAAGGCCTTCAAGTTTTCGACAGGTCTTCTGCCTTCTAATTGAATTCTCTGCCTAACAGCCCATTTCATTTGCCTCTGAATGGAGTTCAATTTAATTCATGATCAATAAGTAGCCCATACAGATCTCGGAAAGACAAAGTAATTGAAAGGCAAGGCTTCATGCCACGGACACAGCATGTGGATTTAAATTTCCCCAGTATGAAATATAAGAAGGTAAAGAGGTGTTAATTCAATACTGTATTAGGCTAAATGCAAAAACAGAAGGTAGTTCCACATATGCAAGGATCTTGATGCTATCATTCTCAGATGCAGACAACAAAACTCTTTTGTGTGGTTTCAGTAACAGAGAGATAATAGGTGGGTTTCATCAAGAGTTTTTGTTGTAATCCTAAACTATGGAATGCTTTACTCCAAACTATAATAAATATAATAAATAAATAAATATAAGACTAAACAATGATACCACTGGAATTCAATACATTCTTCCTCTTTCCAATGACACAATATTTTAATGAGCAAAAAAGCAAAAAACAGATGGGGGCCAATTCAGCGAGAGGATATAAGAATTGTAAATATATGCACCCAACACTGGAGCACCCAGATATATAAAGCCATTATTATTAGAGTTAAAGAGAAATACAGACCCCAATACAATAATAGCTGGAGAATTCAACACCCCACTTTCAGCATTGGACAGATCTTCCAGATAAAAAATCAACAAAAAACACCAGACTTAATCTACACTATAATATAACATAAATAATGTGTATTCTGCAGTCATTGGATGAAATGTTCCATAAATATCAATTAGATCCATTTGTTCTATAGTGATTATCAAGTCTGATATTTCTTTGTTGATTTTCAGCCTGGATGATCTTTCTAATGCTGAAAGTAGAGTGCTGAAGTCTCCAACGATCATTGTTTTGGGGTCTCTCTCTTTAGCTCTAACAATATGTGCTTTATATATGTGGGTGCACCAGTATTGAGTGCATATATATTTACCATGTTATATATTCTTGCTGAAATGATCTCTTTATCATTATACAGTGACCTTCTTTGTCTCTTCTTATACCTTTTGTTTGAAATCTATTTTTTCTGATATAACTACACTTGTTCTTTTTTGGTTTCTACTAGTATAAAATATCATTTTCCATCCTTTTATTTTCAGTCTATGTGTGTCATTATAGGTGAAATGTGTCTCTTGTAGGCAACAGATCAATGCATCTTGATTTTTAATCCATCAGCCACTCTTTCTCATTTGATTTAGTCCATTTACATTCAATGTTATTATTGATAAATAAGGACTTACTATTGCCATTTATTTATTGTTTTCTGGTTGTTTTGTGACCTTCTCTTCCTTCTTTCCTTCCTTCCTGTAATCCTTTTAGTGGAGGTGATTTTCTTTGGTGGTGTGTTTTAATTTCTTGCTTTTTACGTTTTTCGATCGATTGTACATTTTTTGATATGAGGGTGCCATGATGCTTGCAAATACTATTGTATAACCCATTATTTTAAACGGATTACAACTTAATACTGATTGCATAAAAAATTAACTAAGAAGCAATGAAAAAAGTAATATAAACTCTACATGTTAACTTCATCTCCCTGCTTTTTAACTTTTTGTTTTTTCTATTTATATCTTATTTTACTGTCTATGTCTTAAAAAGTTTTTTGTAGTTATTTTTGATCTGTTCATCTTTTAGTCCTTCTACTTAAGATATAAATAGTTTGCACAACACAAATACAATGTTATATTATATGTTTTTCTCCATACTCACTATTATCAGTGAGTTTCATACTTTCAGATGATTTCTTGTTGCTCATTAACATCATTTTGTTTATGATTAAGTAACTCCCTTTAACATTTCTTATAGGACAGGTCTGGTGTTGATGAAATGCCTCAGTTTTCATTTGTCTGGGAAAGCATTTTTCTTTTACGTTTAAAAGATATTTTTATGGGATATAGTATTCTAGTATAAGCATGTTTCTTCTTTTAGCACTTTAAATATGTTATGCCACTCTCTCCCCACCTGTAAGGTTTCCATTGGAAAACCTGCTGCCAGATGCTGCATTGTCTATTTTTTGTTTGTTTTTTTTTTTCTTTTTTCTTGCAGCTTCTAGCATTCTTTGTTTATTGTTGACCTTTGGGAGTGACTATTAAATGCCTCAAGGTAGTATTCTTTGGGTTAAATCTACTTGGTGTTCTATAACCTTCTTGTACATAAATATTGATATCTTTCTGTGGGTTTGGGACATTCTCTGTTATCCCTTTGAATAAACTTTCTACCCATATCTGTTTCTCTACCTCCTGTTTAAGGCCAATAACTATTATATTTGCCCCTTTGAGGCTATTTTCTAGATCTCATAGGGATGCTTCATTGTTTTATATTCTTTTTTCTTTTGTCTCCTCTGACTGTGTATTTTCCTATAGCCTGTCTTCAAGCTCACTAATTCTTCCTTCTGGTTAATCAATTCTGATGCATTCTTCAGTATATGTCAACTGCTTTTTGCAACACCACAATTTCTGCTTGCTTCTTTTAAATTATTTCAATCTCTTTGTTAAATGTATCAGATAGGGATTCTGATTCGCTTCTCTGTGTTATCTTGAATTTATTTGAGCTTCCTCAAAACAGCTATTTTGAACTCTCTTTCTGAAAGGCCACGTTTATTTGTCTCTCTGGGATTGATGCCTGGTACCTTATTTAATTCATTTGGTGAGGTCATGTTTTCCTGAATAGTCTTGATGCTTGTGGATGTTTGATGAACAGTTTCTGGGCACTAAGTGGTTAGGTATTTATTGTAGTTTTGCAGTCTGGGCTTCTTTGTACCTGTCCTTCTTGAGAAGGCTTTTCAGGTATTTGTAAGTACTTAGTTGTTGTGATCAAAGTTTTTGGTCACTGCTTCCATATCTGTATTAGAGGGCATTCCAAGTCTAGCAGTGCTGTGGTTCTTGCAGACTCATAGAAGTACTGCCTTTGTTGTCTTGGATAAAATCTGCAACAATTTTCTGGTTTACCGGGCAGAGACTCTTATTCTTTCCTTTATTTTCTCCCAAACAAATGAAGTCTCTCCCCCTGTGCTAAGCTGCCTGGAGCTAGGGGAGGAGCAGGAGTGACACAAGTACTGCTGTGGCCATCACACTAGGACTGTACTGGATGAGAACTGAAGCCAGCACACCATTGAGTCTCATCAAGGACCCGCTGTAACCACTACCTGGCCACTGCCTATGTATGCTCAAGGCTCTAGGGCTCTCCAATCAGCAGGTGACAAAGCCAGCCAGGCTTCTGTTCTTCCCTTCTGGTGGCAAGTTCTCCTGGGTCCTGGGTATGTCCAGAGATGCCATCCAGGAGCTAGGACCTAGAGTCAGAAACCTTACAAATCTGCCATGTGCTCTACTCTACTGTACCTGAGCTGATACCCTAACCACAAGACAAAGTCCTTCCTTCTTTTTCCTCCCATTTTCATAGGCAGAGGATTCTCTTCCCATGGCCACCACCCCACAGGCCCATGGGGAACACTGCCAGGCTACCACTGGTATTCACTTAAGGCCCAAGGGCTCTTTAATCAGCTTGTGGCAAATTCTGCCACCCTTTGGGGCAATGGGCTTACCTCTGGCCCAATGCAGGTCCAGAAATGCCATCTAAGAGCCAAGGTCTGGAATCAGTGACTGCAAGAGCCCACTTGGTATTCTTTCCCACTGTGGCTGAGCTGGTACCTAACCTACAAGACAAAATCCCCTTTACTCTTTCCTCTGCTATTCTCAAGCAGAAGTCTCTCCCATAGCCACCATATGTAGGAATGTTATGGGTCACATCTGAAACCAGCACATTTTTGGAGTCTTGCCAGAGGTCCACGGCAAATAGTACCTGGCTATTGCTGGTGATTATTTAGGGTTCAAGGGCTCCTTAGTCAACAGTTGATGAATCTTTTCAGGACTGGGTCCTTCCCTTCAAGGCACTGGGTTTCCTTTTGGCCCAAGGTGTGTCTCAAAATGTTATGCAGGAGCTAGCGCTTGGAATGGGGTCCTCATGACTCTGTCAGCTGCCCTATCCTGCTGTGGCTGAGCTAGTGGCCAAGTTACAAGGCAAAATTCACTTTGCTCTTCCCTCTTCTTTCCTCAAGCAGAAGGAGTCTTTTTGGAGCTTCACATTAGGCTGGCTGTCTGGTGTTGGGGGAGGGGTGGCACAGGCACTTTTTAAGCGTCCCTCCTTGGTGTCACACTAGGTCATGTGCTCCCCAAGTTTACTGGCTTCAAGCTCAGCATCGCACTAGAACTTTCCTAGACTAGCAGTCCTTGTGGCCTTAACTACTTTTTATGTTTATTCAGGACCCCAGAGCACTTTAGCCCACTGTGGTGAAGCTTGCTGAAACTCAAGTTCTTACTGGAGAGATGGGTGATTCCACTCTGGCTAGAATGTCTGTAAATGCTCCCTCTGTGGGCGTCACCTGAGTTCTGCCCCATGTTACTTTCCACTGACAGGGCAGCAGTAAGTTTTAATGCAAAGTCCCACAATCACTGCAGTTTCCCTCTCCCAAATGCACAGATTATCTCTCTGTACCA
Source organism: Theropithecus gelada (assembly GCF_003255815.1). Lineage (NCBI taxonomy): Eukaryota > Metazoa > Chordata > Mammalia > Primates > Cercopithecidae > Theropithecus > Theropithecus gelada. Next base: position 78,791,977 of record NC_037689.1, on the reverse strand, counting down.
CGTGGTCACTGCTTGGGGATGGAGGAGGGGTGGTGTCAGCAATTCAAGACTGTATTTCCTACCCTCTTCAGTACCACTTTCAGTGATATGAAGTTAAAACCAGGTACTGTGATCACTCATTTGATTTTTGGTTCTCAGGAAGGTTTTTTTGTGTGTGAATCACTGTTAAATTTGGTGTTCCTATGGAGTGGAAGATCAGTGGAGGCTTCTATTCAGTCATCTTGCTTTCCCTCCTATTTTTCTTCATTTTTTTTTAATCTCTGCATGCATAACCTCTATCAATAGTTCTCCAAGTTCATTATTTCTTTTTTCTGCAAATCCAAACCTACTGTTGAGGTCCTACAGTGATTTTTTTATATATCAGTTATTGTACTTTTCAATTCCAGAATTCTCATTTGGTTGTTTAAAAAAATTCTCTTTATTGACATTCTCTATTTGATGTGACACTGTCATTATATCTCCTTTATGCCTCTAATCAAGCTTTACTTTAGTTCTTTGAATATATTATAATGGCTAATTTGCAAAATTTTCCTGTTAAATCCAGTTTCTAGTCACTCTCACAGGCAACTTCTGTTGCCTGTTTCCCCCAACCCCCAGTGTATGTGTCATACTCTGCTGTTTCTCTGCATGCCTCAAAATTTTTTGTTGGAAACTGGACATTTGAGAACATATTGTAGCAAATATTAGTACTGCTCCCACAACTTGTTATTATTTCCTTCTTAATTTTTTTAGAATAAATTATTTCAGTGACCTCTATCTCCCTTCCCTCCTCCTTACCACTCACACTGTTAGGTCTCTGATGTTGCTCCTCAGGAGGGCAAAGTTTTGAGTATTCCACGGTTACCTTGGAATCATAGTGGTATTGGTATAGTTATCTTCCATGTTTTCCCTGATCACATCCAGCCATTTAGCTCCTATTTTACAGTGTCTTGGAGCAGAAATTCAACTATGAACTAATCTAATCAATTTGTATCTCCTTCTAAGGAATAGTTCCTGAGGTAGTACTTATTCTGAACCCAGGCAGGCCCCTCCTATGTGTTTTATTCCCTGGTTTTCTCCTGCATACTTACTGGCCTATATTCCAGGCTATATTTTCATTAGAGGAATGAATATCCTCTTGATTCCCTTTCACCACAACTTTCACTGTTTTTGAGAGGGCTCTTAGGTTTAAATGCCTCTACACTCGTTGCAAATGAATTAAGCTTCTTGGGGAAGAGACTGGGAACTACCTGTTTGATAGCCTGCTTCTTTCCCTCACTCTCCCCACACTCAGGCAAAATCTCTAAGCAAGGTTCTGTAGCTGGAGGTGAGAACAATGGCAAGCTTCTGAATAACACTTTCACTCTAGGAGCAGAACACTCAGTGGAGGGGTTTCAGTAGTTTGAGATCTTCTCAGCTTACCTCTCCTGATGTGGAATGACTGCCTCAAAAATCAAGGAAAGGGCTATTGGGTCCCCAATATTCTTAGCATGTCATACTCAAGTTAGAGCCTTCATTTCACAAGTGGGGGTTGAGGCCACGTGTAGAGAGACTCATGCCCATAATCCCAGCAATTTGGAAGGCTGATGTAGAAGGATTGCTCAAGGCCAGGAGTTTGAGAGCAGCTTGGTCAACATAATGAGACTCTGTCTCTACAAAACCAAAACCAAAAACCACACACGCACACACACACCACCACCACACACACACCCTATGTGGGGAATGGGCATAAGAAAGGAGCTCCTACCTCTTGACCACAGTTACCTGGAAAATAGCCTCAGCAACCAGTAGCTGGGTGCAGAATGAGAAATGTGGTTTTACTCCTCCCAAGAAGAATGCTTCCAGATGGGGGAGAGGGAGTCCTATATTCTTGGCTGCTGTAGCCTGGAGTGAAGTTTCTACCTTGCTGATCTGGGAGGAGGAAAGAGAGAGCAGGCTTGATTCATATGCCACAGACTTGAGCAGATATTTCTTCACTTACCGTTTGACCTTAGGACCATTTCCGGAGGCTTTAAGTGTTTTGTTTTCTAAATAATTTTCACCAGTTTTTCTGGAAAGTGGGTTAGCAGAGCTAACCACTTGAGGGATTCCAGAAGTCAATCCCTCAGAGGTCTTTGAACCTCTTCTATTTTTCTGTATATCCACTCTTTTTATTCCATCCAGTCCCAAGGCTTTAAATATAAACTATACACTGATTGCTCTCAAATTTACATCTTCTCCAAGGACCCATCCCCCTAAACTTGAGTCAAATACTGTATGCGGCTTCCTAGTTAACATCTCCACTCAGATATCTAATAGGCATCTCAAATTTAATATGTCTAAAATTGAACTCTTGTTCTATACCTCACCCTAAAACCTGCTTTATCCATAGTCTTCTCTATCTCAGTAAATAGAATGTTTTTCCTTTTTATAGTATATACAAATTTTTATCTTCCTGTTGCTTTGGACAGAAACCTTGGTATTATTCTTAACTCTTTTCCCCTCCTTATCCCACATGCAATCTGCCAGCAAAATTTAAAAGATCTATCTTTAAAATATATCAAGATTTGACCACTTCTCACCCCCTGCAGCCAGCTCAAGCCACTATTATCTCTCCTGTGGATTACTGCCATAGCTTATTAACTATTGTAAACTTGTGCCTACCCTCAAGATGTGTCTCCCCTTCTGTCTCCTAACATGCCAGAGTGATTCTGTTAAAACCTAAACCATATCATGTTACTCCTCTCATTAAAACTATTTGATGTCTTCTCATCACACAGAAAGTTATGTTCTCACAATGTCCTAAAAGACTCCACAATATCTTTCCACTCCATACCCAGTTTACTATATGATCTTATCTGCTATTACTGTTTTCCTACAACCACTCAGCTCCATCCTAGTCATTCTGCTAATTAACACACAAACCTCACATTTATCTCAGAACCTTTGCACGTGTTATTCCCTCTGCCAAGAATACTTTCCTGAGATTGCATTCATATCTCCTTCAGGTCTTTGTTCTTATGATATCTTTTCAGTGGGGCTTATTCTGACCTCCACATTTAAAATTAATGTACTCTCTCTGCCATCACTCTCTATTCCCTTTCCCTGCTTGCCATAATTTAATGTAATGCATATTTCACTTATTTATTTTGTATATTGTCTGTTTCGCTGCCAATTGACTGTAACCTCCATGAGGGCTGGGATAATTTTCTCTTTTGTTCACCACTCAACATCTGAGAACAGTGTCTGGCACAAAATTGGTTCTCAATAAATACTTGCTGAATGAATGAACGAGCCGGTTTCAACAGAGGGAAGAAGCCTAAGGGCACTTCTGGTATGGGAGAATAGGGAATAGAAACAGAAGGCTTAAGACCTCTTTATTCTCATGGCAAATTGGGCACAAACAAGCTTTGGGCATGTATATGAGCTCAGGTGTACCTCAGTGCCCAACACTGCCTTTTCCACTCTATCATCCAGTCAAGTCTTTAGGTATTTGATATGTAAATCACTTGACTTGGGCCATGGCAATGCTTCCCAATGGCCATGGGCATAGACTCCCACTAAACAGATATAAACAAACTGGTGGTTTTCTAATCTCCTCCACATTTTACCAACTGTTTAGTTACATGACTTCGTATGCCAATATACATGAGATTAAAGGGAAGCGGATGAGGGTGGCAGGGGTAGTGTTTGGAATATATGTGTTGTGGGTCTGGAGTCAAAGTCAAAGTTCAGCCTCAGTTATTACTTTGCTCAGAACTTCAGTATCTCACTCAGGAATCTTCCACAGACATGCCATTGTACAAATATCATAATAAGATAATAAAGAGATCTACATGGAACCCTGGAACCCTATTTCCACATTTGATGAATGAAGAATCTGAGGCCCAGAGAGGGGAAGAAACTTGCCAAAGTTCCTAAATATAGCGAATGGAAGAAATCGAAATCCTTGCTTCTTGCCACATAGTCTGATGCTGTTTCAAATAGGAGACATTGAATTCTTTTTCATGGGGTACCCCAACTGAAGAGAACCCCTAAAATCAGCAGGAATACTTAACAGAAGCCAAATGCAATATAATACATAGTGCGTATACTTACAAAGAGAATTTCATCTCAGCAATAATTAAGGGATATGTGTTTAGACTTTCGCAGGCAGGTACATGTTAGTTCAGGCTTCTAACTTCATTTTAACAAAGCAAAGCCAGGACTCATTTAATTAATCTTGTCAATGAAATTCCCTGATAAGTAGGTCTGATACTGCAATTTGCAAAGTAGGAGTTTAGTCAACTTCAGCACTGCCTCTTTTCTTTTGATTTTTTAAAAAAATAGTTTAAAGCATCAAATTCACAAGGCACATTGACAGTAGGGTTATTTGGAATTAAGTTTTTTATCTGTTATAAGCTGGGTACCTCTGGAAACAGACTCTGTGGTAGAGATGTTTGTGCAGGAAGTTTATTGGGGAGTGCTCTTGAGAACAGTATCTGAGAGGGACTAAAAGAAGCAGGACTAAGAAGAGAGAGAAATTGCAACAGAGGACCCCTCCAACTTCATGAGGAGTCCTGAGATTGAGACAGCACTTCAGAGATGTTTCAAATTGAGGCAAGTGCTCTAGGTCTTTGTATTTTCACATGGGCCTGTCAATGGATGTAGTCTGCACCTGAACTAGAGGATGCATAATGTTGAATAGGGCAGATCCCTCAGCCTAGGACAATTCCTGGGAAGGAATTGTCTAGTTACACCTTGGCAGATAACATTCCAGGCAGCTAGACATGAGTGCCTGAGTTCTTCATGGAGGATGAGGGTTATACAGTACCCATCACACTTCCCTTCCTTTAGATTTGGCCCTCCCCCACTTCCACACACCAGCATCATCAAATGGTTTATTTCACTCCTTCCTTGCCTTACTCTTTGCATTATTATGCCTATAGCAGTGTTCAGCAGAATTGCATTCTCTTTCTCTTTGGTTTTGAAATATTGCTTTTTCTTCTTTTTTATATATCCTCCAGAAGACTAACTTGGAGGGTGAAATATAGCTTTTGTTGATAATTGAGGTCTATAGGCAGGAAGAAGTAGCCATAAGCTGGGAACAACAACAGCTTAGTTTTTAATATATTAATTTAACGGGTTCTGTTTTTTATATACCTTTTATACAAGGTATACTCTTTTATTTTTATTTATTTATTATTTATTTTTACTTTACGTTCCAGGGTACATGTGCACAACGTGCAGGTTTGTTACATATGTATACATGTGCCATGTTGGTGTGCTGCACCCATTAACTCGTCATTTACATTAGGTATATCTCCTAATGCTATCCCTCCCCTCTAAGGTATACTCTTTTATACAAGAGCTGCCTGTCCTGCCCAACATACCTTGCCAGGGACTGTTTAGGATCTACAGGAAAGGCTTTGTACTTACAAGTAAACTAACTTCAAAAATTTGGCAATATGTATTTGAAAATGATTTTAAAATTTTGAAATCCTGCCATTCGTGAAAGTGGATTAATCTGGAGAACATTATGCTAAATGAAATAAGCCAGACACGGAAAAAAAGATACTGTGTCATATCACTTCTTTGTGGAATCCAAAAAAGTCAAACCCATAGAAACAGAGTAGAATGTTGGTTGCCAGAGGCTGCATAGGAAGGTGGATTGGAGACATGTTTGTAAAAGGGTGCAAACTTTCAGTTCTGAAATGAATACGTTCTGAGGGTCTAACGTACCATATGGTTGACTATAGTTAATAATACTGCACTGTAGACTTGAAATTTGTGAATTGAGTAGACCTTAAGTGTCCTCACCACACCCAAACAAAATGGTAACTATATGCAGTGATGGATGTATTAATTAGCTTTATTGTGGTAATCATATCATATTGGATATGTATGTCAAATCATCGTGCATACCTTGAATATATATAACTTTATTTGTCAATTATGCCTCAGTAAACCTGGAAAAAAGCAAATAAACAAACAATAACAGGATCAGGCATTAAAGAAAAAATTTTGAAAGCCAGGAAAGTAAACAGTAAAGATGATGAGATATACATTTAAAAATATACCCAACTCTTGTTCCAAGAACTACCACAGGAATATACCAGGAAAACTGAAAGAATTCACAGACCCTTTGAAAGAAGCAGCTTGCCATTGCAAACGGTGGTGAGACAGCTGAAAAACGGAGTTCCCAAAGTGTGAGAGGGAAAAAGTCGGCCTCTGAACACCCATCCCCACTGGGGAACCTGAAAATCCAGATCATGGGAGAAGGATTTAACCTTATCTAGGGCTGAAACAGATTTAGGGAGGTGAGTGAAATATAAAAGTAGAAGAAGCAGTGTGAAGAGCCTTGTAGGCACTCCCAGTCTTCAGCTTGAGCCCCAGGGAGACCATTCCTGGTATCTCACAGAGGTCCTGGGGGAAGGGAAGGCAGTCAGCAGAATGGGGGATGGGCCACAGGGTGACAGAAGGTCCTAGCTGAACCTCTGTAATAATTTTGACTGAGCACAAACTTTCCTGAGAAGAATACAGGGTTAGGGAGAAGTCTACAGGAAGTGCAGATATGAGTGCAGAAGCCACAGCTGAAGTTGCAGGCAGGTGGGGAGGTGAAGCCTGAAAGCCCTGCTTGCTTTCTCAGCAAGGAGGCTTGTGGTCTGGGGCAAGATCACAGCCCTGCTCTCCAGCTGCCTAGATATAAACTCTGCCATTGGTGGGGCACAGTGGGAGTGAGATTGGCCTTGCTGGCTGCATGAGAGCTAGGTGAGGTCTGTCACTGCCGGCTTTCCCTCACTTTTCTGGTGACCCATATGACACAGCAGAGGCAACCATAATGCCCCTGGGAACATAACTCCATTGGCCTGAGAACTCTCCCACCCCCAGCACTCAAAGTGGCCACAGCAAGCTCCACCCAAGGACAGTCTGATCTCAGACCTGCCTAACCCTGCCCCAACCTGATGATTTTTCTCTACCTGCCCTGGTAACCTAAGACAAAAGACCTAAGCTATTGGGAGCTCTATGGTCCCACCCATCACCTAAAAAACCCTAGTACTCATCCTGGCCAACATAGGGCAAGATTATATCCCCCTTCTACCACTGCAGCTGGTGCTGTCTTGAAAGCATCACCTGCTGGCTGGATGCCAACCAAGCCATTACATCAACTCATAACAGAACAATCCTGCTCCAAAGAAGGAGAAAACACCAGCTAATTTTACCACTTGCAACACCCTGGTTAGTCAGAGATCCTGAGTCTGTCCACATGACAACTTCACTGCTAGCATAACCAGCATTTGTGGAAACCAGTGCACTAAACAAAACTACAACCAGGGACTCCCACAGAGTTCACTTCACCCCCTGCCACTTCCACTGGAGCAAGTGCTAGTATCTATGGCTGGGAGACCTGAAGATGAATCACATCCCAGGACTCTTTGCAGACATACTCCACCACCAGCCTAAATCCCAGTAGCCCCACTGGGTGGCTAGACCAAAGAAGGCAATAACAATCAGTGCAGTCTGACTCTTAGGAAGCCTTATCCCTAGAGGAAGAGGGAGAGAACCACATCAATGAATCACCCCATTGGACAAAAGAATCTGAACGGCAGCCCTCGAGTTCCAGAACGTTCCACTGAAACAGTCTACCCAAATTAGAAGAAACCAGAAAAGTAATTCTGGTAATATGACAAAACAAGGATCTATAAAACCCCCAAAAGATCACACTAGCTCTCCAGCAGTGGATCCCAACGAAGAAGAACTCTCTGAATTGCAGATATAGAATTCAGAAGGTTGATTATTAAGCTACTCAAAGAGGCACCAGACAAAGGTGAAAAACAACTTAAAGAAAATTTTAGAAAATAACAAAATATAGATGAAAAAGTCTCCAGAGTAATAGATATCATAAAGAAAAGACAATCACAGCTTCTGGAAATGAAAGTGCACTTAGAGAAATGCAAAATACATTGGAAACTTTCAACAATAAAATAAAACAAATAGAAGAAAGAACTTCCACGCTCGAAGAAAAGGCTTTTGAATTAATGCAATCCAACAAAGGCAAAGGAAAAAGAATTTAAAAATGAACAAAGCCTCCAAGAAATTTGGGATTATGTTAGATGACCAAACATAAGAATAATTGTTCCTGAGGAAGAGAAATCTAAAAGTTTGGAAAACTTATTTGAGAGGATAATCAAGAAAAACTTCCCTGGTCTTGCTAAAGATATAGGCATCCAAATATAAGAAACTCAGAGAGCACCCAGGAAATTCATTGCAAAAAGATCATCACCTAGGAACATAGTCATCAGGTTATCTAAAGTCAAGACAAAGAAAATAATCTTAAGAGCTATGAGGCGAAAGGATCAGGTAACATATGAAGAAAAACCTGTAAGATTAACTGCAGATTTCTCAGCAGAAACCCTGCAAGCCAGAAGGGACTCAGGTCCTATTGATAACCTCCTTAAACAAATTATCAGTCATTTTGTATCCAGTGAAACTAAGTTTCATAAATGAAAGAGAGGTAAAGTCTTTCTCAGACACACAAATGCTGAGAGAATTTGCCACAACCAAGCCAGCACTAAAAGAAATGCTAGAAGGAATCCTAGATCCTGAAATAAAACCTTGAAATACACCAAAATAGAACCTTCCTTTTTTATTTTTTTTATTTTTTTATTTTTTATTATTATTATACTTTAAGTTCTAGGGTACATGTGCATAACGTGCAGGTTTGTTACATATGTACACTTGTGCCATGTTGCTGTGCTGCATCCATCAACTCGTCAGCACCCATCAACTCGTCATTTACATCAGGTATAACTCCCAATGCAATCCCTCCCCCTTCCCCCCTCCCCATGATAGGCCCTGGTGTGTGATGTTCCCCTTCCCGAGGCCAAGTGATCTCATTGTTCAGTTCCCACCTATGAGTGAGAACATGAGACTTCATGTCTAAAACACCAAAAGCAATGGCAGCAAAAGCCAAAATTGACAAATGGGATCTAATTAAACTAAAAAGCTTCTGCACAGCAAAAGAAACTACCATCAGAGTGAACAGGCAACCTACAGAATGGGAGAAAATGTTTGCAATCTACTCATCTGACAAAGGGCTAATATCCAGAACCTACAAAGAACTCAAACAAATTGACAAGAAAAAAACAAACAACCCCATCAAAAAGTGGGCAAAGGATATGAACAGACATTTCTCAAAAGAAGACATTCATACAGCCAACAGACACATGAAAGAATGCTCATCATCACTGGCCATCAGAGAAATGCAAATCAGAACCTTCTTAAAGCATTAATCTCACAGAACCTATAAAACAATAATACAATAAGAAAAACAAGGTATTTGGGTAACAACTAGCATGATGAATAGAATAGTACCTCACATCTCAATACTAACATTGAATACAAATGGCCTAAATGCTCTACTCAAAAGATGCAGAATGGCAGAATGGATAAAAATCCACCAATCAAGTATCTGCTGTCTTGAACAGACTCACCTCTCACATAAGAACTCACATAAACTTAAGGTAAAGGGGTGGAAAAAGATATTCCATACAAATAGACACCAAAAGCAAGCAAGAGTAGCTATTCTTATATCAGACAAAACAGATATTAAAGCAACAACAGTTTAAACAGATGAAGAGGGGCATTATATACTGATAAAAGGATTAGACCAACAGGAAAATATCACAATCATAAATACATATGCATCTAACACTGGAGCTCCCAAATTTATAAAACAATTACTACCAGACCTAAGAAATGAAATAAATGGCAATAGTGGGAAACTTCAGTACTCTACTGATAGCACTAGACAGGTCATCAAGACAGAAAGTCAACAAAGAAACAATGGACTTAAACTATACCCTTAGAAGAAATGGACTTAACAGATGTATACAGAACATTCTACCCAACAACTGCAGAATATACATTCTTTTCATCAGCACATGGAACATTCTCCAAGATAGACCATATGATAGGCCACAAAAAGTGACTCGATAAATTTAAGAAAATCAAAATGATATCGAGTACTCTTGCAGACCACAGTGGAATAAAATTAGAAATCAACTTTGATAGGAACACTCAAAAGTATACAAATACATAAAAATTTAAAAATCTTCTGAATGATCCTTTGGTCAACAATGAAATCAAGAAGCAAATTAAAAAGTTCTTTGAACTGAACAATAATAGTGACACAGCCAGTCAAAACCTCTGGGATACAGCAAAAGCAGTGCTGAAACAAAAGTTCATAGTATTAAATGCCTACATCAAAAAGTCTGAAAGAGCACAAACAGAAAACTAAGCTCACACATCAGTGAACTAGAGAAACAAGAAAAAATCAAACCCAAACCCAGCAGAAGAAGAGAAATAACAAAGATCAGCGCAGAACTAAATGATATTGAAACAAAAAAATACAAAAGACAAATGAAACAAAAAGATGGTTCTTTTGAAAGATAAACAAAAGTGAAAGCCCATTAGCAAGATTAACCAGAAAAGAAGGAAGAAGACCCTAATGAGCTCAATTAGAAATAAAATGAGAGATATTACAACCAATAGCACAGAAGTACAAAGGATCATTCAAAGTTGCTGTGAACAACTTCATGTGCGAAAACCAGAAAACCTAGAGAAGAGGGATAAATTGCTTGAAATATACAACCCCCCTAGATTAAACTATGAGGAAATAAAACCTTTGAATATACCAATAACAAGTAGCAAGAATGAAACAGTAATAAAAAAAAATTGCCAACAACAAAAAGTCCAGGACCAGATGCATTCACAGCTGAATTCTAACAAGCCTTCAAAGAAAAATTGGTATCAATCCTATTATAACTATTCCAAAGGATAGAGACAGAGGGAATCCTCCCTAAATCATTTTATGAAGCCATTATCACCCTAATACCAAAACCAGGAAAGGACATAACAAAAAAAAGAATACTACAGACCAATATCCTGATGAACATAGATGTAAATATCCTTGAAAAAATACTAGCTAAATGAATTCAACAGCATATCAAAAAGATAACACACCATGATTAAGTGGGTTTCATACCAGGGATGCAGAGTTAGTTTAACATATGCAAGTCAATAAATGAGATACACTACATAAACATAAGTAAAAGCAAAAATCATATCATCTCAATAGATGCAGAAAATCATTTGACAAAATTTAGCATCCCTTTATGATTAAAACTCTCAGCAAAACTGGCATAAAAGGGACATACCTTAAGGTAATAGAAGCTATCTATGACAAATCCACAGACAACATTATACTAAATGGGGAAAAGTTCAAAGCATTTCCCTTGAGAACTGAAACAAGACAAAGATGCCTACTTTCTCCAATTCTATTTGACATAGTACCAGAAGTCCTAGCCAGAGCAGTCAGACAAGTGAAAGAAATAAAGGCATCCACATTGGTAATGAAAAAATCAAACTATTGCTGTTTGCTGATGACATGATCAAATACCTGAAAACCCTGAAGACTCATCCAAAAAGCTCAGAGACCCGATAACTGAATTCAGTAATGTTTCAGGATACAAACTTAGTGTACCCAAATCAGTAGCACTGCTATACACCAGCAGTGCCCAAGCTGAGGATCAAATCAGGAACTCAACCCCTTTTACAACAGCTGCAAAAAACAAAAACAAAGCCCTTAGGAATATACCTAACCAAAGAGGTAAAATATCTCTACAAGAAAAAACACTGCTGAAATAAATTATTGATGATACAAACAAATAAAAACACGTCCCATGCTCATGGATGGGGGAGCATACTGTTGAAAGCAAGCTATAAATTCAATGCAATTCCCATCAAAATGCCACCATCATTCTTCACAGAGCTAGAAACAACAATTCTAAAATTTATATGGAACAAAGAAAGAGCCTACATAGCCAAAGCAAGACTAAACAAAAAGAACAAATCTGGAGGTATCACGTTACTTGACTTCAAAGTATACTACAAGGCTGTAGTTGCCAAAACAACATGGTACTGGTTTGAAAATAGGCCCAATGCAGCAGAATAGAGAACCCAGAAAGAAAGCCAAATACTTAACAGTCAACTCATATTTAACAAAGCAAACAAAAACTAAAGTGGGGAAAGGACACCCTATTCAACAAATGGTGCTGGCATAATTGGCAATCCAAAACTAGAAGAATGAAACTGAATTTTCATCTCTCACCTAATACAAAAATCAACTCAACATAGATCAAAAACTTAAATCTAAGACCTGATGCCATAAAAGTTGTAGAAGATAACATCAGAAAAACTCTTCTAAATATTGGCCTAGGCAAAAAGTTTATGAACAAGAACCCAAAAGCAAATGGAACAAAAATAAAGATAGATGGAACTTAATTAAAGTAAAAAGTTTCTGCACAGAAAAAAAAAAAAAAAAAATCAGTGGAGTTAACAGACAACCCACAGAGTGGGAGAAAATCCTCACAAGCTATGCATCCAACAAAGGACTAATATCCAGAATCTCCAAGCAACTAAAACAAATCAGCAAGAATAAAATGAACAACCCCATCAAAAAGTGGGCTAAGAACATGAATAGACAGTTCCCCAAAGAAGATATACAAATATCCAGCAAACAGGAAAAAAATGCTCAACATCACTAATGATCAGGGAAATGCAAATCAAAACCACAATGCAATACCACCTTACTCCTGTAAGAATGGCCATAATTAAAAATAAATAAATAATACATATTGGCATGGATGTGGCAAAAAGGGAACACTTTTACAGTGCTGTTGGGAATGTAAACTAGTATAAGCAGTATGGAAAACAGTATGGAGATTCCCTAAAGAACTAAAAGTAGATCTACCATTTGATCCTGTAATCACACTATTGGGTATCTACCCAGAGAAAAGGAACTCGTTATACGAAAAAGACACTTACACAGGCATGTTTATAGCAGCACAATTTACAATTGCAAAAATATGAAACCAGCCTACATGCCCATCAACCAATGAGTGGATAAAGAAAATGTGTGCATGTATCATGAAATAGTTCTCAGCCATAAAAAGGAATGTATCAATGGCATTCACAGCAACCTAGATGGAGTTGGAGACCATTATTCTAAGTGAAGTAACTCAGAAATGGAAATCCAAACATCGTATATTCTCACTTATAATTGGGAACTATGCTATGAGGATACAAAGGCATAAGAATGACATAATGGACTCTGGGGACTTGAGGGGAAGGGTGGGAGGGGGTTGAGGGATACAAGACTACACATTGGGTGCAGTGCACACTGCTCGGGTGATGGGTACACCAAAATCTTAGAAATCACATCTAAAGAATTCATCCATGTAACTAAACACCACCTGTTTCCCAAAAAGGAATGAAATAATAATAAAAAGCAAAACAACAAAAAAGAAAATGTACCCAATATACCCAACAGACATTTTGATATCTAAGAAATAAGGTAAGATAGACATATGCAAAGTGATACAAATAATCATTTGGAATAAATGTGAATCAATAGTATTTCTTCAGAACACTGGCTATCCTTTTAGTTAATAGATTTTTGTTCATAAGAAATTTACGGTTTCTGGGGGGTTGCACAAGATGGCCGAATAGGAACAGCTCCAGCCTCCAGCTCCCAGCCTTTGAAGACAGCAGTGGTTCTCCCAGCAAGGAGGTTGAGATCTGAGAATAGACAGACTGCCTGCTCAAGTGGGTCCCTGATCTCGAGTAGCCTAACTGGGAGACATCCCCAACTAGGTGCAGACTGACACCTCACACCTCACACGGTTGGGTACACCCCTGAGATGAAGCTTCCAGAGCAAGAATCAGACAGCAACACTCACTGTTCAGCAATATTCTATCTTCTGCAGCCTCCGCTGCTGATACCCAGGCAAACAGGGTCTGGAGTGAACCTCAAGCAAATTCCAACAGACCTATAGCTGAGGGTCCTGACTGTTAGAAGGAAAAGTAACAAACAAAAAGGACAACCACACCAAAACCTCATCAGTACGTCACCATCATCAAAGACCAAAGGCAGATAAAACCACAATGATGGGGACAAAGCAGTGCAGAAAAGCTAGAAATTCAAAAAATCAGAGTGCATCTCCCCCTCCAAGGAATGCAGCTCATCTCCAGCAATGGAACAAAGCTGGATGGAGAATAACTTTGAGGAGTTGAGAGAAGAAGGCTTCAGTCCATCAAACTTCTCAGAGCTAAAGGAGGAACTACGTAACCAGCGCAAAGAAACAAAAAACCTTGAAAAAAGAATGGATGAATGGATAACTAGAATAATCAATGCAGAGAAGACCTTAAAAGAACTGATAGAGATGAAAACCATAACACGAGAACTACGTGACAAATGCACAAGCTTCAGTAACCGAATGGATCAACTGGAAGAAAGAGTATCAGCAATTGAAGATCAAATGAATGAAATGAAGCGAGAAGAGAAGTGTAGAGAAAAAAGAGTAAAAAGAAACGAACAAAGCCTCCAAGAAGTATGGGATTATGTGAAAAGACCAAATCTACGTCTGATTGGTGTGCCTGAAAGTAATGGGGAAAATGGAACCAAGTTGGAAAACACTCTGCATAATATCATCCAGGAGAACTTCCCCAACCTAGTAAGGTAGGCCAACATTCAAATTCAGGAAATACAGAGAATGCCAGAAAGATACTCCTTGAGAAGAGCAACTCAAAAACACATAATTGTCAGATTCACCAAAGTTGAAATGAGAGAAAAAATGTTAAGGGCAACCAGAGAGAAAGGTCGGGTTACCCACAAAGGGAAGCCCATCAGACTAACAGCAGATCTCTCCACAGAAATTCTACAAGCCAGAAGAGAGTGAGGGCCAATATTCAACATTCTTAAAGAAAAGAATTTTCAATCCAGAATTTCATATCCAGCCAAACTAAGTTTCATAAGTGAAGGAGAAATAAAATCCTTTACAGACAAGCAAATGCTTAGAGATTTTGTCACCACCAGGCCTGCCCTACAAGAGATCCTGAATGAAGCACTTAACATGGAAAGGAACAACAAGTAACAGCCATTGCAAAAACATGCCAAAATGTAAAGCCCATTGATGCTAGGAAGAAACTGCATCAACTAATGAGCAAAATAACCAGCTAATATCATAATGACAGGATCAAGTTCACACATAACAATATTAACCATAAATGTAAATGGACTAAATGGTCCAATTAAAAGACACAGAGTGGCAAACTGGATAAAGAGTCAAGACCCATCAGTTTGCTGTATTCAGGAGACCCATCTCACATGCAGAGACACACTTAGGCTCAAAATAAAGGGATGGAGGAAGATCTACCAAGCAAATGGAAAACAAAAAAAGCAGGGGTTGCAATACTAGTCTCTGATAAAACAGACTTTAGACCATCAAAGATCAAAAGAGACAAAGAAGGCCATTACATAATGGTAAAGGGATGAATTCATCAGGAAGAGCTAACTATCCTAAATCTATATGCACCCAATACAGGAGCACCCAGATTCATAAAGCAAGTCCTTAGAGACTTACAAAGAGACTTAGACTCCCACACAATAATAATGAGAGACTTTAACATCCCACTGTCAACATTAGACAGATCAATGAGACAGAAATTTAACAAGGATGTGCAGGAATTGAACTCAACTCTGCACCAAGCAGACCTAATAGACATCTACAGAACTCTCCACCCCAAATCAACAGAATATACATTCTTCTCAGCACCACATCGCACTTATTTCAAAATTGACCACATAGTTGGAAGTAAAGCACTCCTCAGCAAATGGAAAAGAACAGAAATTATAACAAACTGTCTCTCAGACCACAGTGCAATCAAACTAGAACTCAGGACTAAGAAACTCAATCAAAACTGCTCAACTATATGGAAACTGAACAACCTGCTCCCGAATGACTACTGGGTACATAACGAAATGAAGGCAGAAATAAAGATGTTCTTTGAAACCAATGAGAACAAAGATACAACATACCAAAATCTCTGGGACACATTTAAAGCAGTGTGTAGAGGGAAATTTATAGCACTGAATGCCCACAAGAGAAATCAGGAAACACTTAAATTGACACCCTAACATCACAATTAAAAGAACTAGAGAAGCAAGAGCAAACACATTCGAAAGCTAGCAGAAGGCAAGAAATAACTAAGATCAGAGCAGAACTGAAGGAGATAGAGACACAAAAAAACCCTCCAAAAAATCAATGAATCCATGAGCTGGTTTTTTGAAAAGATCAATAAAATTGATGGACCACTAGCAAGACTAATAAAGAAGAAAAGAGAGAAGAATCAAATAGATGCAATAAAAAATGATAAAGGGGACATCACCACCGACCCCACAGAAATACAAACTACCATCAGAGAATACTATAAACACCTCTACGCAAATAAACCAGAAAACCTAGAAGAAACGGATGATTTCATGGACACTTACACTCTCCCAAGACTAAACCAGGAAGAAATTGAATCCCTGAATAGACCAATAGCAGACTCTAAAATTGAAGCAATAATTAATAGCCTACCAACCAAAAAAAAGTCCAGCACCAGACAGATTCACAGCCGAATTCTACCAGAGGTACAAGGAGGAACTGGTACCATTCCTTCTGAAACTATTCCAATCAATAGAAAAAGAGGGAATCCTCCCTAACTCATTTTATGAGGCCAACATCATCCTGATACCAAAGCCTGGCAGAGACACAACAAAAAAAGAGAATTTCAGACCAATATCCCTGATGAACATCGATGCAAATATCCTCAATAAAGTACTGAGAAACCAAATCCAGCAGCACATCAAAACCTTATCCACCATGATCAAGTGGGCTTCATTCCTGGGATGCAAGGCTGGTTCAACATACGCAAATTAATAAACGTAATCCAGCATATAAACAGAACCAAAGACAAAAACCACATGATTCTCTCAATAGATGCAGAAAAGGCCTTTGACAAAATTCAACAGCCCTTCATGCTAAAAACGCTCAATAAATTCAGTATTGATGGAACGTATCTCAAAATAATGAGTTACTTATGACAAACCCATAGCCAATATCATACTGAATGGGCAAAAACTGGAAGCATTCCCTTTGAAAACTGACACAAGACAGGGATGCCCTCTCTCACCACTCCTATTCAACATAGTGTTGGAAGTTCTGGCTAGGGCAATCAGGCAAGAGAAAGAAATCAAGGGTATTCAGTTAGGAAAAGAAGAAGTCAAATTGTCCCTGTTTGCAGATGACATGATTGTATATTTAGAAAACCCCATTGTCTCAGCCCAAAATCTCCTTAAGCTGACAAGCAACTTCAGCAAAGTCTCAGGATACAAAATTAATGTGCAAAAATCACAAGCATTCTTATACACCAGTAACAGACAAACAGAGAGCCAAACCAGGAATGAACTCCCATTCACAATAGCTTCAAAGAGAAAAAAATACCTAGGAATCCAAGTCACAAGGGATGTAAAGGACCTCTTCAAGGAGAACTACAAACCACTGCTCAGTGAAATAAAAGAGGACGCAAACAAATGGAAGAACATACCATGCTCATGGATAGGAAGAATCAATATTGTGAAAATTTCCATACTGCCCAAGGTAATTTATAGATTCAATGCCATCCCCATCAAGCTACCAATGAGTTTCTTCACAGAATTGGAAAAAACTGCTTTAAAGTTCATATGGAACCAAAAAAGACCCCACATTGCCAAGACAATCCTAAGCCAAAAGAACAAAGCTAGAGGCATCATGCTACCTGACTTCAAACTATACTTCAAGGCTACAGTAACCAAAACAGCATGGTACTGGTACCAAAATAGAGATATGGACCGATGGAACAGAACAGAGGCCTCAGAAATAATACCACACATCTACAGCCATCTGATCTTTGACAAACCTGAGAAAAACAAGAAATGGGGAAAGGATTCCCTATTTAATAAATGGTGCTGGGAAAATTGGCTAGTTATAAGTAGAAAGCTGAAACTGGATCCTTTCCTTACTCCTTGTATGAAAATTAATCAAGATGGATTAGAGACTTACATGTTAGACCTAAAACCATAAAAACCCTAGAAGAAAACCTAGGGAATACCATTCAGGACATAGGCATGGGCAAGGACTTCATGTCTAAAACACCAAAAGTAATGGCAACAAAAGCCAAAATTGACAAATGGGATCTAATTAAACTAAAGAGCTTCTGCACAGCAAAAGAAACTACCATCAGAGTAAACAGGCAACCTACAGAATGGGAGAAAATTTTTGCAATCTACTCATCAGACAAAGGGCTAATATCCAGAACCTACAAAGAACTCAATCAAATTTACAAGAAAAAAACAAACAACCCCATCAAAAGGTGGGCAAAGGATATGAACAGACACTTCTCAAAAGAAGATATTTATACAGCCAACAGACACATGAAAAAATGCTCATTACCACTGGCCATCAGAGAAATGCACATCAAAACCACAATGAGATACCATCTCACAGCAGTTAGAATGGCAATCATTAAAAAATCGGGAAACAACAGGTGCTGGAGAGGATGTGGAGAAATAGGAACACTTTTACACTGTTGATGGGACCATAAACTAGTTCAACCATCGTCGAAAACTGTGGCAATTCCTCAAGGATCTAGAACTGTAAATACCAGTTTACCCAGCCATCTCATTACTGGGTATATACCCTAAGGATTATAAATCATGCTGTTATAAAGACACATACACACATATGTTTATTGCAGCACTATTCACAATAGCACAGACTTGGAATCAACCCAAATGTCCATCAGTGACAGATTGGATTAAGAAAATGTGGCACATATACACCATGGAATACTATGCAGCCATAACAAGGGATGAGTTTGTGTCCTTTGTAGGGACATGGATGCAGCTGGAAACCATCATTCTCAGCAAACTATCGCAAGAACAGAAAACCAAACACTGCATTTTCTCACTCATAGGTGGGAATTAAACAGTGAGATCACCTGGACACAGGAAGGGGAACATCACACACTGGAGCCTATTGTGGGGAGGGGGGCGGGAGGAGGGATAGCATTAGGAGATATACCTAATGTAAATGACGAGTTAATGTGTGCAGCACGCCAACATGGCACAAGTATACATATGTAACAATCCTGCACGTTGTGCACATGTACCCTAGAACTTAAAGTATAATAATAATGATAATAATAAAAGAAATTTAAAATTACAGTGCAGTGGGTTAAGCATCACCAAAGTCAACTTCAATTAAGGGATTCTGGGAGCTTAGTGCAAAAAGATACTGCCAAATTTTTCATCAGAGGACTAAGTATTAATAGAAAATCATATCAGACTTCCCTTTCTCAGCTATATAGTGCAATTTTTGGTTCATAGGCTAAATCTAGTATTGCATGTGAAATACTATCTAGTAGAAACATAAATTGTGATATACAGTAGAAGAATGTAACCTGGACTAATTTGAGGACCTGTGTTCTAGAAAGTCATATCGACGTGATCAAACTTAGTTTCCATTGTCTGCTCCTGCACTTACTTCTTGTATGCCATTATCAAGTTACTTAATCTCAATAGATCTGCTTTCTTATCTCTAAAATAGAGATAACAATAGGTCCTACCTCCTAGGGTTGTTGGAAGGTTTAAGTGAGATAAAGGATATTGCATAGAAAATAGGGTTTAATATTAATTCTCTTTTGTCTTCTCCCAACTCAACTCTTTATGATGTGACTTCAGGTTAGGCACCTAAGTCAAATTTTCTCACCTGTAAAACAGGAATAGTAATTGTGGGCCTAATTACTCCACAATGTCGAATGAGATAACCTATATGAAAGTGTTTTTTAAAGGTACTGTATAGATAGATGAGAATGATTCCTATTAGTACATGCAAATGGTTTGCTGTTTTCAGTGATTTTTAGGGACCATCTCAAATTTACAGCTTAAAACCTAAAATGAAGTTTATAGTCATCTTAATTATTTCATGAGAAATTTCTCATTTTTTTTCTTTATTTGGTTTTGTGCCTTCATTAAAATGTGGGAAGCAAGAGTGTTAAACTCAAATTTGTCAATTCTGCTGTTAGTATCTATGGTGAAGGTTTCCATGCTGCCTAACATTATCCTTTTGTTTTCAAAAAAAGATGCTACCCATGACCTCTATAACCATGGAAAAGTTCAAGATCTTCTCTTATTTTTTCTTGTGTCTGTTCTAGCATCTAGCAACATGCCTGGCAAATAGTAAGAGCTTGACCAGTATTTTTAAACTGAATTATTTCATGAATCTGTGGGAGTATATAAAGAAGACTGGATTTAGAGTCAAAAGACTAGGGTTCCTGTCTTGGGTCTGTTCCTTTTGGATGTTGAACCATGAACAAGTCACTTAAGGAAAGAGAATTACATAAATATTGTCTGTAAATAAGGATTGGCAATCCTCAAGTTTTTTGGAGAATTAAGAGAACGTAGATGAAACGTTTTTGTAAATTATAAAACACCAAATTTAAGGTGTTATGATTAGTCATTAGTGAATTTTGCTTTAATAGAGTCTTAAATAATTAAACTGGCTGGATGAATAGACCGAATGCTTATTAGCTAATATAGATAAATGTATGCATAAATGTTTTCTATGAGAGTGAAAACACAAGGCAGAAAGGCAACTGTACTATTCTAATTCATATTCTGTGGCATTGAGAATAAGGCTACTTGCCTAATGAGACACTGGACAAAACTGTAGTGCAGTTTTCATCCTGGAATGCCCTGCAGTAATATTTAAAATTCATTACTGCATTTCAATTACTGCTAATAATACAATACTTTGTTTCAGTGTTTTTCCTTAGAGTACTCATTGGTAAAGTAGTCATTCAATTGTTCCTGCCCATTTCAAGTTAGTTGATGCCGCTTTTCAACCGAGAGACCCTTTAATTTGCGTTAAGTGCTAGGTGAAAAGATGCACAGGTTTTCAAAAGTGAGTGATATTACAATTCTAGGTTGCAATTCTTATCATCCAATCCAATTTAAATTCTCTACATTGTAATTATAGCTAACAGTGTAGTGACCTGGAAAATCAGACACAAAGCAGAAAAATAAAGGGAGAAAAATACCACTGATACCAATATCAAAACAACAAACAAACAAAACAATGGAAAACAGAGAGCCAGACCAAGGCTCAAATCCCACCAAAAACTCGGATATTCCTGATACCTGTTACTCATACTTCTTTGAATCTCTGAATGTGTTGGTAAGATTCCTGTATGGAAAAAGAATTTTAAGAATTGGTTTTTTGGCATACTGCCCAAAGCAACATACAGATTCAATGCTATTCCTATCAAACTACCAATTACATTCTTTACAGAAATAGAATAAACTATTTTAAGTTTCATATGGAACTGAAAAAGAGCCAGAGTACGCAAGGCAATCTTAAGCAAAAAGAACAAAGGTATCACATTACTTGACTTCAAACTATATTAAAAGGCTACAGTAACCAAAATAGCATGATACTGGTACAAAAACAGACACATATACCAATGGAACAGAAGAGAGAGCCCAGAAATAATTCCACACACCTATAATCATCTGATTTTTGACAAACTTGACAACAACAAGCAACAGAGAAAAGACTCCCTCTTCAATAAGTGGTGCAGAGATACCTGGCTAGTCATATACAGAAGATTAAAACTGGGCCCCTTCCTTATACCATATACAAAAATCAACTCAAAAAGGATTAAAGACCTAAATGTAAAACCTACAACCATTAAAAAAAAAAAAAAAAAAAAAAAAAAAAAAAAAAAAAAAAAAAAAAAAAAAAAAAAANAAAAAAAAAAAAAAAAAAAAAAAAAAAAAAAAAAAAAAAAAAAAAAACCAAAAACAAACAAACAAACAAAAAACCCTGACAGATAATGAGGAAATAGCATTCTGGACATAGGACCTGGCAAAGATTTCATGATGAAGATACCAAAAGCAATTTCAGTAAAAACAAAAATTGACAAATGGGATCTAATTAAAATGAAGAGCTTCTGTACAGCAAAAGAAACTACCAACAGAGTAAACAGACAACTTACAGAATGGGAGAAAGTATTTGCAAACTTTACAGCCAACAAAAGTCTAATATCCAGAATCTATTAAAAAAACTGAACAAATCAACAAGCAAAAAGCAAACAACTCCATTAAAATGTGGACAAAGGACATGAGCAGACACTTTTCAAAGGAAGACATACACATGGCCAACAAGCATATACAAAATTCTCAATGTCACTAATCATTAGAAAAATGCAAATCAAAACCATAATGAGATACCATGTCACACTAGTCAGAATGGCTATTACTAAAAAGTAAAATAAATAAATAAATAAAAAGATAAAAAGAAAAACAGATAGATGCTGGAGAGGTTGAGGAGAAAAGAGAACACACTGCTGGTGGAAATGTAAATTAGTTCAGTCATTGTGGAAAGCAGTTTGGTGATTTCTCGAATAAGTCAAAGAAAAATTACCATTTGACCCAGAAATCCCATTACTGGGTACATACCCAAAGAAATATAAAACATTCTACCATAAACACACATGCACATTTATGTTCACTGCAGCACTATTCACAATAGAAAAGACATGGAATCAACCTAAATGTCCATCAGCAGTAGACAGGATAAAGAAAAAGTGGTACATATATACCATGGAATACTATGCAGCCATAGAAAGGAATGAGATCACGTGCTTTGCAGCAACACGGATGGAGCTGGAGGTCATTACCCTTAGCAAACTAATACAGGAACAAAATCCCAAATACTACATGTTCTCACTTATAAGAGGGAGCTAAACACTGAGTACACATGGACACGAAGAGGAGAACAACAGACACGGGGACCTACTTGTGGGTGGAGGAAGGGAGAAGGGTGAGGATCAAAAGCTACCTATTAGGTACTATGTGTATCACCTGGGTGATGAAATAATCTGTATAACAACACATGTGACATGAAATTTACCTGAATAACAAATCTGCACATGTACCATTGAACCCAAAAGAATAGTTAAAAATAAATAAATAAAATTTAAGCTTAATACAGAAAAAAGAATTGGCTTTTCAGAAGGAAAAATAGAGAATGTCAACATTGGAAGAAAATTTAAGTGTCAAATACTAAATGAATCTCATTTTATATTTTAAATTAATTATTTATTTATTTTTAAGATAATCACCTTGATTGAGAATAATCATGTCACTTTATAGACAGGGAAAGTGAAGTACAGAGAGGGGAAGAAACTTGTCAAACGTTACTCAATTTTTTAGCAGAATTAGCTGGTCTCTAATTTTCAAGTTATAGCTCTTTTAAAAGGGAGCCTGTAAGTCACTCTTTGTCAAAGTGTAGGATTTTTAAAAATCAGAATGGCTGGGTGGCTTGTTAAGAATAAAAACAAACAACCCCATTAAAAAGTGGGAAAAGGACATGAACAGACACTTTTCAAAAGAGGACATACATGCAACCAACAATTATATGAAAAAATGTTCAACATCACTGGTCATTAGAGAAATGCACATGAAAACCACAATGAGATAGCATCTCAAACCAGTAAGAATGGCTATTATTAAAAAGTCAAAAAATAACAGATGCTGACTAGGTTGTGGAGGAAATTGAATGCTTATACACTGTGAGTGGAAGTGTAAATTAGTTCAGCCATTGTGGAAGACAGTGTGGTGATTCCTCAAAGAACTAAAAACAGAAAAACCAAAAAATCTCTTTAGAAGATCATGGCAGATGGGAGGCAGGAGTAGATTGCAGTGTTGACTCCGATGGACAGAGCAGTGTGTGGAGGCTCACATCGTAAATTTTGCTCCAGGACGACTACAGGAATAAATCAAGAAACTCAAGAGGACCCACAGACCCTCTGAAGGAAGCAGATTGCTCCTGCAGGACCTGAGAGACAATGCAGATACTCTGAGTGCCAAAACTGTGAAAGTGGAAAAGGGAGATTGTCCGTCCCCAAACACAAACCCCCACTGGGGAGACTGAAGGTCTAGGTTAGGGAAGAAAATTCTGACCTTACCTGGAGTTGAGTCAATTTAGAGAGCTGAGCAAAATACAGGGGTAGAGGAAGCAGCAGAAAAAGCCCTATGAGCTCCCTGGGTAACCTAGCAACCACTCTCTGCCTGACCTCACAGGAGTCCTTCAGGAGGGCAGCTAGAGGCACTGGGAAAAAGGCAATGGGAGAAAGAAATCTCCAGCTGAACTTTGTAACAACTTGAACTCATTGAGAAGTCTCCTAGCCAGAATTCGGGGGAGGGTGTGAATCTGGTGTGTGGAATCCACAAGTAGGGGAAAAAGGAAAGCCATACTTGCTTTCACACCTGGGAGGCTCACTAGCAATGGATCCAAACCAATAAGAAATCCCTGATTTGCCTAAAAAAGATTTCAGGAGGTTAGTTATTAATCTAATCAGGAGGGCACCAGAGAAAGATGAAGCTCATGTAAGGAAATTTTAAAAATGATACAAGAAGTGAAGGAAGAAATAGTCAATGAAATAGATAGCATAAATAAAAACAATCAAAACTTCAGGAAACAATGAACACACTTATAGAAATGCAAAAATGATTTGGAAAGTCTCAGCAATAGAATCGAACAAGTAGAAGAAAGAAATCCAGAGCTCGAAGATGAGGTCTTTGAATTAATGCAATCCAACAAAGACAAAAAAAAGTTAAGAAAAAAAGACAAAGCCTCCAAGAAGTCAGGCATTATGTTAAATAACCAAACCTAAGAGTAATTGGCAATCTTGAAGAAGAAGAGAAATCGGAAAGTTTGGAAAACATATTTGGGGGAATAATTGAAGAAAACTTCCCCAGCCTTGCTAGAGACTTAGACATCCAAATACAAGAAGCACAAAGAACACCTGGGAAATTCACCTCAAAAAGATCATTGCCTAGGCATGTTTTCATCAGGTTATATAAAGTTAAGATGAAGGAAAGAATCTTAAGAGCTATGAGACAAAAGCACCAGGTAACCTATAAAGGAAAACCTGTCAGATTAACAGCAGATTTCTCAGCAGAAACCCTATAAGCTAGAAGGGATTGGGACCCTATCTTCAACCTCCTCAAACAAAAAAATTATCAGCCAAGAATTTTGCATGCAGTGAAACTAAGCTTTATATACGAAAAAAAGATACAGTCTTTTTCAGATAAATAAATACTGTGAGAATTCACCACTACCAAGCCACCACTACAAGAACTGCTACAAGGAGCTCCAAATCTTGAAACAAATCCTGGAAACACATGAACACAGAACCTCTTTAAAGCATAAATCTCACATGACCTATAAAAGAAAAATACAATTAAACAAAAAACAAAAACCAAAAATACATAGGCAACAGATAGCACAATTAATGGAATGCTACCCCACATCTCAATACTAACATTGAATGGGAGTGACCTAAATGCTCCAATTAGAAGATACAGAACCACAGAATGGATTAGAACTCACCAACCAACTATCTGCTGCCTTCAAGAGACTCACCTAACACACAAGGACTCACATAAAATTAAGGTAAAGGGATGGAAAGAGACATTTCATGCAAATGGACACTAAAAGTGAGCTGGAGTAGCTATTCTTATATCAGACAAAAGAAACTTGAAAGCAACAGCAGTTAACAAAGACAAAGAGGGACATTATATAATGATAAAAGGCCTTGTCCAACAGGAAACTATCACAATCCTAAACATATATGCACCTAACACTGGAGCTCTTAAATTTATAAAACAATTACTAATGGACCTAAGAAATGAGTTAGATAGGAACACAATAATAGTGGGGGACTTCAGTACTCCACTGACAGCACTAGACAGGTGATCAAGACAGAAAGTCAACAAATAAACAATGGATTTAAACAGTACCCTGGAAAAAATGGACTTAACAGATATATTCAGAACATTCCATCCAACAACCACAGAAAATATATTCTATTCAACAGTGCATGGAATTTTCTCCAAGGTAGAGCATATGATAAGCCACAAAAGACGCCTCAATACATTTAAGAAAATTGAAGTTATATCAAGCACTCTGTCAGACCACAGTGGAATAAAACTGGATATCAACTCCAAAAGTAACCTTCAAAACCATGCAAATACATGAAAATTAAATAATCTGCTCCTGAATGATCATTGGGTCAAAAATGAAATCAAGATGGAAATTAAAAAATTCTTCAAACTGAATGACAATAGCAACAAAACCTATCAAATCCTCTGTGTACAACAAAGCTGGTGCTAAGAGGAAAGTTCATAGCCATAAACACCTACATCAAAAAGACTAAAAGAGCACAAACAGACAATCTAAGGGCACACCTCAAGGAACTAGAGAAACAAGAACCAACCAAACCCAAACCCAGCAGAAGAAAGGAAATAACCAAGATCAGAGCAGATCTAAATGAAATTGAAACAACAAAAACAACAACAATACAAAAGATGAATGAAACAAAAAGCTGGTTCTTTGACAAGATAGATAATTAGCAAGATTAGTCTAGAAAAAAAAAAAGAGAAAATCCAAATAACCTCACTAAGAAATGAAATGGGAGATACTACAACTGACATCACAGAAATATAAAAGATCATTCAAGGATACTATGAACACTTTTATTTGCAAAAACTAGAAAACCTAGAAGAGATGGATAAATTCCTGGAAAGAAATAATCATCCCAGCTTGAATCAGGAAGAATTAGATACCCTGAATAGAACAATAAAAGCAGTGAGATTGAAATGGTAATTTAACAATTACCAACAAAAAGAAAGTTCAGGACAAGAAGGATTCATGGCAGAATTCTACCAGACATTCAGAGAAGAATTGCAACCAACCCTACTGACACTATTCCACAAGATAGAGACAGAGGCAACCCTCCCTAAATGATTCTATGAAGGCAGTATCACTCTAATGTCCAAGCCAGGAAAGAACATAAGCAAAGAAGAAGACTACAGACAGTATCCCTGATATACATAGATGCTAAAATCCTTAACAAAATATTAACTAACCAAATCCAAAAACGTATCAAAAAGATGATCCAACATGATGAAGTGGGTTTCACACCAGGGACGTAGGGATGGTTTAACATATGCAAGTAGATAAATGTGATACACCACATAAACAGAATCAAAAACAAAAATCACATGATCATCTCAATAGATGCAGAAAAAGCATTCAACAAAATCCAGCCTCTCTTCATGATTGGAACTCTCACCAAAATTGGCATAAAGGGAATGTACCTCAAAGTAATAAAAGCCATCTATGACAAACCCACAGCCAACATAATACTGAATGGGGGAAAGTTGAAAGCATTCTCTCTGAGAACTGGAACAAGACAACAATGCCCACTCTCACTATTCCCCTTCAACATAGTACTAAAAGTCCTAGCCAGAGTAATCAGACAAGAGAAAGAAATAAAGGGCATCCAAATTGATAAAGAGAAAGTCAAACTATCACTGTTGATGATACGATTGTTTACCTAGAAAACCCTAAAGTTTCCTCCAGAAAGCTCCTAGAACTGATAAAAGAATTCAACAGAGGGCGCAGCAAGATGGCCGAATAGGAACAGCTCCAGTCTCCAGCTCCCAGAGCCAGCGACACAGAAGACAGGTGATTTCTGCATTATCAACTGAGGTACTGGGTTCATCTCACTGGGGAGTGCCGGACAATCGGTGCTGGTCAGCTGTTGCAGCCTGACCAGCGAGAGCTGAAGCAGGGCGAGGCATCGCCTCACCTGGAAAGCGCAAGGGTGAAGGGAATCCCTTTTCCTAGCCAGGGGAACAGAGACACACAACACCTGGAAAATCGGGTAACTCCCACCCCAATACTGCGCTTTAAGCAAACGGGCACACCAGGAGATTATATCCCACACCTGGCTGGGAGGGTCCCACGCCCGTGGAGCCTTCCTCATTGCTAGCACAGCAGTTTGCGATCTATCCGCAAGGCAGCAGCGAGGCTGGGGGAGGGGTGCCCGCCATTGCTGAGGCTTAAGTAGGTAAACAAAGCCCTAGGAAGATCGAACTGGGTGGAGCTCACAGCAGCTCAAGGAGGCCTGCCAGTCTCTGTAGACTCCACTTCTGGGGACAGGGCACAGCTAAACAACAACAACAACAACAAAACAACAAAAAAAAAGCAGCAGAAACCTCTGCAGACACAAGCAACTCTGTCTGACAGCTTTGAAGAGAGCGGTGGATCTCCCAACACGGAGGTTGAGATCTGAGAAGGGACAGACTGCCTGCTCAAGTGGGTCCCTGACCCCTGAGTAGCCTAACTGGGAGACATCCTCCACTAGGGGCAGACCGACACCCCACACCTCACACGGTGGAGTACACCCCTGAGAGGAAGCCTCCAAAGCAAGAATCAGACAGGTACACTCGCTGTTCAGCAGTATTCTATCTTCTGCAGCCTCTGCTGCTGACACCCAGGCAAACAGGGTCTGGAGTGGACCTCAAGCAATCTCCAACAGACCTACAGCTGAGGGTCCTGACTGTTAGAAGGAAAACTAACAAACAGGAAGGACACCCACACCAAAACCCCATCAGTACATCACCATCATCAAAGACCAGAGGCAGATAAAACCACAAAGATGGGGAAAAAGCAGGGCAGAAAAGCTGGAAATTCAAAAAATAAGAGCGCATCTCCCCCTCCAAAGGAACGCAGCTCATCTCCAGCAACGGATCAAAGCTGGAGGGGGAATGACTTTGACGAGATGAGAGAAGAAGGCTTCAGCCCACCAAACTTCTCAGAGCTAAAGGAGGAATTACGTACCCAGTGCAAAGAAACTAAAAATCTTGAAAAAAGAGTGGAAGAATTGATAACCAGAATAATTAATGCAGAGAAGGCCATAAACAAAAGGACAGAGATGAAAACCATGACAGGAGAAATACGTGACAAATGCACAAGCTTCAGTAACTGACTCGATCAACTGGAAGAAAGAGTATCAGCAATTGAGGATCAAATGAATGAAATGAAGCGAGAAGAGAAATCTAAAGAAAAAAGAAGAAAAAGAAATGAACAAAGCCTGTAAGAAGTATGGGATTATGGAAAAAGACCAAATCTACATCTGATTGGGGTGCCTGAAAGTGAGGGGGAAAATGGAACCAAGTTGGAAAACACTCTTCAGGATATCATCCAGGAGAAATTCCCCAACCTAGTAGGGCAGGCCAACATTCAAATTCAGGAAATACAGAGAACACCACAAAGATACTCCTCGAGAAGAGCAACTCCAAGACACGTAATTGCCAGATTCACCAAATTTGAAATGAAGGAAAAAATCTTAAGGGCAGCCAGAGAGAAAGGTCGGGTTACCCACAAAGGGAAGCCCATCAGATTAACAGCAGATCTTTGGCAGAAACTCTCCAAGCCAGAAGAGAGTGGGGGCCAATATTCAACATTCTTAAAGAAAAGAATTTTAAACCCAGAATTTCATATCCAGCCAAACTAAGTTTCATAAGTGAAGGAGAAATAAAATCCTTTACAGATAAGCAAATGCTTAGAGATTTTGTCACCACCATGCCTGCCTTACAAGAGACCCTGAAGGAAGCACTAAACATGGAAAGGAACAACTGGTACCAGCCATTGCAAAAACATGCCAAAATGTAAAGACCATCGAGGCTAGGAAGAAACTGCATCAACTAATGAGCAAAATAACCAGTTAATATCATAATGGCAGGATCAAGTTCACACATAACAATATTAACCTTAAATGTAAATGGACTAAATGCTCCAATTAAAAGACACAGACTGGCAAACTGGATAAAGAGTCAAGACCCATCAGTCTGCTGTATTCAGGAGACCCATCTCACATGCAGAGACATACATAGGCTCAAAATAAAGAGATGGAGGAAGATGTACCAAGCAAATGGAAAACAAAAAAAAAGCAGGGGTTGCAATACTAGTCTCTGATAAAACAGACTTTAAACCATCAAAGATCAAAAGAGACAAAGAAGGCCATTACATAATGGTAAAGGGATCAATTCAACAAGAAGAGCTAACTATCCTAAATATATATGCACCTAAGACAGGAGCACCCAGATTCATAAAGCAAGTCCTTAGAGACTTACAAAGAGACTTAGACTCCCATACAATAATAATGGGAGACTTCAACAC
>NC_037689.1:78672671-78757020 GCF_003255815.1 Theropithecus gelada | reverse complement strand
ATGGAACCAAAAAAGAGCCCGCATCTCCAAGACAATCCTAAGTCAAAAGAACAAAGCTGGAGGCATCACGCTACCTGACTTCAAACTATACTGCAAGGCTACAGTAACCAAAACAGCATGGTACTGGTTCCAAAACAGAGATATAGACCAATGGAACAGAACAGAGGCCTCAGAAATAATACCACACATCTACAGCCATCTGATCTTTGACAAACCTGACAAAAACAAGAAATGGGGAAAGGATTCCCTATTTAATAAATGGTGCTGTGATAATTGGCTAGCCATAAGTAGAAAGCTGAAACTGGATCCTTTCCTTACTCTTTATATGAAAATTAATTCAAGATGGATTAGAGACTTAAATGTTAGACCTAATGCCATAAAAACCCTAGAGGAAAACCTAGGGAATACCATTCAGGAGATAGGCATGGGGAAGGACTTCATGTCTAAAACACCAAAAGTAATGGCAACAAAAGCCAAAATTGACAAATGGGATCTAATTAAACTAAAGAGCTTCTGCACAGCAAAAGAAACTACCATCAGAGTGAACAGGCAACCTACAGAATGGGGGAACATTTTTGCAATCTACTCATCAGACAAAGGGCTAATATCCAGAACCTACAAAGAACTCAAACAAATTGACAAGAAAAAAACAAACAACCCCATCAAAAAGTGGGCAAAGTATATGAATAGACATTTCTCAAAAGAGGAGATTCATACAGCCAACAGGCACATGAAAAAATGCTCATCATCACTGGCCATCAGAGAAATGCAAATCAAACCACAATGAGATACCATCTCACACCAGTTAGAATGGCGATCATTAAAAAGTCAGGAAACAACAGGTGCTGGAGAGGATGTGGAGAAATAGGAACACTTTTACACTGTTGGTGGGATTGTAAACTAGTTCAACCATTATGGATAACAGTATGGCGATTCCTCAAGGATCTAGAACTAGAAGTACCATATGACCCAGCCATCCCATTACTGGGTATATACCCAAAGGATTATAAATCATGCTGTTATAAAGACACATGCACAGGTATGTTTATTGCGGCACTATTCACAATAGCAAAGACTTGGAATCAACCCAAATGTCCATCAGTGACAGATTGGATTAAGAAAATGTGGCACATATACACCATGGAATACTATGCAGCCATAAAAAAGGATGAGTTTGTGTCCTTTGTAGTGACATGGATGCAGCTGGAAACTATCATTCTCAGCAAACTATCACAAGAACAGAAAACCAAACACCGCATTTTCTCACTCATAGGTGAGAACTGAACAATGAGATCACTTGGACTCGGGAAGGGGAACATCACACACCAGGGCCTATCACGGGGAGGGGGGAGTGGGGAGGGATTGCATTGGGAGTTATACCTGATGTAAATTACGAGTTGATGGGTGCTGACAAGTTGATGGGTGCAGCACACCAACATGGCACAAGTATACACAGGTAACAAACCTGCACGTTATGCACATGTACCCTAGAACTTAAAGTATAATAAAAAATAAAAAAAAAATGAAAAAAAAAGAATTTAACAAAGTTTCTTGATACAAGATTAATGTACACAAATCAGTAGCTCTTACATACACCAACAGTGACTAAGCTGAGAATCAAATCAAGAACTCAACCCTTTTACAATCCCTTAAAAAAAATCTGAGGGATTTGCTGGCATGATGGTCAAATAGGAGCAGCTCCAGTCTGCAGCTCCCAACGAGATTGATGCAGAAGAAGGGTGATTTCTGCATTTCCAACTGAGGTACCCGGTTCCTCTCACTGGGACTGGTTGGACAGTGGGTGTGGCCCACAGAGGAGGAGCTGAAGCAGGGTGAGGCGTCACCTCACCCGGGAAGCAAAATGGGTCAGAGAATTATCTCCCCTACCCAAGGACATGAGGAACTGTGCCTTGAAGAATGGTGCACTCTGTCCCACAGTCTTCACAACCCGCAGATCTGGAGATTCCCTATGGAGCCTATGCCACCAGGGCCCTGGGTTTCAAGCACAAAACGGGGTGGCAATTTGGGCAGACACCGAGCTAGCTGCAGGTGTTTTTTGTTTTTTGTTTTTTGTTTTTTCCCATACCCCAGTGGTGCATGGAACACTAGCAATATAGGACCATTCACTCCCCTGGAAAGAGGGCTGAAGCCAGAGAGCCAACTGCTCTGGCTTGGCGGGTCCCACCCCCATGGAGCCCAGCAAGCTAAGATCCACTGGCTTGAAATTCTTGCTGCCAGTACAGCAGTCTGAGGTTTACCTGGGATGCTTGAGCTTGGTTTGGGGAGGGGCATCTGCCATTGCCGATGCATGAGTAGGCAGTTTTACTCTCACAGTGTAAACAAAGTCACTGGGAAGTTTGAACTGGGTGGAGCCAACTGCAGCTCAGCAAGGCCACTGTGGCCAGACTGCCTCTCTAGATTCCTCCTCTCTGGGCAGGGTATCTCTGAAAGAAAGGCAGGAACCCGAGTCAGGGGCTTATAGATAAAACCCCCATCTTCCTGGGACAGAGCACCTGGGGGAAGGGGCAACTGTGGGCATAACTTCAGCGAAATAAATGTCCCTGCCTGATGATTCTGAAGAGAACAGCGTATCTTATGGCACAGCGTTTGAGCTCTGCTAAGGGACAGAGTGCCTCCTCAAATGGGTCCCTGACACCCATGTATCCTGACTGGGAGACACATCCCAGTAGGGGCCAACAGACACCTCATACAGGAGAGCTCTGGCTGGCATCTGGCAGGTGCTCCACTGGGATGAAGCTTCCAGAAGAAGGAACAGGAAGCAATATTTGCAGTTCTGCAGCCTCTGCTGGTGATACCCAGGCAAACAGGGTCTGGAGTGGACCTCCAGCAAATTCCAGCAGACCTGTAGCCGAGGGAACTGACTGTTAGAAGGAAAACTAACTGACAGAAAGGGATAGCATCAACATCAAAAAAGAGGATGTCCACTCAGAGACCCCATCCAAAGGTCACCAACATCAAAGACCAAAAAGAGATAAATCCATGAAGATGGGGAGAAACCAGCGCAAAAAACCTGAAAATTCCAAAAACCAGAATGCCTTTTCTCCTCCAAAGGATCACAACTTCTCGCCAGCAAGGGAACAAAACTGGATGGAGAATGAGTTTGCTGAATTGACAGAAGTAGGCATCAGAAGGTGGGTAATAACAAACTCCTGCAAGCTAAAGGAGCATGTTCTAAACCAATGCAAGGAAGCTAATGGTTAGAAGAATTGCTAACTAGAATAACCAGTTTAGAGAGGAACAGAAATGACCAGATGGAGCTGAAAAACGCAGAATGAGAACTTTGTGAAGCATATACAAGTATCAATAGCTGAATCGATCAAGCAGAAGAAAGGATATCAGAGATTGAAGATCAACTTAATGAAATAAAGTGAGAAAAGAAGATCAGAGGAAAAAGAATGAAAAGGAACAAACAAAGCCTCTGAGAAATATGGCACTATGTGAAAAGACCAAATCTACGTTTAATTGGTGTACCTGAAAGTGATGGGGAGAATGGAACCAAGTTGGAAAACACTCTTCGGGATGTTATCCAGGAGAACTTCCCCAACATAGCAAGACAGGCCAAAATTCAAATTCAGGAAATACAGACAACACCACAAAGATACTCCTCCAGAAGAACAACCCCCAAACACATAAGAGTCAGATTCACCAAGGTTGAAATGACAGAAAAAATGTTAAGGACAGCCAGAGAGAAAGGTCGTGTTACCCACAAAGGGAAGCCCATCAGACTAACAGTGGATCTCTCTGCAGAAACCCTACAAGCCAGAAGAGAGTGGGGGCCAGTATTCAACATTCTTAAAGAAAAGAATTTTCAACCCAGAATTTCATATCCAGCCAAACTAAGCTTCATAAGTGAAGGAGAAATAAAATCCTTTACAGACAAGCAAATGCTGAGAGATTTTTGTCACTACCAGACCTGCCTCACAAGAGCTCCTGAAGGAAGCACTATACATGAAAAGAAACAACTGGTACCAGCCACTGCAAAAACATGCCAAATTGCAAAGACAATCGATGCTAGGAAGAAACTGCATCAATTAATGGGCAAAATAACAAGCTAACATCATAATGACAGGATCAGATTCACACAAAGCAATATTAACCTGAAATGTAAATGGACTAAATGCCCCAACTAAAAGACACAGACTGGCAAATTGGATAAAAGAGTCAAGACTCATCACTGTGCTGTATTCAGGAGACCCATCTCTTGTGCAAAGACACACATAGGCTCAAAATAAAGGGATGGAGGAAGATCTACCAAGCAAATGGAAAGAAAAAAAAGGCAGGGGTTGCAATCCCAGTCTCTGATAAAACAGACTTTAAACCAACAAAGATCAAAAGAGACAAGGCCATTACATAATGGTAAGGGGATCAATTCAACAAGAAGAGTTTACTATTTTAAATATATATGCACCCAATACAGGAGCACCCAGATTCATAAAGCAAGTCCTTAGAGACCTACAAAGAGACTTAGACTCCCACACAATAATAGTGGGCGACTTTAACACCCCACTGTCAATATCAGACAAATCAACGAGACAGAAGGTCAACAAGGATATGCAGGAATTGAACTCAACTCTGCACCAAGCAGACCTAATAGACACCTACAGAACTCTCCATCCCAAATAATAGAATATACATTCTTCTCAGCATCACATCACACTTATTCTAAAATTGACCAAATAGTTGGAAGTAAAGCACTCCTCAGCAAATGTATAAGAACAGAAATCACAACAAACTGTCTCTCAGACCACAGCGCAATCAAATTAGAGCTCAGGATTAAGAAACTCACTCAAAACCGCACAACTACATGGAAACTAAACAACTTGCTCCTGAATGAATACTGGGTACATAACGAAATGAAGGCAGAAATAGAGATGTTCTTTGAAACCAATGAGAACAAAGACACAACGTACCAGAATCTCGGGAACACATTTAAAGCAGTGTGTAGAGGGAAATTTATAGCACTAAATGCCCACAAGAGAAAGCAGGAAAGATCTGAAATCAACACCCTAACATCACAATTAAAAGAACTAGAGAAACAAGAGCAAACAAATTCAAAAGCTAGCAGAAGGCAAGAAATAACTAAGAGCAGAACTGAAAGAGATAGAGACACAAAAAACCCCTCAAAAAATCAATGAATCCAGGAGCTGTTTTTTGAAAAGATCAACAAAATTGACTGACTGCTAGCAAGGCTAACAAAGTAGAAAAGAGAGATGATTAAAATAGACACAATAAAAAATGATAAAGGGGATATCACCAAAGATCCCACAGAAATACAAACTACCATTAGAGAATACTATAAACACTTCTACCCAAATAAACTAGAAAGTCTAGAAGAAATGGGTAAATTCCTGGACACATACACCCTCCCAAGACTAAACCAGGAAGAAGTTGAATGTCTGAATAGACCAATAACAGGCTCTGAAATTGAGGCGATAATTAATAGCCTGCAAACCAAAAAACGTCCAGGACCAGAACGATCACAGCCGAATTCTACCAGAGATACAAAGAGGAGCTGGTACCAATCCTTCTGAAATTATTCCAATCAATAGAAAAAGAGGGAATTCTCCCTAACTCATTTTATGAGGCCAACATCATCCTGATACCAAAGCCTGGCAAAGACACAACAACAACAACAACAAAAACAACAACAAAGAGAATTTTAGACCAATATCCCTGATGAACATTGATGCGAAAATCCTCAGTAAAATACTGGTAAACTGAATCCAGCAGCACATCAAAAAGCTTACCCACCACGATCAGGTGGGCTTTATCCCTGGGATGCAAGGCTGGTTCAACCTATGCAAATCAATAAACATAATCCATCACATAAACAGAACCATTCAAATTCAGGAAATATAGAGAACACCAGAAAGATACTCCTCAAGAAGAGCAACCCTAAGACACATAATATTCAGATTCACCAAAGTTGAAATGAAGGAAAAATGTTAAGGACAGCCAGAGAGAAAGGTCAGGTTATCCTCAAAAAGAAACCCATCAGACTAACAGCTGATCTCTCAGCAGAAACACTACAAGCCAGAAGAGACTGGGGGCCAATATTCAACATTCTTAAAGAAAAGAATTTTCAACTCAGAATTTCATATCCAGCCAAACTAAGCCTCATAAGAGAAGGAGAAATAAAATCCTTTACAGACAAGCAAATGCTGATGGAGTTTGTCACCACCAGACCTACCTTACAAAAGCTCCTGAAGGAAGTACTAAGCATGGAAAGAACAACCAGTGCCAGCCACTGCAAAAACATAGCAAATTGTAAAGACCATCAACACTATGAAAAAACTACATCAACTAATGGGCAAAATAACCAGCTAGCATCATAATGACAGGACCAAATTTATACATAACAATATTAAACTTAAATGTAAATGGTCTAAATACCCAATTAAAAGACCCAGACTGACAAATTGGATGAAGATTCAAGACCCATCAGTGTACTGTATTCAGGAGACCCATCTCATGTGCTAAGACGCACATAGGCTCAAAATAAAGAAATAGAGGACTATTTACTAAGCAAATGGAAAGCAAAACAAACAAACAAACAAAACTGCAGGGGTTGCAATCTTAGTCTCTGATAAAACAGACTTTAACAAAGTTCAAAAGAGACAGAGAAGGGCATTACATAATGGTAAAGGAATCAAGGCAACAAGAAGAGCTAACTATCCTAAATATATATGCACCCAATACAGGAGCACCAGATTCATAAAGCAAGTTCCAAAAGACCTACAAAGAGACTTAGATTCCCACACAATAATAGTGGGAGACTTTAACATGCCACTGTCAATATTTGACAGATCAACAAGACAGAAAATTAACAGGGATATTCAGGACTTGAACTCAGCTCTGGATGAAGCAAACCTAATATACATCTACAGAACTCCCCACCCGAAATCAACAGAATATACATTCTTCTCTGCACCTCATCACACTTATTCTGAAATTGACCACATAGTTGGAAGTAAAATACTCCTCAGCAAATGTATAAGAACAGAAATCAGAACGAACAGCCTCTCAGACCACAGTGCAATCAAATTAGAACTCAGGACTAAGAAGCTCACTCAAAACCACACAACTACATGGAAATTGAACAACCTGCTCCTAAATAACGAAATTAAGGCAGGAATAAAGATGGTCTTTGTAACCAATGAGTACAAAGACACAACATAGCTGAATCTGTAGGACACATTTAAAGCAGGGTTTAGAGAGCAATTTGTAGCAGTAAATGCCCACAGGAGAAAGCAGGAAAGATCCAAAATCGACACCCTAACATCACAATTAAAAGAACTAGAGAAGCAAGAGCAAACAAATTCAAAAGCTAGCAGAAGACAAGAAATAACTAAGATCAGAGCAGAACTGAAGGAGATAGAGGCACAAAAAACCCTTCAAAAAATCAATAATCCAGGAGCTGGTTTTCTGAAAAGATCAACAAAACAGACCACTAGTCAGACTAATAAAGAAGAAAAGAGAGATGAATAAAATAGACACAATAAAAAATGATAAAGGGGATATCACAACTGATCCCACAGAAATACAAACGACCATAAGTGAAAACTATAAACACCTCTACCCAAATAAACTAGAAAATCTAGAAGAAATGAATAAATTCCTGGACACATACACCTTCCCAAGTCTAACCCAGGAAGAAGTCGAATCCCTGAATAGACCAACAACAAATTCTGACATTGAGGCTGTAATTAATAGCCTACCAACCAAAAATGTCCAGGACAGACGAATTCACAGCCAATATCTACCAGAGGTACAAGGAGGAGCTGATACCATTCCTTCTGAAACTATTCCAAACAACAGAAAAAGAGGGACTCCTCCCTAATTCATTGTATGATGCCAGCATCCTCCTGATACCAAAACTTGGCAGAGACACAACACACACAGAAAATTTCAGGCCAATACCCCTGATGAACATCAATGTGAAAATCCTCAAGAAAATACTAGCAAGCCAAATCCTGCAGCACATCAAAAAGCTTATCCATCACAATCAAGTTGGCTTCATCCCTAGGATGCAAGGCTGGTTCAACATATGCAAATCAATAAATGTAATCCATCAGATAAACAGAACCAATGACAAAAACCACATGATTATCTCAACAGATGCAGGGAAGGCCTTTGACAAAATTCAACAGCCCTTCATGCTAAAAACTCTCAATAAACTAGGTATTGATGGAACGTATCTCAATATAATAAGAGCTAGTTATGACAAACCCACAACCAATATCATACTGAATGGGCAAATGCTGGAATCATTCCCTTTGAAAAGCAGCATAAGGCAAGCATGCCCTCACTCACCGCTCCTATTCAACATAATATTGGAAGTTCTGGCCAGGGCAATCAGGCAAGAGACAGAAATATAGGATATTCAAATAGGAACAGGGGAAGTCAAATTGTCTCTTTTTAAAGATGACATGATTGTACACTTAGAAAACCCCATCATCTCAGCCCAAAATCTCCTTAAGCTGAGAAGCAACTTCAGCAAAGTCTCAGGTTACAAAATCAGTGTGCAACAATCACTAGAATTCCTATACACCAATAACAAACAGAGAACCAAATCATGAGTGAACTCCTATTCACAATTGCTAGAAAGAGAATAAAATACCTAGGAACGAAACTTACAAGCAGTGTAAAGGACCTCTTCAAGGAGAACTACAAACCCCTGCTCAAGGAAATAAGAGAGAACACAAACAAATGGAAAAACATTCCATGCTTATGGATAGGAAGAATCAATATTGTGAAAATGGCCATACGGCCCAAATGAATTTATAGATTCAATGCTATCCCCATCAAGCTACCATTGACTTTCTTCACAGAATTGGAAAATCTACTTTACATTTCATATGGAACCAAAAATAGTACACATAGTCAAGACAATCCTAAGCAAAAAAAACAATGCTGGAGACATCACACTACCTGACTTCAAACTCTACTAGAAGGCTACAGTAGCTAAACCAGCATGGTATTGGTACCAAAACAGATATACGGTCCAATGGAACAGAACAGAGGCCTCAGAAATAACACCACACATCTACAACCATCTGATCTTTGACAAATCTGACAAAAACAAGCAATGGGAAAGTGATTTCCTATTTATTAAATGGTGTTGGGAAAACAGGCTAGCCATATGCAGAAAACTGAAACTGGACCTCTTCCTAACACTTTATACAAAAAGCAACTCAAGATGGATTAAAGACTTAAACATAAGACCTAAAACCATAAAAACCCTAAAAGAAAACCTAGGCAATACCATTCAGGACATAGGCATGGGCAAGTGCTTCATGACTAAAACACCAAAAGCAATGGCAGCAAAAGCCAAAATTGACAAATGGGATCTAATTATAAAATAGAGCTTCTGCACAGCAAAAGAAACTATCATAAGGGTGAACAGGCAACCTACAGAATGGTAGAAAATTTTTGCAATCTATCCATCTGACAAAGGGCTAATATCCAGAATCTATAAAAACTTAAATAAATTTACAAGAAAGAAACAAACAGCCCCATCAAAAAGTGGGTGAAGGCATTTTTTGATAATCTAGATATCAGATAACATGATGATTATCTAAGATTGTGGACAATCCCGAATCAACTGACTACCATAAGCAAAATGCAACTAAATTCAGTATGTGATTCCTGAAACCACGGAGACTTGGTTTACTAGGCAGTTGCTTTTGGTTGTGATTTTTATTTGTTTTAAAGTGAAATTCAATCAGTATGTCTATAGAAAAACATCTGACTATGTCTGCATTCCTAGGTATTTGACAGGCATCTTCTATATTGCCTGACCCTCTTCCGTGTACCGGGTACATACTTTAAACAAACTAAATGCCCCACTCAGGTGGCTATTACATGCTAGTGGTGGTGAAGTTAGAGGGAGACAGAATATTACAAAAATAAACATGGAACATTAAAAAAAAAAAGTGGGTGAAGGATATGAACAGACACTTCTCAAAAGAAAACATTTACGCAGCCAACAAACATATGAAGAAAAGGCATCATCACTGGTCATTAGAGAAATTCAAATCGAAACCACAATAAGATAACCATCCCATGCCAATTAGAATGGTGATCATTAAAAAGTCAGGAAACAACAGATGCGGGAGAGGATGTGGAGAAATAGCAACACTTTTACGCTGTTGGTGGGAGTGTAAATTAGTTCAATCATTGTGGAAGACAGTGTGGTGATTCAAGGATCTAGAACCAGAAATACCATTTGACCCCGCAATCCCATTACTGGCTATATAACCTAATGATTATAAATTATTCTACTATAAAGCCACATGCACACATATGTTTATTGCATCACTATTCACAATAGCAAAGACTTGGAACCAACCCAAGTGCCCATCAATTTTAGACTGGATAAAGAAAATGTGGCACATAGATACCATGGAATACCATGCAGCTATAAAAAAAGGATGAGTGTATGTCCTTTGCAGGGACATGGATGAAGCTGGGAACCATCATTTTCAGCAAACTAACACAAGAACTGAAAACCAAACACTGCATATTCTCACTCATAAGTGGGAGTTGAACAATGAGAACACATGGATACACGGAGGGTAACATCACACACTGCGGCCGGTCGGGGTTAGGGGGCTGGAGAGGAAAAATACCTAATGTAGGTGACAGGTTGATGGGTGCAGCAAACCTCCATGGCACGTGTATACCAATGTAACAAATCTGGACGTTTTTCACAAATACCCCAGAACTTAAAGTATAATAAGGAAAAAATAAACACTTTATGTGAAAAAAAAAATTCCTTAGGAATATACCTAACCCAGAAGGTGAAAGACCTCTACAAGGAAAGCAATCTACACATTCAATGCAATTCCCATGAAAATACTAATATCATTCTTCACAGAATTAGAAAAAACAATTCTAAAAGTCATATTGAAGCAAAACAGCCAATATAGCAAAAAAGAATAAATCTGGAGGCATCACATTACCTGGTTTCAAACTATACTATAAGGCAATAGTCACGAATACAGCATGGTACTGCTATTAAAATACACCCATAGACCAATGGAACAAAACACAAAATCAGAAATCCAAATACAGCCAACTGATCTTCAACAAAGTAAGCAAAAATATAAAGTGGGGAAAGGACACCCTTTTAAACTAATGGTGCTGGAATAATTGGCTAACCACATGTAGGAGAATGAAACTGGATCCTCATCTCTCACCTTATACAAAAATCAACTCAGGATGGATGGATGAAGGACTGAAATCTAAGACCTGAAACTATAAAAATTCTAGAAGATAACATTGGAAAAACTCTTATAGAAATTGGCTTAGCCAAAGATTTCATGACCAGGAACACAAAAGCAAATGCAATAAAAACAAAGATAAATAGCTGGGACTTAATTAAACTAAAGAACTTTTGCACAGCAAAAGGAACTGTCAGCAGAGTAAACAGATAACCCATACGGTGGGAGAAAATCTTCACAATCTATACATCTGACAAAGGATGAATATCCAGAATGTACGAGGAACTCAAATCAGAAAGACAAAAACAAACAATCCCATCAAAAAGTGGGCTAAGGACATGAATAGACAGTTCTTAAAAGAAGATATACAAACGGTCAACAAACATATTTTAAAAATGCTCAACATCACTAATTATCAGAGAGATGCAAATTAAAACCATAATACCACCTTACTCTTGCAAGAATGGCCATAATCAAAAAATTAAAAAAATAGTAGATGTTGGCATGGATGTGTTGAACAGGGAACACTGCTACTCTGCTGGTGGGAATGTCAACTAATGGAAACATTGTGGAGATTCCTTAAAGAACTAAAAGTAAAACTACCATTTGATCAGCAATCCCACTATTGGGTATCTACCCAGAGGAAAAGAGGTCATTATATGAAAAAGATAGTTGCACATGCATGTTTATAGTAGCACAATTTACAATTGCAAAAACATGGAACCAACCCAAATGCCCATCAATCAACGAGTGGATAAAGCAGCTGTGATATATAAATATCTGTGATCTATCTATCTATCTATCTATCTATCTATCTATCTATCTATGATATATAAATATATCTGTGATATATAATATCTGTGATTTATATATATATATATCAGATGGAATACTACTCAGCCATAAAAAGGAATGAATTAATGACTTTTGCAGCAATCTGGATGAGATTGGAGACTGTTATTCTAAGTTAAGTAACTCAGGAATGGAAAACCAAGCATTGTATGTTCTCCTAAGTGGGAGCTTAGTTATGATGGATACAAAGGCATATGAATGATACAATGAACTTTGGGGTCTTGGAGGAAAAGGGTGGGAAGGGTTTGAGAGATAAAAGACTACAAATAGGGTGCAGTGTATACTGCTCAAGTGATGGATGCACCAAAATCTCTCAAATCACCATTAAAGAACTTACTTATCTAACCAAACAGCACCTGTTCCCCAATAACCTATGGAAATAAAAAAATTTATAAAAAATCTGTATAGGCATGTTAAGAAAAGGAAAGACAGAAATACCATTCATCTCAGCAATCCCATTACTGGG
The DNA here is from genome assembly GCF_003255815.1 of Theropithecus gelada. Lineage (NCBI taxonomy): Eukaryota > Metazoa > Chordata > Mammalia > Primates > Cercopithecidae > Theropithecus > Theropithecus gelada. The sequence goes on along the minus strand of NC_037689.1, from coordinate 78,744,456 downwards.
TATATACCCAAAGGAACATAAATTATTGTATTATTAAAGACAAATGTATGCATATGTTAACTCCAGCACTATTTACAATAACAAAGACATGGAATCAACCTAACTACCCATCAATGATAGAATGGATAAAGAAAATGTGGTACATATACACCACGGAATACTATGCAACCATAAAAAAGGATGAGATCATGTCCTTTGCAGGGACACGGATGGAGCTGGAGCCTATTATCCTTAGCAAACTAACACAGGAAGAGAAAACCAAATGCTGCATGTTTTCACTTGTAAGTGGGAGCTAAATGATGAGAACACGTGGACACATAGTGGGGAACAACACACACTGGAGCCTACTGCAGAGTGCATGGTGTGAGGAGGGAGAGGATTGGGAAAGATAAGTAGTGGGTACTAGGCTTAATACCTGGGCGATGAAATAATCTTTATAAGAGACCCCCATGACATGAGTTTACCTATGTAACAAACCTGCACATATGTCCCTGAACTTAAAATAAAAGTTAAAAAAAAAAAAAAAAGATTCTTGTGTCCCATCTCGGATCTACAGAATCAGAATCTCAAAAATGAGCCATAACCTGCATTTTAACAAGCTCTACAATTACTGTGGTACATACCGATGTTTGAAAAGTACTGCCCTAGACACTCTGACCTCAGGCCGTTATAGTGAGTCCGCACACTTAAAAATAAGCGTCTTTCCAAGTACTTAAAAGATTCAAAGTGATAGTGGATCTGAAATGCAGCCTGAATCCCCATGGCAACGTGTACACTGTAGGGCCCAACCAATAAAGATAAGAAAAGCTTTGGCGGTCAAGCACACTTGGGAAGCTGCAGTTTCTAGAACTGTCTAGTAGAGGACAGGCTCTTCAGCAGTCTGCTAAGCATTTTTTACTTCTTCCTTCAGTTACGCAGACAAGCTAACTGAAGATGCGGTTACTGAGGTTTAATTTCTCTGCTGGGTCACAAAGTCTGAAAACATGGGCTTTATGTGTGTAACTGTGTAGCATCACTTGCCACCCCCTGTTTTTCCTGGCTCTACCAATCACCCAAAGTTCTGAATGCAGAGGCCTCAGGGGCTCCCGGAAGACACTTCAAGCTGGCATCCCTGGCCTCGCTGCGGGGGCTTAGCTACCTGTGGAAACCCACGTAGCAAGGGTGACTCAAAGGGTTAACAAGCAGTGGCGCCTCAGAGTGGCGGGGAGTGAAGCCAATAGGGTGTTTAGGCAGGCAGTACGTCTGATGTGGGCGGGAGTGAGCCAAAGTGTGCTAAAGGAAACCAACAGCGGCCTAGGGGTGAAAGGACAGCCAGGGTTAGATGTTCTGAAGAGGCGGGAGCAACCGAGAGAGCACGTGAGCATCTGTCCTTTCTACCTGTTCCTCTTTATCTTCAGTGTTCGGTAGCAGCGGGGATAGCCCAGGGCCCGGTGTATGGCCACGGAGTTACAGTGTCCGGACTCAATGCCCTGTCACAACCAGCAAGTAAACTCTGCCTCAACCCCAAGTCCCGAGCAGCTGCGACCTGGCGATCCGATCCTGGACCATGCAGGGGGAAACAGAGCCTCCAGGGCCAAGGTGACTCTCCTCACGGGGCACACCCATTGTAGCCTGCCTGCCGAGCTGGACGCTGGGGCCTGCGTCGGCTCCAGCCTCAACTCAGAGAGCAACAGTGGTAGTGGTGACAGTAGCAGCTATGACGCACCAGCTGGCAACTCCTTCCTAGGGGACTGCGAACTCTCCCGGCAGATCGGGGCGCAGCTTAAGCTGCTGCCTATGAATGATCAGATCCGGGAGCTGCAGACCATCATCCGGGACAAGTAAGCTGAGAGCGGAAGGGGAAAGGGAAGTGGAGGGTCTTGCAGGCTGTGGGCGGGGATTGGAAGTAAAAGGGCTAAGAGATAGTGTTCTTGGCCTTGGCAAACTTTGGAGATTGGGTAAGACCTTTTATTTGGGTGGGGGGGTGTGTGTGTGTGGTGTGACTCGAACGCCAACCTTCTCTTTCCAAGTTCCGGTGTTTAACATCACTTTGGGTGGGGAGGAAGACTTTAGGTAGCCTCTGGGCTCTTCCTCTCCCAGGGAAGACAACTCCTTGGCCATTCCAGGCAGGTAAACTCCCCTATACTATGTGCCCAGTGCTTGTCCACATGGTAAACATCTAACCCAGAAAGGGTTACTATAGGTTATGCACTACCACCAATCACCTCAGGCTCATAAATAGAAATAAAGCAATTTCAAAGAAATTCTATTCAGGCCCTGACCCTTTAGTATTTGCTACTGCAAACAAGGTCTTTTAGTCTTGGAGTTCAGGTTTACTTGGTCACATGAAAGCTTATCGTCCAACTGTTATCAAGATTTTTCACTGTAAACTCACAGAACATAGTTAATGGATCAAAGGGAGCCTAAAGGAGCCTTTGGCCCCTCCTAATCCCACAAACCAATGTAACCAGAACTTTATGTTAAAATGTTATTTTGAAATTGCTAAACCTACATTGTAAACGGGTTTTCCCCAGGGAAATATGTACCATGATGAACTACAGCCATTTTCTTTATTGGCAGCACTGTAAATCAGCAGCATGTCAAAACACGCCTTTTTCAGTGGCAGGGGTGGGGAGGGCATGCCTTGATCTTTTAAAAATGGCTACTGAATGACAGATGCCACTCCCAAAACCAGACTCTAGAAACGTTTTCTTACATTATTGTAATAATACTGTTTCTCTGCTTGCAGTTTTTCCTCTCTTCCACGTGCACCCATACATTACTATACAATCAATCTTCATAGCATACATCTTTGATTCAGTAATTGCCCTACTCAGCAACCTTCTTTGGTTTCTCAGAGCCTACCAAATAAAGTCAGGATCCTTAGCTTGATTGATATTTTTGAGACAGGATCTCTCTCCGTTCACCCAGGCTGGAGTGCAGTGGTGAGATCAGAGGTCACTGTACCCTCATACTTCTGGGCTCAAGTGATCCTCCTGCCTCAGCCTCCTGAGTAGCTGGGACTATAGGCCATGTCACTGCCCCCGGCTAATTTTTTATTTTTTTGTAGAGATGTAGGTCTTGCTATATTGTCCATGATGGTCTTGAACTCCTGGCCTCAAGTGATCCTCCTGCCTGGGCCTCCTAAAGTGCTGGGATTACAGGTGTGAGCCACCATGCCTGGCCCCCTTACCTTGGGAATAAGGCCCTTCTTCATAATTCCCAGGAACAATTCTGAAGCATATCTGTTTCTGCTCTCATCTGGAATTCCCTGTGTCTCCTTTATGCACGTTCAGGATACTTATTCTTCAAGGTGAAACACAGCATTAAATAAATGTCCACCTCTGGCAAGAAGCTTCCCTTTAATCATTATTCCTGTCTTATCTTCCCTTGTCTTTTTAATGCAAGATTCACCTTCTATTTCATATATTGTTATTTTTGTATAGATCTTATCCTGCCTATGACATCTTAGACTTGAGGGCAGAAATCTTTTAAATTTTTGAATGCCAGCCATGTCTTGCAAATAATAGATGCTCAATGGCTAGAGGGTTTTTTTTGTAGCTTTTAAAATTATATTTATGAAACTATATGATTTTACTCTTTTTAATGAATCAATACGGAAAACTACTGTGGTTATGTTATCTAATAGACAAAATAGTGATCTTAAAAAATAGGAGGCATAGGTTTGGTGTAGTTGTGGTAGGGTAGGGGCAGCCAAAATAAATCTTACATGTACAACAAAGAAAAATAGATGATGATTCTTGTCTGTGTAGAGCAGGAGTTACTAAGCTTGGGTCTTGGACTCCCTCATACCTGTAGATGGGGTTCAGGGCTTTAACAAACCCTCATAAATTATCTGGAAAATTTTACTCATATGAGGATTTGTAATAGTTGTTTTTAAATAACATCTTTATTGAGACATAATTCACAGACCATACAGTTCAAGAATTTAAAGTGTGTAATTCAGTGGTTTTAAGTATGTTCACAGCTGTGCATTCATCACCACAGTTTTAGAACATTTGTCATCACCCCAGCAAGAAAGCCCATGCCCATTAAACAATCACTCCCCATTTTCACCCAACCCACCCAAAGCCCTAGACAATCATTAATCTACTTTCTATTTCTAATGGTTTGCCCATTCTGCACATTACATATAAAAGAATGTCTATTCTGGACATTTCATATCATACAATATGTGGTCATTTTGTGACTCATTTCATTTAGCATGTTTTCAAAGTTCATCCGTGTGGGATCATTCCTTTTTATGGTTAAATGATACTCCATTGTGTGAATATACCACAATTTGTTTATCCATCAGTTGATGAACATTTGGGTGGTTTACCACTCTTTGGCTATTATGAATAATGCTGCTACGAACATTCACATGTGTGCCTTTTTTTAGAGGGTGAGGATTCCTTAGCTTTTATTAGATTTCATAAAGTGTCACGATAATGTAAAGGTTAAGTTCCATTGTATAGAGCTTGGAGAGGGAATGGCATTTAGCATTCACATATGACAAAATAAATACCCTATTATACTTCATTAGTCAGAAAAACCTGGGTTATGTAGTAAACCTGGGTGTAAGTGGAATCCTTTTTTTTTTTCCTCTGAATTTGGAAGGAGATGGCAGGATCCAGAGGAGTGATTTAGGTAATATGTTTAGCATCTCTGTGCTTCACCTTTATCATCTGTAAAATGAAGATGTTGGTAAATATCACATGGAGTCCCTGGGAGGTTAAGGCAAGATACTGTTCATGAACATTCATTATCAACTGTGAAGAGCTGTTCACATTTAAGGAATTTCAAGCCTCATGTTTGGATTTGTGTATGCTTCTAATTGCATTCATGAGTGCTGTCTTCTTGATTTGTCAGAAGACAGTAAAAGGAATTTAACTCTGTGGAATTCATGTTTTTATTTTGAAAATCAATATTGGGATATCATAGATAATTTTTATCTTGTTTTGATATAGTATGGAAAGACCCACGACAATGTTTGGTAATGTATTGATGCTTATTTAGGCTGGGGACATTGTTTTTAGTTTTGTTTTTGTTAACCAAATTAGAGGCTTTATATTCCCTTTCTTTATCTTTAAAAAATTGTCATCCTCTCACACAAGACCTGTTTTAGCCCCTCTAGGATGCTGGTTTAAGGTGCCTATGGTAAGAGGAGCTATATTTACATAGGTCTAGTTATGGAAGGTGCCTTCAGTCATTATAACCGGTTCTCTTTCGGGCTTATTCTCTTCTCTATTTTGATGTGACAGCATAAATGTGTACTGTGGAGCTGTCTGATAATAGAATCCACTGGAGTACATATTTTTTCTTTTATTGTTTCTGGTCCTTAGCATCTATCTAGTGAAGGGATTGCTTTGTGAATTGACTTTGGATGGGGAAATCGGGATTGACCCAGCAGGACTGCATGTTGTTGTATATATATGTGAAACAGGCAAGATTGAGAACATTGTCTGTATTGATTTAAAATGTCTTTTTAAGTTTTGAAATGTGCAATATTTGAAACATAACATGTTGGTTGTATTATTGAATTTCAAGGAAATAAATTTCTCTCTTTCAAAGTGCAGTAAACACTGAGTGAGTAGATTATTTGCTCAGCCATACATATGTGGGTTGCTGGTGAACTTGGGATAAGAAAATATTCCTTCATTTATGTCGTTTTGTTGTTGTTGTTGCAATGAATTAAACCACACATCCTTGTCTTTTGCCTCCTTTATATACTAAACCCAGCAAAATCTGAGTAATGCGCTTTTCCTGTGAATATAGTTCATGACCTCATATTTAAGGCAATGCAGTGTATTTAAAAGATCATCCTCCCTGTCCAGTTTTTTATTTTTTATTTTTGTTTCCTGAAACATTAAAGATGTTGTGTGAGCTCTTGAATGCTTCCTGTATATTTGTCCTAGGTGGGGCTTTGGCATGGCCTCAGCAAGCTGCTTGGATAAAAGTTTAGCAATGTTAGAGTATGTCAGTATGTGACATAGGACAAAGAAAGGAGCACATTCAGCCTTGTAACTCTCTTTAGTCACCTGGAGAGGAGAAAATTATCCTTAGGGTGAATGAACATCCTGTGTAACCCTAATGTGAGTGCAATCTGATGTGATTTGAGTTATGTGACTAAGTAATGTGTTGTCCTTAACCAAAGCTGTGTGCATCAGAATTGCCTGTGGAGTCTCTTTCTCTTTCTCTTTCTCTCTCTCTCTCTCTCTCTTTTTAAATACAAGTTCCTGACTCCCATCCTTAGCAGTTGTTTGTATAGTCTTGAGTGAAACCTGACCACAGGTAATTGTGCTGTGTTTAGACGGGGGCGTTGCCCCTGGGAGAATGGCCAGTCTCCCTTGTGTGCTGATTTGCTAGCCTGCTGATTTGGGCTATAGATAGGGTGATCCAGGAATTCTACACACTAAACAGAGCTAGCCTAGAGAGGCTGGCCTAGCATTACATCAACACTGGAGGAATCTCCCAACATTTCCTTCCAACTTGCACAAAACCAAAATGCCCACCACAGAAAAATACTGTGACATGCAAATTGTTTAAAACATGGACATATTTTCGGTTTTTATTTGTTTCCCATATGACTCCTCTGACTTTTGGAGCAGGAAGGAGGAAGTCACTACTAAGCTATACGGATCTCTGTTATAATATTTACTGGGCATATCCTGGTATACCTAACTAGACTGGACTCCAAGGAGGCAGAAAGGGGGTCTGACCTGGCACAGTCCCTGACACAAAGGATAATTAATGTAGCAGTTGTAATCAGATCAAATAGTTTCTCTCATTTTTCTGTCTCATTTTTTTGCAATAATTTCAACATTTTTTTTAAAGCTTTCAGGTTTCACTTATTTATTTTTTTCCATAAGTTATTGGGGTACAGGTGGTATTTGGTTACATGAGTAAGTTCTTTAGTGGTGATTTGTGAGATTTTGGTGCACCCATCACCCAAGCAGTATACACTGCATCATATTTGTAATATTTTATCCCTTGAACCCCTCCCACCCTTTCCTCCCAAGTTCCTAAAGTCCACTGTATTATTCTTATGCCTTTGCATCCTCATAGCTTAGCTGCCACATACTAGTGAGAACATATGATGTTTTGTTTTCCATTCATGAGTTACATCACTTAGAATAATTGTCTCTAATCTCATCCAGGTCACTGCAAATGATGTTAATTCATTTTTTTAATGGCTGACTAGTATTCCATCGTATATATATACTACAGTTTCTTTATCCACTCATTGACTGATGGGCATTTGGGTTGATTCCACGTTTTTGCAATTGCAAACTGTGCTGCTATAAACATGTGTGCAACTATCTTTTTCGTATAATGACTTCTTTTCCTCTGGGTAGATACCCAGTAGCAGGACTGCTGATCAAATGGTAGTTTTACTTTTAGTTCTTTAAGGAATCTCCACACTGTTTCCATTAGTTGACATTCCCATCATCTGTGTAGAAGTGTTCCCTGCTCACCACATCCATGCCAACATCTACTATTTTTTGATTATGGCCATTCTTTTTTTAAAATTATTATTATTATTTTTTATACTTTAAGTTCTAGGGTACATGTGCACAACGTGCAGGTTTGTTACATATGTATACATGTGCCATGTTGGTGTGCTGCACCCATTAACTCATCATTTACATTAGATTATGGCCATTCTTGCAGGAGTAAGGTGGCATTGCATTGTGGTTTTAATTTGCATCTCTCTGATAATTAGTAATGTTGAGCATTTTTTAATATGTTTGTTGGCCATTTGTATATCTTCTTTTAAGAATTGTCTATTCATGTCTTTAGCCCACTTTTTGATGGGATTTTTTTTTTCTTGCTGATTTGTTTGAGATCCTTGTAGATTCTGGATATTAGTCCTTTGTCAGATGTATAGTGTGAAGATTTTCTCCCACTGTATGGGTTGTCTGTTTACTCTGCTGACTGTTCCTTTTGCTATGCAAAAGCTCTTTAATTAAGTCCCAGCTATTTATCTTTGTTTTTATTGCATTTGCTTTTGTGTTCCTGGTCATGAAATCTTTGGCTAAGCCAATTTCTATAAGGGTTTTTCCAATGTTATCTTCTAGAATTTTTATAGTTTCAGGTCTTAGATTTCAGTCCCTAATCCATCCTGAGTTGATTTTTGTATAAGGTGAGAGATGAGGATCCAGTTTCATTCTCCTACATGTGGTTAGCCAATTATCTCAGCACCATTAGTTTAAAAGGGTGTCCTTTCCCCACTTTATATTTTTGCTTGCTTTGTTGAAGATCAGTTGGCTATAAGTATTTGGGTTTATTTCTGGGTTCTCTATTCTGTTCCATTGGTCTTTGTGCCTGTTTTAATAGCAGTACCATGCTGTATTCATGACTGTTGCCTTATAGTATAGTTTGAAATCAGGTAGTGTGACACTTCCAGGTTTGTTCTTTCTGCTTAGTCTTGCTTTGGCTATGTGGGGTCTATTTTGGTTCCATATGAATTTTAGAATTTTTTTTTTCTAGTTCTGTGAAGAATGATGGTGGTATTTTGATGGGGATTGCATTGAATTTGTAGATTGCTTTTGGCAATATGATAATTTTCACAATATTGATTCTACCCATCCATGAGCATGGGATGTATTTCCATTCATTTGTGTCATCTATTATTTCTTTCAGCAGTGTTTTGAAGTTTTACTTGTAGAGGTCTTTCAACTCCTTAGTTAGGTCAATTCCTAAAGATTTTATTTTTATTTATTTTTTTTGGCAGCTCTTGTAGAGGGTTGAGTTCTTGATTTGATTCCCAGCTTGGGTACTGTTTGTGTATAGAAGAGCTACTGTTTTATGTACATTAATCTTATATCAAGAAACTGCTGAATTCTTTTATCAGTTCTAGGAGCTTTCTGGAGGAGTCTTTAGGGTTTTCAAGGTAAAAGATCACATCAGCAAACAGTGAGAGTTTGACTTCCACTTTATTGATTTGGATGCCCCTTATTTCTTTCTCTTGTCTTACTTCTCTGGCTAGGACCTCCAGTACTATGTTGAAGAGGAATGGTGAGGGTGAGCATCCTTGTCTTGTTCTAGTTCTTAGAGGGAATGCTTTGAACTTTTCCCCATCCAGTATTATGTTGTCTGTGGGTTTGTCATAGATGGCTTTTATTACATTAAGTTGTGTCCTTTGTATGCTGATTTTGCTGAGAGTTTTAATCATGGAGGGATGCTGCATTTTGTTGAATGCTTTTTCTGCATCTATTGAGATGATTGTGTGATGTTTGCTTTTAATTCTGTTTATGTCGTGTGTTACATTTATTGACTTGTGTATGTTAAACCATCCCTGCATTCCTGGTATGAAACCCACTTGATCATGGTGGATTATCTTTTTGATGTGGTATTGGTATTGGTTAGCTAGTATTTTGTTAAGGATTTTAGCATCTACGTTCATCAAGGATATTGGTCTGTAGTTTTCTTTTTTGGTCATATCCTTCCCTGGTTTTGGTATTAGGGTGATGCTGGCTTCATAGAATGAATTAGGGAGTGTTCCCTCTTTCTTTGTCTTGTGGAATAGTGTCAAAAGGAATGTTATCGATTCTTCTTTGAATGTCTTGTAGAAGTCTGCTGTTAATCTGTCTGATCCTGGACCTTTTTTTGGTTGGTAATTTTTAAATTACCATTTCAGTCTTGCTGGTTGTTATTGGTCTGTTCAGGGTATCAAATTCTTCCTGATTTAAGCTAGGAGGGTTGTATTTTTTTTTCAGGAATTTATCCATCTCTTCTGGGTTTTCTAATTTATGTGTGTAAGGGTGTTCATAGTAGCCTTGAATGATCATTTGTATTTCTCTGGTGTCAACTGTAATATATCATGTTTCATTTCTTAGTGAGGTCATTTGGATTTTCTCTCTTCTTTGTTAATCTTGCTAATGGTCTATTAATTTAATTTATCTTTTCAAAGAACCAGCTTTTTGTTTCATTTATCATATATATATATATATCTATTGCTTCAATTTCACTTAGTTCTGCTCTGATCTTGGTTACTTCCTTTCTTCTGCTGGATTTGGGTTTGGTTTGTTCTTGTTTCTCTAGTTCCTTGAGGTGTGATCTTAGAATGTCAGTTTGTGTTCTTTCAGTCTTTTTGATGTAGGTGTTTAGGGCTGTGAAATTCCTCTTAGCACTGCCTTTGCTGTATCCCAGAGGTTTTGGGAGGTTGTGTCGTTATTTGGGAGGTATGTGTCATTCAGTTTGAAGAACTTTTAAATTTCCATCTTGATTTTGTTTTTGACCCAATGATCATTCAGGAACAGGTTATTTAATTTTATGTATTTGCATGATTTTGAAGGTTGCTTTTGGAGTTAATTTCCAGTTTTATTCCACTGTGGTCTGAGAGAGTACTTGATATAATTTCAGTTATCTTAAATGTATTCAGGCTTGTTTTATGGCCTATCATATGGTCTATCTTGGAGAAAGTTCCATGCACTGTTGAATAGAATATATATTCTGCAGTTGTTGGATGAAATGTTCTGTATATATTTGTTAAGTCAATTTGTTCTAAGGTATAGTTTAAATCCATTGTTTCTCTGTTGACCTTCTGTCTTCATGACCTGTCTAGTGCTGTCAGTGGAGTATTGAAGTCCCCCACTATTATTATGTTGCTGTCTAACTCATTTCTTAGGTCTGTTAGTAATTATTTTATAAATTTGGGAGGTCCAGTGTTAGGTGTACATATGTTTAGGATTGTGATAGTTTTTCACTGGACAAGGCTTTTTACCGTTATATAATGTCCCTCTTTGTCTTTGTTAAGTGCTGTTGCTTTCAAGTTTGTTTTGTCTGATATAAGAACAGCTACTCCAGCTCGCTTTTGGTGTCCATTTGCATGAAATGTCTCTTTCCACTTCTTTACCTTATGTGTGTGTGAGTCCTCATGTGTTAGGTGAGTCTTCTGAAGGCAGCAGATAATTGGTTGGTTAGTTCCTATCCATTCTTCAATTTTGTATCTTTTAAGTGGAGCGTTTAGGTGATTTACATTCAATGTTAGTATTGAAATGTGAGGTTCTGTTGCATTGATCATGCTCTTTGCTGTCTTTGTACTTTTTTTGTTTGTTTGTTTGTTTTGTTGTGTTTTTAGTTTTTGTCTTTTACTTGTATTTTTGTTGTATAGGTCCTGAGTGATTTATGCTTTAAAGAGGTTCTGTTTTGATGTGTCTCCAGGATTTGTTTCAAGATTTAGGGCTCCTTTTAGCAGTTTTTGTAGTGGTGGCTTGATAATGGTGAATTCTCTCAGCGTTTGCCTGAAAAAGTCTGTATCTTTCCTTCATGTTTGATGCTTAGTTTCGCTGCACACAAAATTCTTGGCTGATTTGTTTGTTTGTTTGTTTGTTTGAGGAGGCTGAAGATAGAAAGCTTCCAGCTTGTAGGGTTTCTGCTGACAAATCTGCTGTTAATCTGATAGGTTTTCATAGGTTACTTGGTGTTTTTGTCTCACAGCTCTTAAGATTTTTTTCCTTCATCTTAACTTTGGATAGCCTGATGACAATGTGCCTAGGCAATGACCTTTTTGTGATGAATTTTCCAGGCGTTCTTTGTGCTTCTTGTATTTGGATGTCTATGTCTCTAGCAAGGCTGGGGAAATTTTTGTCAATTATTCCCCCAAATGTGTTTTCCAAGCTTTTAGAATTCTCTTCTCCCTCAGGAACACTGATGATTCTTAGGTTTAGTTGTTTAACATAATCCTAGAATTCTTGGAGGCTTCGTTCATATTTTCTTACTCTTTTTTCTTTGTCTTTGTTGGATTAATTCAAAGACTTTGTCTTCAAGCTGTCAATTTCTATCTTCTACTTGTTCAATTCAGTTGCTGAGACTTTCCAGAGCATTTCCCATATCTAAAAGTGTGTCTAAAGTTTCCTGAAGTTTTGATTGTTTTTTCTTTGCGCTGTTTCCTTGAATATTTCTCCATTCACTTGTTGTATTGTTTTTGGATTTCCTTGCATTGGGCTTTGCCTTTCTCTGGTGCCTCCCTGATTAGCTTAATAACTAACCTCCTGAATTCTTCTTCAGGCAAATCAGGGATTTCTTCTTGGTTTGCATCCATTGCTGGTGAACTAGTGTGATTTTTGGGGGCTGTTAAACAGCCTTCTTATGTCATATTGCCAGGGTTTGTTTTCTGATTCCTTCTCATTTGGGTATGCTCTGTCAGAGGGAAGGTTTAGGGCCAAAGGCTGTTGTTCAGATTCTTTTGTCCCATGAAGTGTTCCCTTGATTAGTACTCTCCTCCTTTTCCTATGAATGTGGCTTCCTGTGAGCCAAACTGCTGTGATTGTTGTCTCTCTTCTGGGCCCAGCCACCCAGAGAGTCTACCCAGCTCTGGACTAGTACTGGGTGTTGTCTGCATGGGAGTTCTGTGATGTGAACCATCTATGGGTCTGTCAGCCATGGATACCAGTGCCTGTTCCAGTGGAGGTGGCAGGGGGGTGCAGTGCACTCCATTATGGTTTTTAGCTTTGGTGGTTTCATGTTCTATTTTTTTGCTGGTTGGCCTCTTACCAGGAGGTGGCACTTTCCAGGGAGCAGCACCTGTAGTAGTGTGGAGAGGGACTGGTGGTGGGTGGGGCCCTAGAAATCCTAAGATTATATGCCCTTTGTCTTCTTCTACCACGGTGGGTAGGGAAGGAACATCAGGTGGGGGCAGGTCTAGGTGTGTCTGAGCTCAGACTCTCCTCGGGCTGGTCTTGCTGTGGCTGCTGTTGGGGATGGGGTTGAGATGCCCAGGTCACTGAGTTGTGTACCTAGGAGGATTATGGCTACCTCTGCTGAGTCCTGCAGGTTGTCAGGGAAGCGGGGGAAAGCCAGGAGTCACAGGCCTCACCCAGCTCCCATGTAAACTAAAGTGCCGGTCTCACTCCCACCGTGCCCCCTCCAACAGCCCCAAGTCGGTTTTCAGGCGGTGGGCACGACTGGCTTGAAAAATTGCCCAGGCTACCTGCCTCTAAGTTGAGAAAGAAAAACTTCTTCCCTTGCCTGTGGAGTCAGCTCACTGGATTTGTGCCCTCCCTGAGTTCTGGCCAGGAGGCTTCTCACCCCATTGAAATTGCTACAAAGTTCAGCTAGAGATTTCCTTCTCCCTGTGGAGATTTACCCCCTGCTCCTCTGACCTCACTCCTGATGGATTCCTGTTTTGTCAGGCAGGAATGGGCTGCTTGGGGACCCAGCAAGCTTCCAGGGCCTTTCTGCTGCTTCCTCTACCCCTGTATTTTACTTGGCAATCTAAATTGACTCAGCTCCAGGTAAGGTCATAAATTTCTCCCGCAAACAGACCTTCAGATTCTTCAGTGGGGCTGTGTGTTTGGGAGAGGAGGGTCTCCCTTTCTCTCTTCCATAGTTGGGGCACTCACAGTATTTGGGGTGTCTCCCAGGTCCTGCAGGAGCAATCTGCTTCCTTAAGAGGGCCTGTGGGTCCTCTCCTCTGTCCTATTTTGAATGTTCACATTGAACACAGCTTTGAGGTGCAGGTAAACAGTTATTGACACTCTATTTTATGAGTTTATTAGGAAGGTGCTAAAGTGCTGTGGCCTTGGTGACTTGCACCTGGCAAAAAAAAAAAAAAAAAAAAAAAAAGTAACATTATACTATTTTTTTAAAAAACATTTTGCTTTTGGTTAAGTTTGCTCCAAATTCTTCACTGGGGGTTTGTTTTTGTGAAGGTAAAGGAAGGAGAAGGAAAAACATTCATAAATCATCTGTATATTATGACAAACTTTGGGACTATATTTTAGTGATCTCATAATAATAAAGTAGTTATGGATGTAAAGGTCATGTTTTCACTAAACATTAACTTTAAATGAAACATTCCTTTGGTTAAAACCTGCCAGAAAAGCTTTTTTGTTGTACTTTCCTTTGACTTGTTGCTCAAAACCAAAAAAAGCACATTAGAGCTGAGTTTGTGTCCATTTAATTCTTCCTCCTCAACTTAGATTGCCTGTCAAAGTACAGGATGCTTAGTTAAATCTGAATTCAAATAAATAATGCATGATTTTTTAATGTTAAGTATGTCCTAAATATTTCATGAGATTTCTGAAATACAAATTTACTTGTAGGGGTGGGTACTGATTTTGATTTGCTTAATCTGGCAAACCTATGCCCAGCTACAACACCCAACCTGCCCCTTGCCCCATACACTACAAACAAACTTTGTATATAATCCTCCCAGAGAGAGTGATACATTTAAACTTTTGAAATGACAACTAATTCAGTGCTACTAGCATTTTATTTAAATTAAGTTGTTTTTAGGTGATAAGTCACAAGATTTTGCTTTAGTCATTTTTGGAAAGGATGTATTCTTGTATGTGGTAACCTTAGTACATATTTTACAAGCCATGTTATAAAAACTTTTCCCTCTTCAGAAGGAATATTTTAATGATATTTTATTTGCCTCCCAGACTCATTGTTTTGTTGTTTGCATTGTATATACACGTCAATCTGATTCACAGGGAGAGAAGTATCCTAAAAGGATATCTAAAAAATTGGCAACCTTTTGGTAGTAAGCATTTCCTTATTAGGGCAAAATATAAGTCATTGCTTTTCTCAGAGACTTGGAATTGGAGAGCTCCAGGCTGTAAAGAACCTGACTTTACTTTTGGAAGCCTCACTGTTCTCATTGCTAAAGTGGTGGTGATAATAAAATCTACTTCTTAAATTGCATGAGGATTAGATGAGATAATACACCAAAAGTGGTTACTACTGGGCACCAAGGAAGCTTTTAATAAATGGTGGCCTCTGGAAAATAAAGTAGTAACATGTGTATAACATTAGGTACCTCCTGTAGTTTATGGACTTTTTTTTAGAAGAGTTATATACTTAAGTCATTGTGATTTAGGATATATACCTATATATACACATACACACACACACACGTATGTATATGTAGTTGTTAAATTGATTTTGTAAAAAAAAAGATGAGGGTTGTTAAGTGTATTCTGAATAGAGAGAAGAAACAGAATGAGTGATAAAATGTCAATATCTGCTGTGAGAATTGAAGTTGTAATTATCCCAGGGGAGAATGTCCTCCAACATGCTAGAGAATCCCTCCATTTAGAAGTTGTAGTAATAGTAATAGTACTAGTAGTAGTGAAGCCTAGTAAGAAGAGGGGAAAAGGTTTCATGTTGGTTTGGGTCTACTATGAGATGTACATATTTTTAAATATACACAATTGCTAGAGTCCCAGGAAATTTTAAAGTGCTTTATAGACAGTCTCACTTAACATTTAGGAAAGAGTCGGGTTTAACAAGTCCACATTAAATTGAGGATTTGCACAAAATTCTTTGAAATAAAACAGAGACACAACATACTAAAATCTCTGGGATGCAGCAAAAGCAGGATTAAGAGGAGTTTATAGTGCTAAACACCTCAAAAAGTTAAAAAGATCTCATTAACAATGTAATGTCACACCTAGAGCAACTAGAAAAACAAGAAAAAACTAACCCTAAAGCTATAAGAAGAAAATAAATAATTAAAGTCAGAGTGGAAGTGAATGAAATTGATACCCAAAAACATAAAGAGGATCAACAAAATCAAAAGTTACTTCTTTGAAAGGATAAACAAAATCAATAGACCATTAGCTAGATTGATAAAGGATAAAAAGAGAGAAGATCCAAATAATCACAATCTGAAAAGGCAAAGGTGACATTACAAATAATCCCATGTAAATACAAAAGATCCTCAGAGACTATGATGAACAACTCTAGATGCAAAAACTAGAAGATCTAGAGGAAATGGATACGTTCCTGGAAACAAACATTCTCCCAAAATTGAATTAGGAAGAAATTGAAACCCTGAACAGACCAACATTAAGTTCCAAAATTGAATAAGTAATAAAAAACCTACCAACCTAAAGAAGACCTGGACCAGATAGATTCACAATTGAATTCTACCACACATGCAAGAAGAGTTTATACCAGTTCTACTGAAACGATTCCAAAAAATCAAGGAGGAAGGACTCCTCCCTAACTCATTCTGTGAATCCGACGAATGCAGCATCACCCTGATAACAAAACCTGGCAAAGACTCAATGAAAAAAGAAAACTACAAGCCACTTACGATGAACATAGATGCAAAAGTCCTCAACAAAATACTAGCAAAACAAATTCAACAGCATATCAAAAAGTTAATTTGCCATGATCAAGTAGGTGCCATTACTAGGATGCAAGGATAATTCAACATATACAAATCACTAAATGTGATTCAACACATAAAAAGAATTTTAAAATATATGATCATCTCAACAGCTGCAGAAAAAGCTTTTGATAAAGTGTACCCTCCATTTATCATAAAACCCCTCAAAAAATCATTTCTTAGTTATCAAAGGAAAATATCTGAAAGTAATAAGAGCCATATATCTATGACAAACCCATAGTCAACACTGTACTGAATGGGCAAAAACTGGAAGCATTTCCCTTGAAAACTGGAACAAGACAAGGATACTCACTCTCACCACTCCTATTCAACATGGTACTGGAAGTGCTACCAAGAGCAATCAGGCAAGAGAAATAAATAAAAGGCAACCAAATAGGAAAAGAAGTCATCAAACTATCTCTTCATGGAAAATATGATTCTATACATAGAAAACCATGTAGATTCCACTAAAAGGCTCCTGGAACTGATAAATGACTTCAGTAATATTTCAGAACACAAAATCAACGTACCAAAATCAGTAGCATTTATATACACCAATGATATTCAAGCTGAGAGCCAAATCAAGAACACATCATATTTACAGGGCTGGGCATGATGGCTCATGCCAGTAATTCAAGCACACTGGGAGGCCAAAGCAGGAGGATCACTTGAGCTGAGGAGTTCAAGAGCAGCCTGGGCAATATAGTGAGACCCCATATCTATAAAGTAAATAAATGAAAAAAAGTTCCATTTACAATAGCTGCAAAAAAATACCTAGGAATACATCTAACCAAGGGGGTGAAAGATCTCTACAAGGAGATCTACAAAATACAGCTAAAATAAATCATAGATGACACAAACAGGTGGAAAAACATTTCATGAGCATGGATTGGAAGAATCAGTTTTGGTAAAATGGACACACTGCCCAAAGCAATCTATAGATTCAATACTATTCCTCTCAAACTACCAACATTATTTTTCTCAGAATTGGAAAAAAAAACTATTCTAAAATTCATATGGAGCCCCAAAAGAGCCAGAATAGCCAAAGCAATCCTAAGCAAAGAGAACATCACACTATCTGACTTCATTATCTGACTTCAAACTATACTATAAGGCCACAGTAACCAAAACAGCATGGTACTGGTGAAAAAACAGACACACAGACTGATGGAACAGAATAGAGAACCCGGAAATAAAGCCACAGACTTACAGCTATTTAATCTTCGACAAAACCAACAAAAATAAGGAATAGGGAAAGGACTACCTATTCAATAAATGGTTTGGGGATGGCTGGCTATCCATATGCGGAAGAATGAAACTGGACCCCCACTTTTCACTGTGTAGAAAACTTAAGATGGATTAAATATTTACATGTAAGACCTCAAACTACAAGAATCATAGAAGAAAACCTAGGAATTACCCTTCTTACCATTGGCCTTGGGAATTTATGACAAAGTCCTCAAAAGCAATTGCAGCAAAAACAAAAATTCACAAGTGAGACCTAATTAAACTAAAGAGCTTCTGCACAGCAAAAGAAACTATCAACAGAGTAAACAGACAACCTACAGAATGGAAGAAAATATTCACAAACTGTGCATCTGACAAAGGTGTAATATCCAGAAATCTATAAGGAACTTAAACACATTGAACAAGCAAAAAACAAAGAACCCCCTTAAAAAGGTGCAAAAGACATAAACAAACACTTTTCTAAAGAAGACATACAAGCAGCCAACAAACATATGAAAAAATGCTCATCATCACTAATCAGATAAATGCAAATCAAAACCACAATGAAATACCATCTCACACCCGTTAGAATGGTGATTATTAAAAAGTCAAAAAACAACAGATCTTTGCAAGGATGTGGAGAAAAGGAGATGCTTATACATTGTTGGTGAGAATGTAAATTAGTTCAGCCAGTGTGGAAAGCTGTTTCAAGATTTCTGAAATTATTAGAAACCATTCGACCCAAGAATCCCATTACTGGGTATATATTCAAATGAAAACAAATTGTTCTACCAAAAAAACACATGCACTTGTTATGTTCATCACAACAGTATTTACAATAGCAAAGACATGGAATCAATGTAGGTGGCCATCAACAGTGGATTGGATAGAAAAAGTGTGGTAAATATATATGATGGAATCCTATGCAGCCATAGAAAAGAATGAAATCATGTCCTTTGCAGTGACATGGATGCAGCTGGAGGCCATTATCCTAAGCAAATGAATGCAGGAACGGATAATCAAATACTGCATGTTCTTACTTATAAATGGGAGCTAAACACTGGGTACTCATGGACATGAAGATGGCAACAGTAGACACTGGGGACTACTAAATTTTAGGGGGAAGGATGGAGGGGAACAAGAATTGGGAAACTAACTGTTGTGTACTATGCTAAGTACCTGGGTGATAGGATCATTTGTACCCAAACCTCAGCATCATGCAATACACCCAGGTAAAAAACCTACACATGTACCCCCTGAATGTAAAATAAAAGTTGAAAAAAAGTAAATTAAAAAATAAGGATTTAGCTTCCAGTATGAATCTCATTCTTTTGTTGTTTCAGTGTGAAGATCACTTTTTAAAATGACTGCCTTTGGCATTTGTCTTGTTGCTACAGGTGTGTGACACATTTGTTTGTGTGAGGAGGTGTCAAGAAAAGTGGGTTCTCAGATATGATTAAATCTGCATTGTTAAACCTGGTTGGGGTTTGTACAATTTAAAATATGCTCAGCCTAACATTAATTAGATATCTATACTTTGGATTACAAGTGCCTGAATATCATTATCTGTTTAAATATTTGATATTTGGTTATTTAGATATATTTTAAAATATTCCAGGGATATGCGTCTGTGTGTTTTTTACATTGTGGTAATTTTACATTAGACTTTATTTGGGACTATTATCAGATAGAAGATGATTAATGTGTCTTTCAAAGCTTTATTTCCAGTAGGAGAGATTACATTTATGATTTAAAATGAAGTGTGTGGAATGAAGAAGGTCTGGAGTCTGGTTCATATTAAAACATCCCTATTAACAAATATTTCAGCCTAGCGTTGTGTCTAAAATAGAGCCTCAGAGAATACATGCAGCTTCATTGATACAACAAGTAAATACCTGCTTTATGAAACTCTAGTCTTAACAATGTTAAAGATTTAAATATGATATTGAAGGCCATTGTGGATTTTTTTTAAAAAAGGAGGTCAACTTATTGTATTCTAGATATACTTTAATTTCTAAATGGATTTAAAATGAATAGTATGGATCTGAAGTCTGTCTATACAGCAGGAAATAGGTAAGTAATTACAGCTTGTAGAGTTACTTGGAGTGGTAAATGATTTTACTGGAGGTCAAATAGATGTCAAGAGATAACAGCTCATATTAAGTTCTCATAGTGTGTACCTTTTTTGGAATGTAGAGAAAGTAGGTGCTTTTTATGCAAAAGTTAGCTGAGGCTGATTTTTTTGTGGGGGAGGGTGTGAAAGGTAGTAAAATGTTTGATTCCAAAGTAAAATAACAGATTTGGGCAACTCTGATCACTTAACCTAATATACTGTTTCTCTGTATTAAAGTGATATCTAACTGTTCAGAAATTAAAACCGACATTTCCGGTGTCTCCCATAATATATAACACTGCATATGTCTTTAAGTCAAATCCAGACTTCTTATTGAAAAACTATGTTCTGGCTGCCTAGGTAAGTTTGCATAGACCTAGCAAACAGAGCAGTAGGTTTCAGTAATTTTTGTAGTTCACTGTAGTGAAGTTTAATTATATAAATGAAAGGTGCTGGTGTAATTGGATAATCTTATTTGAAAACCACAGTTCATGAAATTGAGCCTGTTTTAAAGGGGCTCTGTGTGTGTGTAGGTATGTGTGGATAGAGTTTTCTGAGTTTAAGGAATTTTTGTACATAAACAACACAGACCTATATTCTTGCTGTTGCTCAATTGTGGTTTATATTTTAGAGAGCTAGTATCTGTAGTATGATAGAACTATGGTTACTCTAAGAAACCTAATGCCATTTGTGTCAGGGCTATTTCATTGCTTTTTCCATCTCAGAGAAATCAAATGCAGCTTGAGGAAAAAGAGTGGAAATTAATGATATACTGAGATAATATGTGTTTGCATATATCATTTTGATGCTGTTTTGGAGAATACTTTAGGTAGTCCATAGATAGGCAGATGGGGATTTTTAAGTACATAAGCTGTAAATCAATCCATTCAGTCAGATCATTTAACTTATATGGAAGAAGGATGAGGAACAATACTACATTTTTATGTACAGAAATAACATAAGTTGTTTAACATTCCCTTTTTGGCTCGTTAACAGCTTGTGGGTAGAGGTAGCCCTGGATTATTATTACTTGGTTACCTTAGGATACTGACCAGAGGAAATGGACAGGAAAATGGCAGAAAGATCTAGGGAATGAAGTACTCATTTGAAAAAACAGTCAAAAGGAACAAATTATCAATTATTTGAGAATGAGTTCTCAGAAATTAGGTTATATGTTTTTGAAAGCAGTGGCAAAAGTAGAGGATTATTTATTCATACCATTCTAGTTCCAAAAAAGATTACAAAGTAGATGGGTTACTTATCTTGGTAATATGGGTTTTAGATCAAGGTGAATTGAGGGGGAAAATGGGGAGAAAGTGCTTTTCTTACTGCAAAGTTTCCTCTCAACTTTAGCTCTGGGCTTGTTCTCACCCTCCAGGGGTAACTTGTTCATCTCCTGGTTGACTAATATGTACTTGGGCAGCTCAGCGGGGGACTGCATGATCTTTTCAGTTCCAGTCTCTAATGTTGATATCAAATAAGCATTTTCATTATTGATCAAGTCATCTCATTTAGATGCCTGTATCCTAGTAAAAAGTATCTAGCCTCAGTAATAGTCTGTACATGTAAACATTTAAGCTTTTAGTATGTTATAGGTCTTAATATCAGTGTTACTGTACGTATTAAATAACATTTTGCCTTAAAGCTCTAATTTAGACTAAAACTTGTATTATCTTTTTTTTAGGACAGCCAGTAGAGGGGACTTCATGTTTTCTGCGGATCGTTTGGTAGGTGCGGGCTTTTCATTTTCATTTCATTATTTTGCCTAGTGATATAATCATGGTAGACTAAGGGGTATTTTTGTTCTAGAGCATTCTGGGGCTGAAAGAGATTGTACTAAGTAACCATCATCTTGCTAGGCTAATGAAGTATTGTTTCACTGTTGCATTAAAGGTCTACTTCAATACTCTTCACCACAAAGCATTGCCCATGAACTAATTCCCTGTATTTCTGAGATATCACTACCTCTCAAATGGATCTTGGTAACTTGAGTCTCAGCAATTCTTAAGTGCCTCCTCTTAGGGCAGTGAAGTACATTAAAAGAAAACCAAAAATGTAAGGAGACCTAATAGTTACACTTGTGGTATCCAGCGAATGTACAAAAATATATTTCTTGTAGTTTACGGCAGCAGCGGGAGGAGGCTTATTTTGCCTCTTCTTTCCTGTACTAGCCTTCACATGTGAATAGTACATTTGACTGTCTATGCTTTCCTCAGGCACTTCCTATTAAGGATTGACCAAGCCCAATTCTGTTTATCTAGTGTGATCTGAGAGGATCTTAGTCCAAAGTGGTTTGTCTTCAGGGTAAGCATTGTGTTTTCTTCTTGTGTTAATATCTAAGCATGCTCAGTGCTTGGAGTGAGGTTGACATGTTTTCTGCTGTGGATGTTAGTTTTAATCCACAGTAGAAAATACATTACATTCAGGAAAGTTTAGTGTATATTTATATTTATATATAGTCTAATGTATATTTATATTTAGTGTATATTCATGAAGTTTAGTGTATATTTCATGAATGTATTTCACTAAACTTGTGTGAATCAGGCATTGTGCTAGACTGTGTCCAGAGAGATGAGATACAATAGTGAAGAAGGTAGGCATGGTCCCTAATCTCATGGTGTTTATGATCTAAATACTAGATTTACAAACTAAGTACAAATTGAGTTTGGGAAAGAAAGGAATGAACATGGCTTCTTAGCCCCAAAGTTATAATCAGATTAAGGTAGATGATTAAAAGGAATGTGAAAAAAAGGCATGAAACTTTTCATTTAGGTTTTGCCTTGCCTGAGGAATTTATTCCAAAAGAGCATAGAGAACTCCTGTTCTGCTTTTGGTCATAAATATTCTTGGTTCAGAGACCAATTTTATTTAAAATTACTTGAGTTTTCAGTGGCAGTAAAAACCCTTGGATAGTAACAAGATAAATGTGGATGACATTCCTGGAGCAATAGTTAGGTCATTCTGTTTTTTATGCTTTTATCAAACCAAAAGAACTGGCTCGAATAACTTGTATCTTAATGGCTGCTGTTTTGGTGTTTACTGGTAGAAAATGGTTCCTCTTTCTTTTGCTGTTCTTATGTTCTTTTTCTATAGAAAGGAGGAGTTAAGTTCATGGTTATTGTAAGATGCTTCCCTGAAAGGACAAGCATAATCTTAGCCCAATGAGATAGTAAGGACCTATGGCATAATTCGCCTGAGGGGATGATGAGTTGGACCTCTCTCTGTTCTCTACAGGTGGCTTTGAAGGTCCTGATATGGGGTGAGAAGGGGTCTGTTGTGGTTGTGGTAGAGACTGGAGCTATTTAAGTTTATCTTCTTGAGGATTTCTAGTACACTATCTCCTGCAGCACATGTCATTAATATATATTATTTTATATATATTAATTTTATCCTGAATTTGTCAAGGTTCGCTTCCTTGGCCCTCAGATCCTTGGGTTCTTTATATTTTAGTTGCTCTTCTGATTTTATGCTCTCCTGTAAGAGTTGGGCACACTAATTTCTGTCCCAGTGTTGGAGGGGATGGGGATAGGAGGTAAGACTCATTAGAGGGCTGTTACTAGGAGGAAAAGATCTAGGCTCTTCAAAGAAAAGAATCCTCTTTTACCCTTGTAATTTGCTCATAAAAAAAAATATCCACAGAAGATGGTGACTGGAGGTGAGTATGCACACATATGCAGTATTCATGAGGTGCCTGGGCCCTCTGTCTCATGCTACAGGCTGACAAAATCCTGGCTTATTTAGAATTGATTGTTTTAATGGCAGCAGGGTGTTATTATATGTTGTGATAACAGAGCATGGGGGCCTGGTGCTTCTCCCTGCTGTTGCAGATTCTCAATCAGTAATGTAATATTGATTGAATAAAATGTGCATTGCAGACTCAGCATTACCTTTATTGTAGTTGGCTCTGGTTGTTCATGGGATTACCATATCTTGTTTTTGGAGGCTCTTCTAGTAGTTCTGAGTGATGCTTTCCTTTGTACCACACATTACGATTGATATGAGCCTTTTCTTTAGCTGAGAAGCCCCAGTGCATTTTACTAGATCCTCCTTCAAGCTCAGTAAATTGGTTCAGCCAATGCACTCATTTATTTCCTCTAAAGAAGTTTCAGGCTTTATTTACATTATGGTGGGCCTTTGTTAAAAATCATCTGACTTAACGATTTCCAAGGTACTGAATAAAGCAGAGAAATTGCGAGTGGGCACTATTTCCAGAATAATAAGAAGTATATTACTTTTAAGAGTGCCTGCCATGACTGTTGTCACTTGCTGGAGTTTTGTGTCCTTCACAGTCTGGACTGACAGAGTGAGAATCAGAAGGCATATTGGAGCCTTTTGGTGGCAATCATGTGCCTATTTGAGGCTGGATACCTAGCAGCAAGTAGCATGGCATTTGGATCTATCCCTGTATCTAACACATGATAGGGGGCCCCTTCCTGCCTCCATAAGTGAAACCTTTGCCTAGTGTGTTCATGACTCTGCCTACTGTTCAGCTCCTGAAGCTAACAGCTAACAGGAGATTCCCAGCAGGTTCTCAACTTCTTTTTCCTTTGACTCTCTAGATCAGACTTGTTGTGGAAGAGGGATTGAATCAGCTGCCATATACGGAATGCATGGTGACCACTCCAACAGGTAACTAGGGCTGTTATTCTCAAATTTTCCTCATAAAAATTCCGAGCTAGAATGGGGAAAGATGGAAGTAAAGCAGTCTAAGTAAAATAAATATGCAAAATGAGGAGCCTAGGTGGAGCTATTCTTTTAAAATCTTTAAAAAAAATTCTCAGGCATTGAGGAAAGAAATCTGTGTAGATGACTTTTTGTTAATGGCTTGCTTGTCAATTCAAGTTAAAGGTTAACAAATACTCTTCAGCATGCAGGTGTTGCCTCTGATGACAGCCCACTGGGACCATAGTTAAGAATTGCTGGCAGCTTATCTTCATCTCTATGGGAAAGCTGCTGGTGAGCACAAATGGGCAAGTCTGTTTTCGCACTGAAATTACATGGTAAAAAAGGATAGAAAGTAAAAAAGAAAACTAAAAATGATAAGAATTGGAGAAGATGCTTTGTTCTATCCTTTAATAGAAAGTAGCCAAAGATCCCTGTTTCAGGGATTTGAAATTATGATTTGGTTCTTTAGTAAATAATGTAAAACTGTTCTATTCAAAGGGTTGACTTTATGAAAATTGGGGACTGAGCTTGTTGCATCATAATTGACACAAATTCAGGATGAGACCAAGAGTTGAGCATGTCTTAATAACTACTTCAGCCACTTTCTTCTGCTTTTAAGGAAGAATGGAGGCTCATAAAGAAGAATAGAATGAGGAGGCTTTCTGCTGTGGCTCACAGTGGGGTCCCAGTTTGAATTGATGGGGTATATAGCATTCTCGGAGTGCAGTGATTCTCCTTTGAATTCAGTTTGAGGAATGTGTATGTGAATATCATGTTATAATAAGTCCTATTCCCATTCAATGAAGTCTGCCTCTCCCAATTATCCCCACAGGTTTCTTATGAAGAATTAAGAAGTAACTGAAAAGTCACGACTCATCTCATTACTTCCACAGGGAATCTCAGGCATTATACAGTGTGTCTGAACAAGGGTTGCTTTGTGCCCATCTACTTTAAACCACAGACGCTTTATAGAATAAGTAGGTTACTCCAGTGATGAAAGATAAATTATTTGGTTTTATTTCCTAACAGGGTACAAGTATGAAGGAGTGAAATTTGAGAAGGGAAATTGTGGGGTCAGCATAATGAGAAGCGGTAGGTTCACATGTGTGTGATTTTTGTCTCTTTGTATGCATAGAAATGGTTGCTGTTTTTCAGAAGAGAGGCAGGCTTGTCTGTCATAATTGCAGCCTGCCTTTAGTTAAATCTCACCCCCTGTGTTATCTATCCTCATGGTGCTGTGGAGTCATGGCCTGTGTGAGGCTAGGTTTGGCTAATTTTAACTAGAGCGTATTCCCTAACAGAGTGCTCCCATGGGCAAGTCACCTTTCAAAGAGATTCAGGGGAGGATGGGAGGATAGGAGGATGTGATGATGCTATCTTGGGGAGAATAGGGCAGTTTGAAGACTGAGGGAATATGGTATAAATTCGGGCCTGGAGAACTTTGAGTACCTGACGAGAAAATATTTCTTTTGTTTTTATTTCTGTTGTTGGGCTAAATGATTTGTTTGATATTTTAAATTTTTTAAATTTTTTTAATTTTTTTTTTTTTTTTTTTTTTTTTTTTTAGAGACAGGGTCTCATTCTGTTGTCCAGGCTGGAGTATGGTGGCGTGATCATAGTTCACTGTAACCTCAAATTCCTGAGTTCAAGTAATCCTCCCACCTCAGCCTCCTGAGCAGCTAGGACTACAGGCACGTGCCACTATACCTAGCAAATTGAAAAGCAATTTTTTTTTTTTTTTGTAGAGATGAGGTCTTGCTATGTTGCCCAGGCTGGTCTAAAATTCCTGGCCTCCAGTGATGCTCCTGCCTCAGCCTCCCAAAGTGCTGGGATTATGGGCATGAGCCACCACACCCGGCCTAATCCTTTTAAACTTTATATGTGATGACTATGTGACCGCATAGGCAAAAGTGCTTGACTGTCATTAATTCTAGGTATTTCCATTTGCTGGTCTTATGAATGTTATATTTGTATTTGAGTTCAACTGATTACCCTTCTAAACCAACCTTTGTATAGCAAAATCACTTGCCTGTGATTAGAACCTATACCTGTTATGTGGGGTTTTTTCCATTCAGCAAACTTGTTTTGCATAAGATTTATATTTTTTTGCATAAGTGGTAGAAGCTCCACTTGTTTGCACTGAATACATATAGTTTAATTTTTAACATATAAACATTCACTTTTCTCTTTTGGTTATGAAGTTCTGTTTGTGAACAATTAAATGCCTCAAGTAAACTAGGAACTCCTTTTTTCTAGGAGGTAGCTCTTAAGCATTGATAGCATTTCAGGACATTTCAGGACAATGATGTTCAACTTTTAAAAACTGGTAAAGACAATGGACTTTTAAGGTGCAGTTTCTTCTGTTTCAGTTCAGCTTCTTCCCTAAAGACACAAGCATGGTCCTTGCACCCTTAGTATATACCAGATGACTTGTGGTGATGTACAGCATTGTTTATAACCTTAATAGCCATTTGTTGATTTTCATATATATTAGAAAGATACTTGTTTTATATTTACCCTAGTGATATAGTTTCCTCTTAAAATAAATTTAAATGAAAACAATAAATTTAAGAAAAATGTTAAGTAAATGCTAGTATTGGTAGAATTCTGATATGGCCTAAAATCTTGAAGATGGCACGAGAATGACTGCCTTTTGGCAAACACCCCCTTAAAGGAATTCAGAGTCAAAAATAGCTCTGTGTTCAGAAACCAATGGTGGTAGTGCTAGTTATTGTTACCTGGGAGAGGGGGAACGATATACAACTTTTTCACTGCTTGCAGCAATATCTTTGCTGTTGAGAAGTCATTGTTGAGCTAAGTGATGTCCCCTGGTGCTACCTTGACCTAAAAGGAGACTTTTTGATCTACAGCCTTTATTCTTCCAGAAATCTTTTGCATTTTCTCAGACAAAAGTCACAAATTTAG
Organism: Theropithecus gelada; assembly: GCF_003255815.1. NCBI lineage: Eukaryota > Metazoa > Chordata > Mammalia > Primates > Cercopithecidae > Theropithecus > Theropithecus gelada. Next base: position 78,717,421 of record NC_037689.1, on the reverse strand, counting down.
GTGGTTTAAAGGCCTCTTTAAAATAATAGAGATAAAAATATTCCTGATATTAAAAAAGCTCAGGGAGCTGCTCAACAAAATGCTTTATTTCCTGTAATCACGGAAGCATGACAGCTCTAAAACTTGTAAACCAGCAATAAAATTAGCTTATTCTAGTTTCATTAACCAGCCCTTAACCTGGTTTCATTAACCTCCACTAAGTATGAAATATGAGCATATCAGAAATAAAAGCTGCCAGCTTCAGAATAATTATTTTCCTCTTCCTTCGTTTTTGTATTAATAACAGTGACAAACTATACTTTGGCCTTTTCTTGGACTTTCTCTCTGTTTCCCCTAATATTTTTTCTTTCTTTTTTCTTCTTCAAGGTGAGGCAATGGAACAAGGTTTACGAGACTGCTGTCGATCCATACGAATTGGAAAGATCCTGATTCAGAGTGATGAGGAGACACAAAGAGCTAAAGTATATTATGCCAAATTCCCCCCAGACATTTACCGGAGAAAAGTCCTTCTGATGTATCCAATTCTCAGTGAGTGGCTTCCGTTTATTTGTAACCTTTGGTTAGGGTTTAAATTCAACTTAGTGCCTGCCTCCTAGGTACCCTTATATAAAAGGCAAAAATAGTTTCTAAATGTGTTCTTCTCAGTTGGGAAAACTGCCCCGGGCAGTTCACTGGAGCGGTTTTATTGCATAATAAGAGAATATACAGTAGTCAGACCTTATTAGCCCCAACAAGCTTCTATCTTGAATACGTTGAAACAAATGATTTAATGAGGCAAAATATATGGAATTCAGAAAATATATCGAAACATATCTCCTCTTTAGCCTAATGAGTACAGCAGTGATTTTCCTCAATAATTTATTCTCTCTGGAGGTAATATTTTTTCCTGCTCTTCTGTTCTCTTTCTTAAGCTTACTCAGACCACACTTGGCATGGTCTTTAAGGGAGGTGAGAGGGAATATGTTAAATTTGATAGCTCATATGCTAAATGAATTTAGGGCTTGGTATTTGATAACTCAAAAGTGTATGTGTCATGTTCATTATTGAAAATAGCACGGATAAAGAACAAGTACCTTCAAATGAAGTGGTTTCTTATGTTAGATTGCTATATTGCCCTTGCTTCAAAGACATTTTGTGGCCGGGTGCTGTGGCTCACACCTGTAATCCCAGCACTTTGGGAGGTCGAGGTGGAAGGATCGCTTGAGCCCGGGAGTTTAGGACCAGCCTGGGCAACATATGCAGACCCCATTTCTGCAATAAATAGAAAAGTAGCTGGGTGTGGTGGCATGTGCCTATAGTCCCAGCTACTTGGGAGGCTGAGGTGGGAGGATGGCTTGAACCTGGGAGGTCAAGGCTGCAATGGGCCAAGATCATGCCACTGCACTCCAGCCTGAGTGACAGAGTGAATCCCAGTCTCAAAAAAAAAAAAAAAAAAAAAAAAAAGACTTTTTAAAATTAATGTTCAGGTTGCTAATGCATTTGGTTATCTTTTGATTTCAGGCACTGGAAATACTGTAATTGAAGCTGTAAAGGTTCTTATAGAACATGGAGTTCAACCCAGTGTTATCATCCTACTCAGTCTGTTCTCCACTCCTCATGGTGAGTTCAGCATGAGGCAGTAACTAGGGCTCCAGATAGACCTGAGGTGGGTAAGTATGCGTTTTCTAGCTTCTAATCCGGAGGAAAAGTTTATCTGCTTTCACATTAAATCTGAATCTAATTTTGGTAATTATAACTTGTGTTTGTCATTTCTAAGCTGACTGATAACATTTTATACCATTCTAATGTTCAAATGCAAATGGAGAAGTATGAACTAATGCCATTTAAAAGAATTGCTGTTGTTTTCCTGGTTTGGCCTGCAAATGACTGAAAGGTTCCTGTTTCCCTGAGGCCTGAGAACTGCTCACAAAGAGCAAGAAATATAAGGTTCTAGCTAGCCCTGTAGTCTTACTGAAGTAATCTTTGCAGTGTGAAGTGAAGAGCGGAAGTTTTTAAAGTTAAACTTCTGCTCAAAGGGCAGAGAGAACTGTGTGTTCTCCATTTCCTGAAGGAGGTATACCTAACTTAAGATCCTAGTGTTTTTTTGCCATACATTATAGAACAATTGAGAATATATTTTAAGAAAATAATTATAGGTGCATGTAGAAATTTAGCTTCTAGGATGTTTACTGTAGAGTTATTTGGTATAAGAAAAAATGTGAAAGTATAAAAATGACTCACAATAAGGAAATGGTTAAATAAATAATATATATTCAAAGGATATACTATTATGTAACTGTTAGATCATGTTTTTGGAAAATATTGAATGGCATCCAAAAATGTACATGGTAAATGTAAAAAAGCAGTATAAAAATAACAACATTAGAATAGGGTAAAGTGTTATCACCAAGCTTGGAGATGACTAGTACAAATTATGACTATTTTAATTACAAAAATCAGAGTTGGATTTAATATGGAACCTAATAAATCTTTCCTTAGCATGAGAGGCTAGACAGACAATGTTGTTTCAATTTTGGTTTCAAAATGCATACACAATGTTAATAGTGGTTATCTTAGGTTGGTGGGATTCTAAGTGCTTTTCATTTTATTTTTAAGCTTTAAATTGGTATTTTTCAAGTATTCTACAGTGAATTTGTATTTGTTTCATAATTTTTAAAAAGGGCAATGTATGGTTTCTCTAGTCAGGTGTTTTCTCATTTCCAAAATTTCTAAGTCTTAGCCAGTTCTGAAGAGGCTACAGTATATCTAGTTGGGAAAGCTGGTTTCAGTAGGTTATTGATAGGAATTATGGCCTGTTTGATTACTTTGCTGTTTCATAACCAAGTATTACTTGTAGTTCAAATGTTGGTGGTAACAAAAGGTGATTTGCTTAATTATCATTTATATATATAACACAGGTGGCATTGAAAAAATTGAGAGAATCCAATAATTATTAAAATTTTTGCCTTTGGGAATGGAAAAGCACTCGTTTTAGTTCTAATAGTATACATGAGAATGATGTACTATTCTTTGACATTTATAGCTGAAAAATTATATTCTGTGGCAGGATTTGCTATGGATTTTTAGTTTGACAGGGTAATTAAAATAGTCATAATTTGTATTGGTCATCTCTAAGCTTGCTGATAACATTTTATGTGATTCTAATGCTGTTATTTATACATTTTTTACATTTTTACATTTACCATGTACATTTTTTGATGCCATTCAATATTTTCCAAAAACATGATTTAACAGTTATATCTTTTGAATATATGTTATTTATTTAACCATTTCCTTATTGTGAGTTATTTACATACTTTCACATTTTTTCTTATGCCAAATCACTCTACACTGAACATCCTAGTCCTTGTTTTTTTTCCCTACCTGTTCCTCTCTCGATAAGCTAGAGTCCTAACTTCTAAAAAGCTGGTGTGCTCTGACACATCAGCTTTTTCTGTGAAAAACAAGCATGCTATGAAACACTGCACTTGTTTCATAGTGTTTCAGTTGGGAAACCATTATCTTATATGTGATCCTTTTTAATTTTTTTTTTTTTTAATAGAGATGGGGTGTTGCCGTATGGCCCAGGCTGGTCTCAAACTCCTAGCCTTGAGTGATACTTCTGCCTCAGCCTCCTAAAGCTCTGGGATTACAGGTTTGAGCCACTGTGCCTGGCCTGTGATCTTCGTTTTAAAAAGGACTGTATTCACTCTATTACAGTCACCTTTAAAATAAAACAAAATAAAAAATACTCTTCAGGGGGAAATTTCTGTAACTGAATAACTATATTTTTCAACTTGAGTATAAAATAATAATTCTAAGAATGTATTAGTGAGATGGAGGAGGCATAGTCTTGACTACTGTCAAAGCTTTTCAGACTTTATAAAAAGGAAGAGATTAACCAAGTCTGATTAGGTATTCAAAGATCATTGCTCTCTGTCTTCTGTCAATTTTAGACCTAGTGGCAATAACTACAAAATTCCTGAATTACAATTGGTGTTACCAAAACATCCTACCATAATAACTTTTTTTTTTTTTTTTTTGAAGGTGCCAAATCAATCATTCAGGAGTTTCCAGAGATCACAATTTTAACTACTGAAGTTCATCCTGTTGCACCTACACATTTTGGACAGAAATATTTTGGAACAGACTAAGTTATTTAAGTAAAATAATCATCTTGTGTAATAGTACAATCATGTTTTGATTTTCTATTTGTTTTACTGATTCAATTGAGAGGCAGAGAAGAATGTGTTAAAATGCTTTTTAGTTTTGGAAGTACGTATATTTGAGGTTATATCTCATTTAGTTATTTGTTTACTGTTGGTACCAAATTCAACAATGAAGTACATGCAACTCTTACAAAACATAAATTTTAATAATATTCTAATGCAAATTACTGAATCCTCAGTGCATTAAAATTATTTCGTAATTTATGAGCCTCTTAGTTTGGAGGTTGCTTGAAGCCACAAATAAAACTCAAATGAGAGTCAGTTCTTTGTCCCACTGTAGTTTGCATTTTGTTTAGTTTGGTTTTAGCTCTAGTAAGGCTTCATATATGTGGCTATTGCCACATTCCTGTACTGTTTTCTTTCTGATACTGGACATGCTAGTAACTTGGAGAGGAGAATAAAAGAATGTCTCCTGGAATTTTACATTCCCATTAATGTCCTCATTCAACTGGCAGACCTAGGATGTATGGTTAACTCTCAGGCCATTATGTTCTTCATGGCTCATTTCCCAAACTGCATTGTTGGTAGGTGCCTTGCTAAGCTGTAATGCAGTGAAGAAGATGGTGGGGCATTTTCAGTAATTGGAACTGTAATATTAATTTACAAGATTGAATCGGGGATGTCTGGAAGCTGACAAGGGAGAGCCAAGTACTGTTAATGCCATCAATCCTCTAGGAAGGAATTGGTGGTTTTTCTGAAGTGTGGGAGAAAGGGTGGTTTCTTGCTGGATTTCATGGCCAGTAAGTAAATTTAAATGCTTCATTTTTAATTTGGATGTTTCTGCTAGAGACCTTTGATTTGGAAATTAGTTATTTTGCATGTTTGTCAACTGTAGATGTATTAAAATAGAAAAAAAAACCATGCTTTTTATAAAAACGCCTAAGTTTTGTATATGTTCATCTTTAGGCTTCTGAAAGGAGAGAAACCATTTTGGAAATCAATGTTGGTGTTCTGAAATCTGCTTGTAAAACTCTGATCTCATTTTATATTGATATTAAAACATTTTAACAGTGTTGGCTAGCTGATTACTTGATTAATTATACTCCCATGGCCCCATAGGCAGCTGTTGTGGGCCTCTGTTCAAGAGCACAGAAAAGAGCAGAAGGAAATGTCTTAGAAAGAACCAAAGCTGATGAAATCAGCAAAGATTGGGGAGAGGAAGGAAGCCTAGTGTAGACTGGATTATATTTTTCCTTTGGAGACTAGAATACTAGAAGAACTTCAGTATGTTTTTCCCTTTATTTTTGAAGACTGTCATGTAATAAATTGAGATTAATAGATTACTCATATTATAGTTCTTCCATGGCAAATGTTGCTTTCAAGTTGTTATTGAAATTCTCATCTATACTCGTCAGTTAACTGTCTTGATACAGTGTGGATTTTGTTTATTCCTGACTAACAGAAGTTATAACTAAAGCCCATTAAAGCCAGAATTTCTATCTCCCTCTCCCAGCACAGATGTGAACCAGCAAATTTAGATGGAGAACAGATATGCTTGAGATTGGTGCATCAAACTAGTTGAAAAGATGACACCTACCACTATAGGAGTTAATGCTTCTAAATTAGTACTTATTTTAGGGCTTCAGTATTTCATTTGAGGTGACTTTCCAAAACAGCAGACAAATTTACATTCAAGTGTAGATATAAAACCATATTTTAAGCAAATTATTTTTGTATTACCAGCCATTTAGATTTAACATGTCTTTGTTCCTTGATTGATATTTAGTTGACTACATTTGGTTCCCACATGAAGAGCCTAGAATGAATAGTAGGAAGTATTCAATGAGGTCATAGTCCCCCCTGATGTTTGTCTTCTATCCCTTTCTAGATTTCAAGAAAATTATACCTATGGCTTTTGAAGTTTGTGTCTTTTAAGCAAATGAGGCATTATTTGTAGGGTTAATCACTTGCAGGACTCTTTGAGCATGGGACATTTTTAAGTATTCTAAATTTAACACAAGATTAACAGACTATTCAAAACAAGATTGTTTTTAAGTGATATGAACTTCAGAGCAGTATAAACTGTGTATATTCCTTACTGAAGAACACACCCTAGCACAATAAAAACAACACTCCAATAGTATATGCAGTGGTTCTCAAAACTTGAATGTACATCAGAATCACCTAGAGGGCCACAGATTGCTGGGCTCCACCCTTAGAGTTTCTGATTCAGTAGGTCTCAGTTAGGGTCCAAGGATTTGCATTTCTAACAAGTTCCCATGAGATGCTAATATTGTTTTGGAGACCACATTTTGATTTAAGATATTTCTTTCATAATAGAAGCATTTAATGTTACAAGTTTTCCTATAAATATTGATTTAGCTGTACCTCACAAATTTTGATATAGTATGTTTCATTTTCATTTATATAAAAATAATTGCTCATTTTTCTTTTCATTTCTTCTTTGACCCAGGGTTATTTAGAAACATGTCATTTAATTTCCAAATATGGGATTTTCCAGATTTCTTTCTGTTACTGCTTCCTAATTTAATCCCATTGTGGTGACAGAATATACTTCTTATTATTTGAATCCTTTTAAATTTATGGAGACTTGTTTTATGGCCCAGAATATAGTCTCTTTTGGTAAATCTTCCATGTGTGGTTGAAAACTATGTTTTATCCTGCCATTTTTGGATAGAGTGTTCTATGTCAATTAGGTTAAGTTGGTTGATAGTGTTGTTCAAGTCTTCTACTTTACTGATTTTCTGTTTTTTTTTGTCTGCTCCTTCTGAGGCAACTTTACTATTTTCTGTCTACTTATTCTATCAATTGTTGGGAGAGGATTGATGAAATCTCTGACTAAAATTTATATTTGTTTGTTTCTCCTTTCAGTTCTATCAGTTTTTGCTTTATGTATTTTGAAGCTTTGTTGTTAGGAGTGTAAACTTTTAGGATTGTTATGTTCCCTTGATAAGTTGACTCTTTATCATGAAATATTCCCTTTTATCCCTGTTATTATTCTTCCGAAATCTGCTTTGGCTGATGTTAATATAAATATTCTGGCTTTCTTTTGAATAATATTAACATGGCATATCTTTTTTCATCCTTTTACTTTTCTTTTTTTTTTTTTTTTGAGATGGAGTCTCATTCACTCTGTCACCCACGCTGGAGTGCAATGGTGTGATCTTGGCTCACTGCAACCTCTGCCTCCTGGGTTCAAGTGATGCTCCTGCCTCAGCCTCCCAAGTAGTTGGGACTACAGACATGTACCACCATGCCTGGCTACTTTGTGTATTCTTAGTAGAGATGAGGTTTCACCATGTTGGCCAGGCTGGACTCGAACTCCTGACCTCAAGTGATCTGTCCACCTCAACTTTTCAAAGTGCTGGCATTACAGGTGTGAGCCACCATGCCTGGCCTCATCCTTTTACTTTTAACTTATGTGTGGGGCTTTTTGAGACATGGTTTCATTCCATCACCCCGGCCAGAATGCAATGTCATGATCATAGCTCACTGTAACCTTGAACTCCTAGGCTAAAGTGATCCTCCTGCCCCAGCCTCCCAAGTAGCCAGGACTACAGGCATGCATCACTACACCTGGCTAATTTTTAATTTTTTTGTAGAGATGGGGTCTTTCTATGTTGCCCAGGCTGTTCTTGAACTCCTGGCATCAAGGGATCCTCCCACCTTAGCCTCCCAAAGCCATGAGATTACATGTTTGAGCCATCACACCCAGCCCTATTTGTGTTTTTATAGATTTTTCAAATTAAACATTTCAAAATTTTATTTCTAGAGACAGAGTCTTGCAATATTGCCCATGTTGGACTTCAACTCCTATTTCCTGAGTAGCCTGGGATGACAAGCATGTGCCACCACACCTGAATTGTTTTTATATTTAATCTGGGTTTCTTATAGGTAACCTAGAGTTGGGTCTTTTTTTTTTGTTTTTTGTTTTTTGTTTTTTTTTCCCAATTTGATGGTCTCTGCCTTCTAATCAGGATGTTTAGACCGTTTTTATTTAATTTGATTATTGATATGATTGGTTTAAAATCTACCATCTTGCTATTTGCGTTCTATTTGTTCTTTATTCACTTTTTCCTCTTTTTCTACCTTCTTTTGCATTATTATTTATTATTCCATTTTATCTCTTTGGATTATATTAGATACAATGCTTTGTTCTTTTAGTGGTTCCTTTAGGGTTTATAGTATATAACTTTAATTTATCACAGCCCACTTCAAGTGTAAGATAAGAACTTAATGTACTTCTATTCCTCCACTCAAGTCTTTTTCCTATTATTCTCATATGTTTTACTTCTACACGTGTTAAACCTTATAATACATTGTGGGATTTTGTTTGTTTTCAATACTTTTAAAGTGATATAATAAAAAGAAATAATAAAAAAGGTCTTTTCATTTTATATTTTTTAAAATATACTTTAAGTTCTAGGATACATGTGCAGAATGTGCAGGTTTATTACATAGGTATACATGTGCCATGGTGGATTGCTGCACCCATCAACCTGTCGTCTAGGTTTTAAGCCCCACATGTATTAGGCATTTGTCCTAAAACTATCCTTTCCCTTGCTCCCCATGCCCCAACAGGCCCAGTGTGTGATGATACCCTCCCTATGTCCATGTGTTCTCATCTTTTAACTCCCACTTATGAGTGATAACGTGTGGTGTCTGGTTTTCTATTCCTGTGTCAGTTTGCTGAGAATGATGGCTTCTAGCTTCATCCATGTCCCTGCAAAGGACACGAACTCATTCTTTTTTATGGCTGCAGAGTATTCCATGGTATATATGTGCCACATTTTCTTTATCCAGTCTATCATTGATGGGCATTTGGGTTGGTTCCAAGTCTTTGCTATTGTAAATAGTGCTGTAATAAACATACATGTGCATGTGTCTTTATAGTAGAATGATTTATAATCCTTTGGGTATATACCCAGTAATGGGATTGCTGGGTCAAATGGTATTTCTGGTTCTAGATCCTTGAGGAATCACCACACTGTCTTTCACAATGGTTGAACTAATTTATACTCCCACCAACAGTGTAAAAGTGTTCCTATTTCTCCACATCCTCTCCAGCATTTGTTGTTTCCTGACTTTTTAATGATTGCCATTCTAATTGGTGTGAGATAGTATCACATTGTGGTTTTGATTTGCATTTCTGTAATGACCAGTGATGATGAGCTTTTTTTTCCAATGTTTGCTGGCTGCATAAATGTCTTCTTTTGAGAAGTGTCTGTTAATATCCTTTGCCCACTTTTTCATGGGGCTATTTTTTTTTTCTTGTAAATTTGTTTAAGTTCCTTGTAGATTCTGGATATTAGACATTTGACAGATAGATAGATTGCAAAAATTTTTGCCCATTCGAAAGATAGCCTGTTCACTCTAATGACAGTTTTTTTTTTTCTTTTGCTGTGCAGAAGCTCTTTAGTTGAATTAGATCCCATTTGCCAATTTTGGCTTTTGTTGCCATTGCTTTTGGTGTTTTAGTCATGAAGTCCTTGCCCATGCCTATGTCCTGAATGGTATTACCTAGGTTTTCTTCTAGGGTTTTTATGGTTTTAGGTCTAACATTTAAGTTTGTAATCCATCTTGAGTTAATTTTTATATAAGGTGTAAGGAACGGGTCCAGTTTCAGTTTTCTGCATATGGCTAGCCAGTTTTCCTAACACCATTTATTAAATAGGGAATCCATTCCCCGTTGCTTATTTTTGTCAGGTTTGTCAAAGATCTGATGGTTGTAGATGTGTGGTATTATTTCTGAAGTCTCTGTTCTGTTCCATTGGTCTATATGTCTGTTTTGCTACCAGTACCATGCTGTTTTGGTTACTGTAGCCTTGTAGAATAGTTTGAAGTCAGGTAGGGTGATGCTTCCAGCTTTGTTCTTTTTGGTTAGGATTGTCTTGGCTATACAGGCTCTTTTTTGGTTCACATGAAATTTAGTTTTTTCTAATTCTGTGAAGAAAGTCAATGGTAGCTCGATGGGGAGAGCATTGAATCTATAAATTACTTTGGGTAGTATGGCCATTTTCACGATATTGATTCTTCCTATCCATGAGCATGGAATGTTCTTCCATTTGTTTGTGTCCTCTCTTATTTCCATGAGCAGTGGTTTGTAGTTCTCCTTGAGGAAGTCCTCTACGTCCCATTAAGTTATATTCCTAGGTATTTTATTCTCTTTGTAGCAATAGTGAATGGGAGTTCACTCATGATTTGGCTGTCTGTTTGTCTGTTATTGGTGTACAGGAATGCTTGTGATTTTTGTACATTGATTTTGTATCCTGAGACTTTGCTGAAGTTGCTTATCAGGTTAAGGAGTTTTTGGGCTGAGACGATGGGATTTTCTAAATACACAATCACGTCATCTGCAAACAGAAACAATTTGACTTCCTGTGTTCCTATTTGAATACCCTTTATTTCTTTTTCTTGCCTGATTGCCCTGGCCAGAACTTCCAACACGATGTTGAATAGGAGTGGTGAGATAGGGCATCCTTGTCCTGCGCCAGTTTTCAAAGAGAATGCTTCCAGCTTTTGCCCATTTAATATGATACTGGCTGTGGGTTTGTCATAAATAGCTCTTATTATTTTGAGATATGTTCTATCAATACCTAGTTTATTGAGTGTTTTTAACATGAAAGGGTGTTGAATTTTATCGAAGTCCTTTTCTGCATCTATTGAAATAATCATGTGGTTTTTGTCCTTGGTTTTGTCTGATGTATTACGTTTATTGATTTGCATATGTTGAACCAGCCTTGCATCCCAGGGATTATGCCAACTTGATCGTGGTGTATATAAGCTTCTCGATGTGCTACTGGGTTTGGTTTGCCAGTATTTTATTGAGGATTTTTGCATCGATGTTTTTCAGGGATATTCACCTGAAATTTTCTTTTTTTGTTGTGTCTCTGCCAGGCTTTGCTATCAGGATGATGCTGGCCTCATAAAATGAGTTAGGGAGGAGTCCCTCTTTTTCTATTGTTTGGAATAGTTTGAGAAGGAATGGTAGCAGCTCTTCTTTGTACTTCTGGTAGAATTCGGCTGTGAATCCATCTGGTCCTGGGCTTTTTTTTTCGTTGGTAGGCTATTAATTACTGACTCAATTTCAGAACTTGTTATTGGTATATTCAGGGATTAGGCTTCTTCCTGGTTTAGTCTTTGGAGTGTGTATATGTCCAGGAATTTTTCCATTTTTTCTAGATTTTTCTACTTTATTTGTGTAGAGATGTTTATAGTGTTCTCTGATGGTAGTGTGTGTTTCTGTGGTGTCACTGGTGATATCCCCTTTGTCATTTTTTTATTGCGTCTATTTGATTCTTCTCTCTTTTCTTCTTTATTAGTCTGGCTAGCAGTTTTTTTTTAATTTATTATACTTTAAGTTCTAGGGTACATATGCACAATGTGCAGGTTTGTTACATATGTATACATGTGCCATGTTGGTGTGCTGCACACATTAACTCGTTATTTACATTAGGTATATCTCCTAATGCTATCTCTCCACACTCCCCACCACCCCATGACAGGCCCCGGTGTGTGATGTTCCCCTTCCTGTGTGTAAGTGTTCTCATTGTTCAGTTCCCACCTATGAGTGAGAACATGTGGTGTTTGGTTTTTTGTCCTTACGATAGTTTGCTGAGAATGAGGGTTTCCAGCTTCATCCATGTCCCTACAAAGGACATGAACTCATCCTTTTTTATGGCTGCAGAGTATTCCATGGTGTATATGTGCCACATTTTCTTAATCCAGTCTATCATTGATGGATATTTGGGTTGGTTCCAAGTCTTTGCTATTGTGAATAGTGCCACAATAAACATACGTGTGCATGTGTCTTTATAGCAGCATGATTTATAATCCTTTGGGTATATACCCAGTAATGGGATGGCTGGGTCAAATGGTATTTCTAGTTCTAGATCCTTGAGGAATCACTACACTATCTTCCACAATGCTTGAACTAGTTTACAGTCCCACCAATGTGTAAAAGTTTTCCTGTTTCTCCACATTCTCTCCAGTACCTGTTGTTTCCTGACTTTTTAAAGATCACCATTCTAACTGGTGTGAGATGGTATCTCATTGTGGTTTTGATTTGCATTTCTCTGATGGCCAGTGATGATGAGCATTTTTTCGTGTGTCTGTTGGCTGCATAAATGTCTTCTTTTGAGAAGCGTCTGTTCATATCCTTTGCCCACTTTTTGATGGGGTTGTTTTTTTCTTGTAAGTTTGTTTGAGATCTTTGTAGATTCTGGATATTAGCCCTTTGTCAGATGAGTAGATTGCAAAAATTTTCTCCCATTCTGTAGGTTGCCTGTTCACTCTGATGGTAGTTTCTTTTGCTGTGCAGAAGCTCTTTAGTTTAATTAGATCCCATTTGTCAATTTTGGCTGTTGTTGCCATTGCTTTTGGTGTTTTAGACATGAAGTCCTTGCCCATGCCTATGTCCTGAATGGTATTGCCTAAGTTTTCTTCTAGGGTTTTTATGGTTTTAGGTCTAACATTTAAGTCTCTAATCCATCTTGAAGTAATTTTTGTATAAGGTGTAAGGAAGGGATCCAGTTTCAGCTTTCTACATATGGCTAGCCAGTTTTCCCAGCACCGTTTATTAAATAGGGAATCTTTTCCCCATTTCTTGTTTTTGTCAGGTTTGTCAAAGATTTGATGGTTGTAGATGTGTGGTATTATTTCTCAGGCCTCTGTTCTGTTCCATTGGTCTATATCTCTGTTTTGGTACCAGTGCCATGCTGTTTTGGTTACTGTAGCCTTGCAGTATAGTTTGAAGTCAGGTAGCGTCATGCCTCTAGCTTTGTTCTTTTGGCTAAGTATTGTCTTGACAATGTGGGCTCTTTTTTGGTTCCATATGAACTTTAAAGTAGTTTTTTCCAATTCTGTGAAGAAAGTCATTGGTAGCTTGATGGGGATGGCATTGATTCTATAAATTACCTTGGGCAGTATGGCCATTTTCACGATATTGATTCTTCCTATCCATGAGCATGGAATTTTCTTCCATTTGTTTGTGTCCTCTTTTATTTCACTGAGCAGTGGTTTGAGGTTCTCCTTGAAGAGGTCCTTCACATCCCTTGCAAGTTGGATTCCTAGGTATTTTATTCTCTTTGAAGCAATAGTGAATGGGAGTTCACTCATGATTTGGCTCTCTGTTTGTTATTGGTGTATAGGAATGCTTGTGATTTTTGCACATTGATTTTGTATCCTTAAAATTTGCTGAAGTTGCTTATCGGCTTAAGGAGATTTGGGGCTGAGATGATGGGGTTTTCTAAATATACAATCATGTCATCTGCAAACAGGTACAATTTGACTTCCTCTTTTCCTAATTGAATACCCTTTATTTCTTTCTCCTGCCTGATTGCCCTGGCCAGAACTTCCAATACGATGTCGAATAGGAGTGGTGAGAGAGGGCATCCCTGTCTTGTGCCAGTTTTCAAAGGGAATGCTTCCAGTTTTTGCCCATTCAGTATGATATTGGCTGTGGGTTTGTCATAAATGGCTCTTATTATTTTGAGATACGTTCCATCAATACCGAATTTATTGAGAGTTTTTAGCATGAAGGGCTGTTGAATTTTGTCAAAGGCCTTTTCTGCATCTATTGAGATAATCATGTGGTTTTTGTCTTTGGTTCTGTTAATATGCTGGATTACGTTTATTGATTTGTGTGTGTTGAACCAGCCTTGCATCTGAGGGATGAAGCCCACTTGATCATGGTGGATAAACTTTTTGATGTGCTGCTGGATTCAGTTTGCCAGTATTTTATTGAGGATTTTTGCATCGATGTTCATCAGGGATATTGGTCTAAAATTCTCTTTTTTTGTTGTGTCTCTGCCAGGCTTTGGTATCAGGATGATGTTGGCCTCATTTTTAAAATGAGTTAGGGAGGATTCCCTCTTTTTCTATTGATTGGAATAGTTTCAGAAGAAATGGTACCAGCTTTTCCTTGTACCTCTGGTAGAATTCGGCTATTAATCCGTCTAGTCCTGGACTTTTTTTGGTTGGTAGGCTATTAATTGTTGCCTCAATTTCAGAGCCTATTATTGGTCCATTCAGGGATTCCACTTCTTCCTGGTTTAGTCTTGGGAGGGTGTATATGTCTGGGAATTTATCCATTTCTTGTAGATTTTCTAGTTTATTTGCGTAGAGGTGTTTATAGTATTCTCTGATGGTAGTTTGTATTTCTGTGGGATTGGTGGTGATATCCCATTTATCATTTTTTATTGTGTCTATTTGATTCTTCTCTCTTTTCTCCTTTATTAGTCTTACTAGCAGTCTATCAATTGTGTTGATCTTTTCAAAACCCAGCTCCTGGATGCGTTGAGTTTTTGAAGAGTTTTTTGTGTCTCTATCTCCTTCAGTTTTTCTCTGATCTTGGTTATTTCTTGCCTTCTGCTAGGTTTTGAATGTGTTTGCTCTTGCTCCTCTAGTTCTTTTAAAAACCAGCTCCTGGATACATTGATTTTTTTGAACAGTTTTTTGTGTGTCCATTTTCTTCAGTTCTGCTCTGATCTTAGTTATTTCTTGTCTTTTGCTAGGTTTTGAATTAGTTTGCTCTTGCTTCTCTAGGTCTTTTTATTGTGATGTTAGGGTGTCGATTGTAGGTCTTTTCTGCTTTCTCCTGTGGGCATTTACTGCTATATATTTCCCTCTAAACACTGCTTTAGCTGTATCCCAGAGATTCTGGTACGTTGTGTCTTTGTTCTCATTGGTGTCAAGGAACTTATTTATTTCTGCCTTAATTTCATTATTTTCCCAGTAGCCATTTAGGATCAGGTCATTCCGTTTCTATGTACTTGTGTGGTTTTGAGTGATTTTTTTTTTTTTTTTTTTTTTTTTGAGATGGAGTCTTGCTCTGTTGCCCAGACTAGAGTACAGTGGTGTGATCTTGGCTCACTGCAAGCTCCGCCTCCCAGTTCATGCCATTCTTGTGCCTCAGCCTCCCGAGTAGAGTAGTTGGGACTACAGGTGCCTGCCACCATGACCGGTTAATTTTTTTGTATGTTTGGTAGGGACGGGGTTTCACCTTGTTAGCCAGGATGGACATGATCTCCTGACCTCATGATCCGCCCGCCTCGGCCTCCTAAAGTGCTGTTGAGTGATCTTCTTAATCCTGAATTCTTATTTGATTGCACTGTGGTCTGGAGAGGCTGGTTTTTGTGATTTTTGTTCTTTTGCATTTGCTGAGGAGTGTTTTACTTCCAATTATGTGGTCAATTTTAGAATAAGTGCTATGTGGTACTGAGAAGAATGTTTATTCTGTTGATTTGGGGGTGGAGAGTTCTGTAGATGTCTATTAGGTCTGCTTGGTGCCCAGCTGAGTTCAAGTCCTGAATATCCTTGTTAATTTTCTGTCTCGTGATCTGTCTAATATTGACAGTGGTGTGTTAAAGTCTCCCACTATTATTGTGTGGGAGTCTAGGTCTCTTTGTAGGTCTCAAAGAACTTGCTTTATGAATCTGGGTGCTCCTGTATTGGGAGCATATACATTTAGAATAGTTAACTCTTCTTGTTGCATTGATCTCTTTACCATTAGGTAATGTCCTTCTTTGTCTTTTTTGATCTGTGTTGGTTTAAAGTCTGTTTTATCAGAGACTAGGTTTGTAACCCCCCCTGCTTTTTAATTTTTTTTGCTTTCCATTTGCTTCATAAATATTCCTGTATCCCTTTATTTTGAATCTATGTGTGTCTCTGCATGTGAGATGGGTGTCCTGAATACAGCACACCAATGAGTCTTGACTGTTTATCCAATTTGCCTGTCTGTGTCTTTCATTTGGGGCATTTAACCCATTTACATAAGGTCAATATTGTTATATGTGAATTTGATCCCGTCATCATGATGCTAGCTGGTTATTTTGCACATTACTTGATGCAGTTTCTTCATAGTGTCGTTTTTCTTTGTATTTTGGTATGTTTTTGCAGTGGCTGGTACCAGTTTTTCCTTTCTATATTTAGTATTTCCTTTGGGATCTCTTGTAAAGCAGGCCTGGTGGTGACAAAATCCCTCAGCATTTGCTTGTCTGGAAAGGATATTATTTCTCTTTTGCTTGTGAAGCTTAGTTTGGCTGGATATGAAATTCTGGGTTGAAATTCTTTTCTTTAAGAATGTTGAATATTGGCCCCCACCCTCTTCTGGCTTGTAGGGTTTCTGCAGAGACATCCATTATAAGTCTGATGGCCTTCCCTTTGTAGGTAATCTGACCTTTCTAACTGGTTGCCCTTAACATTTTTTTCTTCATTTCTACCTTGGTGCATCTGACGATTATGTTTTGGGGTTGCACTTCTCGAAGAGTGTCTTAGTTGTGTTATCTGTATTTCCTGAATTTGAATGTTGGCCTGTCTTGCTAGATTTGGATCATTCTCCTGGATATTATCATGAAGTGTGTTTTCCAACTTGGTTCCATTCTCCCCCTCATTTTCAGGTACACCAGTCAATCATAGGTTTGGTCTTTTCACATAGTCCCATATTTCTTTGAGGCTTTGTTTGTTCCTTTTCATTATTTTTTTTCTCTAATCTTGTCTTCACGCTTTATTTCATTAAGTTGATCTTCAATCTTTGATATCCTTTCTTTCGCTTGATCGATTTGGCTATTGATACTTGTGTATGCTTCACGAAGTTCTTGTACTGTGTTTTTCAGCTCCATCAGATCATTTATGTTTTTCTCTAAACTGGTTATTCTAGTAGCAGTTCCTGTAACTTTTTATCAAGGTTCTTAGCTTCCTTGCCTTGGGTTAGAACATCCTCCTTTAGCTGCAATAGTTTGTTATTATCAACCTTCTCAAGTCTACTTCTGTCAATTCATCAAACTCATTCTCCATCCAGTTTTGTGCCCTTGCGCATGGAGTTGTGATCCTTTGGAGGAGAAGAGGCATTCCAGTTTTTGGAATTTTCAGCAGTTTTGTGCTGTTTTTTTCTCATCTTGTTGGATGTATGTACCTTTGATCTTGGATACTGATGACCTTTGGATGAGGTTTTTGCATGGGTGTCCTTTTTTTGATGTTTATGTTATTGCTTACTGTTTGCTATTTTTCCTTCTAACTGTCACACCCCTCTTCTGCAGGTCTGCTGGAGTTTGCTGGAGGTCCATTCCAGACCCTGTTTGCCTGGGTATCACCAGCAGAGGCTGCAGAACAGCAAAGATTGTTGCCTGCTTTTTTTTTTTTCTGGAAGCTTCATCTCAGTGGGGCACCTGCCAGATGCCAGTCAGAGCGTTCCTGTGTGAGGTGTCTGTAGACCCCTGCTGGGAGGTATCTCCCAGTCAGGAGACATGAAGGTCAGGGGCCCACTTGAGGGGCAGTCTATCCCTTTGCAGAGCTCGAGCACTGTGCTGGGAGATCTGCTATTCTGTTCAGAGCTGGCAGGCAGGAGCATTTAGTCTGTTGAAGCTGTGCCAACAGCCGCCCCTTCCCCTAGGTGCTCTGTCCCAGGGAGATGGGAATTTTATCTATAAGCCCCTGACTGGGGCTGCTGCCTTTCTTTTAGACATGCTCTGCCCAGTGAGGAGGAATCTAGAGAGGCAGTTTGGCCACAGTGAGTTTGCCGCGCTGTGGTAGCTTCCACCCATTCCGAACTTCCTGGCAGCTTCGTTTACACTATGAGGGAAAGCAGCCTATTCAAGCCTCAGTAATGATTAACTCCTTTCTCCTCACCAAGCTCAAGCGCTCCAGGTTGAGTTCAGACTGCCCTGCTGGCAGCGAGAATTTCAAGTCTGTGGGTCTTAGCTTGCTGGGCTTCATGGAGGTGGGACCTGCTAAGCAAGACCACGTGGCTCCCTGACTTCAGCCCTCTTTCCAGGGGAGTGAATGGTTCTGTCTCCCTGGGCTTCCAAGTGCCACTGGGGTATAAAATAAAACTCCTGCAGCTAGCTCGGTGTCTTCCCAAACAGCTGTCCAGTTTTGTGGTTACAACTCAGGGCCCCGGTGGTGTGGGCACACGAGGGAATCTCCTTGTTTGCGGGTTGCAAAAACCGTGAGAAAAGTGTAGTATCTGGACCAGATAGCACAATTTCTCACGGCTTTCCTTAAGGGAAGGTTCGTGGCCCCTTGCACTTCCCAGGTGAGGCAATGCTCCACCCTGCCTCTGCTTGCCCTCCGTGGGCTGTACCCACTGTCTAACCAGTCCCAATGAGATGAACCAGATACCTCAGTTGGAAATGCAGAAATCACCCACCTTCTGTGTTGTACTCACTGGGAGCTGCAGACCAGAGCTGTTCCTATTGAGTCATCTTGCTAGATCTCAAAAGCTCTTTTTTATTTACCTACATATTTACCACTTTTGGTGTTTTCTGTTTGTGTAGATTTAGATTTCCATTAGGTATTATTTTTCTTATACCTGAAGGACTTCCTATTTCTTGTAGTGCACATCTCCCAGTAATGAATTATTTCAGCTTTTGTGTGTCTGAAAAGTTGCAAAAGTTCACCTATACTTTTGAAAGACATTTCACTGTTACAGAATCCTAGGTTGGCAGCATTTTTTCTTTCAGTACTTTAAAAATGTTTCTTCACTGTCTTTATTGGATTTCTTTGATGAGAAATCTGCTGTTATTCTTCCATTTGTACTTAATATAATTACTGACTACGTAGGATTTACATCTGCCATTTTGCTATTTGTTTTCTATATGTCTTTTATTTCCATTACTGCCTTGTTTTATGTTATTTAGATTATTTTCTGTGGTACCTGTTTTGGAGATCCCCAAGACCAACTCTAGGACTCATAGTACCCAGAAGTCATTATATTCATGGTTATAGCTTATTACAGCAAAAAGATGCAAGGCAATATCAGCACAGGGAATAGGCAAATGTGGCACAGTCTGGAGGAAACCAGGCAGGTGCAAACTTCCAAGAGTACTTTTCCAGTGGAATTGTATAGGATTCATTTAATTCCTCTATCTACAATTTGTAGGAACACGTGTGAAGTGTGGTTTACCTGAGAGCTCATTTTAGCCTAATATTCAAGTTTTTTAGTGGGGTTTGGTCACATAGGCACACAGTGCCTGCATGGTTGACTCCAGTTACCAAAACAGACCACCAGAAAGAAAACAGGTGTTCCCCATAAGTCACAT
This sequence comes from Theropithecus gelada, assembly GCF_003255815.1. Classification (NCBI taxonomy): domain Eukaryota; kingdom Metazoa; phylum Chordata; class Mammalia; order Primates; family Cercopithecidae; genus Theropithecus; species Theropithecus gelada. The sequence continues at coordinate 78,698,214 of NC_037689.1, read as the reverse complement.
TATTTTACAGACTATGTTTTTAAAAAATTTTTTTTTTTTTAGTTTGAATATATTTTGGTGTACAAGTCATTGCTGGTTACATGGATAAATTGTATAGTGTTGAAGTCTGAGATTTTAGTAAACCCATCATTCGAGTAGTGTACATTGTACTGAATATGTAGTTTTTTAAAATCCCTTACTCCCCTTCCACCTTTCCCCTTCTGAGTCTCCAAAGTCCATTATTCCACTGTGTATGCCTTTGCATACCCATAGCTTAGCTCCCACTTATAACTGAGAACATACAGTTTTGGGTTTTCTATTCCTGAGTTATTTCACTTAGAATAATGGCCTCTGGCTCCATTCAAGTTGCTGCAACAGACATTATTTCATTCTTTTTTATGGCTGAGTAGTATTCCATGGTGTTGTATATGTAACACATTTTTTTTTTGAGACAGGGTCTCACTCTTACCCAGGCTGGAGTGCTGTGGCATGATCAGGCCTCACTGCAGCCACTATCCCCCATAAAGTGATCATCCTGCCTCAGCCCCCAGAGTAGCATGCGCCTCACACCTGGCTAATTTTTTTTTTTTTTTTTTTGGAATTTTAGTAGAAATGAGGTCTCACTATGTTGCCTAGGCTAGTCTTGAACTCCTGGACTCAAGTGATCCTCCCACCTTGCCCTTCAAAAGTTCTGGGATTACAGATATGAGCCACTGCACCTAGCCTACTACATTTTCTTGATCCACTCATTGGTGGATGGACATTCAGGTTGGTTCCATAGTTTTGCAGTTGTGAATTTTGCTACAATAAACATATGCATACAAGTGTATTTTTGATATAATTAATTCTTTTTCTTTGGGTAGATACGCAGTAGTGGGATGGCTTCACTGAATGGTAGATCTACTACTTTTAGTTCTTTAAGAAATCTCGGCTTTTTTCCGAGGAAGCTGGTGTTGCTGAGATTGCCAAAATGCTTTGGAGTTTTTAACTGAATCTAAGAAAAGTCCAAAATAGATTTGAGACTGTAAAAACAGAAACTGCAGCAAGGGGGATTCAGTGCCAATGCATCAACAAAAAAGACAGCCAGAGTTAGTGGAAGGAAATCTTTCTGTTTTCGTGTTCCCCACGGAGCTCATATTTTATGCAGATGATCAGTCAACACATAAGCAAGTGTTGACACTGTACAATCCCTATGAGTTTGCCTTAAAGTTCAAAGTTTTGTGTACTACTCCAAATAAGTATGTTGTCATTGATGCTGCAGGTGCAGTAAAGCCTCAGTGTTGTGTGGATATTGTGATTCGTCATAGAGATGTTCGATCCTGTCACTATGGTGTAATAGACAAATTCCATCTTCAAGTTTCTGAGCAAAGCCAGAGGAAGGCTTTGGGAAGAAAAGAGGTTGTTGCTACTCTTCTCCCATCAGCAAAAGAACAACAAAAGGAAGAAGAGGAAAAAAGAATAAAGGAACATTTAACTGAAAGTTTATTTTTTGAGCAGTCGTTTCAACTAGAAAACAGAGCTGTCTCCTCAGGACCTAGTTTACTAACTGTCTTCCTGGGAGTGGTGTGCATTGCAGCCCTGATGCTGCCTACAATGGGGGATGTGGAATCGCTGGTGCCTCTCTACCTCCACTTAAGTGTGAATCAAAAATTAGTGGCTGCTTATATCTTAGGTCTTATCACAATGGCCATACTTAGAACATGAGCAAGGATTTCAGTTGACTTCTGAAGTAAATCTATCTTGAAAATATGAATGTGGACTGCCTTTTATCTCTATTTCACTCCATTAACATGCTACAAACTATTGAATGATTTCAAGTAATTGCAGATGTATAATATATATTTTAAATTATAATTTAATTTGAAGGACTGCAGAACATTATTTTACAGACAGCAAGGATGCTTCTGAGTGACACCTAGGAAATTATTTGAAGAAATTCTTTTTATACCTATACCTGTTGTGCAAGAGACTTTAAAACATTTGTTATTTGCTCCTTTTTTTTCCAGTTCACTTTGATTGCTAGGGGTCATGTATGCTTCAAAGTTACAGGACTAAAAGAGCAAAGTGACCGGCCTAAAACTAAAATGACATTTATTCCCTAGCTACAAACATCAGCGTTATTATGTTAATCATACCTTACCCTCTATCATTATAAGCGGTTGCCATGGTGTTTCTAAAAGTAAGTGTTTTACCATTTATGTGTAGAGGGGAACAAAGCATAAAGTACTAAGGGATCATGCTTATCCTAGGGTCTCACAGAAGACAGGACATATTAATTTTGTGAATTACAGAATGGGTTGTGGTCCAGACACCAAGAATCATAGGGGTTTTTTAAAGAAACCTAATGGAAGTAGGGTGACCTCTCTCTTTGGTCTAAGAGTTCTAAAGGAAGGTAGGCATCTGTTTAATTAGTTGGTTCACCCTGGCTTTACCTCTGGTTAATGCTTTGTGTTAACAGGAAGGAAAAATCACTTTATCTTTTCTTCTAGGCCCCTTCCCCACCTGACTTGCCCAGACTGGGATTACCAGAGACCAGGTGATTTATGTGGAGATGATTTTTCACCTTTAAACTCTAAGCCAAGTGTAGGAAACTCTTCATAGCTGTGTCGATTTTATATCAGTCACTGAGACTTTTTTTTAAGTTTTTATTTATTATTAAGACAACTTTGCCAAAAAAAATCCCCTAAGCACAACTATTTACATTTCTTTATAGCCTCTTCTGATCTCTAACACATATATGCAGTTTTAACTGTTACTGTCATAGTAACTGATCTTTTGTCTAACGATTTTTACCTGAAAGCACAATGCATTAAGAGTCTCTTGAAAATCATCTTTCAGATCTTTTTACAGAATGAATTTATGCACTGCTACAAACACAAATGTATGCCTGAGGTTGGTTTTTGCAGAAAATAGTCTCCGCTTCTAAAAACTTCTATGTCTAGTCTTCCATAGGAAATCCTCACTGTTTAACCATGTGAGGAGCCTGTCATTAAACGGATCATGTCTGTACATTGTGTAATGAATGAAAAGCACATAAATGTAATCTACTTTGAACTTTGTAAAAATTATGTGTGGAGGCTATTCTTATTTATCCATCTCAAGTCCTGTGTGTGCATGTGTGCACAAGTGCACATACGTGTATGTATGTGTGTATAATAACACATTGTAAAGAACAGAAATTACTTTAAAAAATAAACAGAAATGGAGACCTGAAAAAAAAAAAAAAAGAAATCTCCATACTATTTTCCATAGAGGTTGTACTAATTTACATTGTGACCAGCAGTGTTTAAGCATTCCCTCTTCACCACATCCACATCTACATCTGTTATTTTTTTTGACGTTTTAATAATGGCCTTTCCTGTAGGGGTAAGGTGGTATCAGGTTGTGGTTTTAATTTGCTTTTTCCTAATGATTAGTGATGTTGAGTATTTTTTCTTGTTTGTTCGCCATTTGTATATCTTCTTTTGAAAAATGTCTATTCATGTCATATGCCCACTTTTTGATGGGACTTTTTTTTTGCTGATTTGTTTGAGTTCCTTGTATATTCTGGATATTGGACCTTTGTTGGATGCATAGTTTGCAAATATTTTCTTTCATTTTGTTCATTGTCTGTGTACTCTATTTCTTTTGTTGTGCAGAAACTTTAGTTTAATTAGGTCCCATTTATTTATTTTTGTTTTTGTTGCATTTTCTTTTGAGGTCATATTTGTTGGGAACAGGCTGCAAAATCTGGCCATAAACTGGCCCCAAAACTGGCCATAAGCAAAATCTCTGCAGCACTGTGACATGCTCGTGATGGCCTTGACACCCACGCTGGAAGGTTGTCAGTTTACTGGAATGAGGGCAAGGAACACCTGGCCCACCCAGGGCAGAAAACCACTTAAGGCATTCTTAAACCACAAACAATAGCATGAGCGATCTGTACCTTAATTAAGGACATGTTCATGCTGCAGATAACTAGCCAGAGCCCATCCCTTTACCTCGGCCCATCCTTTTATTTCCCATAAGGAATACTTTTAGTTAATCTATAATCTATAGAAATAGGGGAGCTTGGAAGCATCAGGGTAACAATGGGACAAGTGTGGACTCTGGTTCGTTCCACCTTGGAACCTTTTCACACTAATGATGAGGAGGAAGGAAAGTATAACGAGTAACAGAAGAGGTGACAGAGCAGGTTTGTTTGCCAGCTAAAGCGGCAAAGGAGGGAGAGGTTCATCCTTACCCTTCTCCACCCCCTCCTTATTTTGAAGAAAAAGAGTGGTCTGGCCCTGCAGACCTTTCTTTTCTGGAGGATACTGGGTGAAAATAGTTTCCCCAGTGACTGTTCAAGCAGCGCCTTGAGCAACCACTCTCAGTTCTATTCAGGCAGGAATTCAGCAAACTAGATAAGGGGGTGATTTAGAGGCTTGGCAGTTCCCTGTTAGAATATACCACCCAGATCAACAGGGAAATATTATAGCTACATTTGAGCCTTTTCCTTTTAAAACTGGGAAACGCCATGAGGGGCCCATCCCAGACCCCATTCCAAACTGGGACATTTCTGGCTCAGGCCATTCCCTCACCCCTGTACAATGTCTGTCCCCTGCCACAGCCAGTAGTGCCGCAGTAGATTTATGCTGCAAAAAAGCTGTGAGCGTTCTTCCTGGGAACTCCCACAGAAAGTTCCAACAGGGGTCTGTGGATCTTTGCTAGCAGGGATGATGGGATTACTTCTAGGAAGGTCTAGTTTAAATTTAAAAGGGGTACAAATACAAACAGGAGTCATTGATTCAGATTACAATGGGGAAATTCAGATTGTTATATCTACTTCTGTTCCCTGGAAAGCAGAGCCAGGGGAGCATATAGCACAGCTCCTGATTGTGCCGTATGTGGAAATGGGGAGAAGTGAAATTAAATGAACAGGAGGATTTGGAAGCACAAATAAACAAGGCAGAGCAGCTTATTGGGTGAATCAAATTACTGATAAATGTCCTACCTGTGAAATAACTATTCAGGGAAAGAAATTTAAAGGGTTGGTAAATACAGGAGCAGACATTTCAATTATTTCTCTACAGCACTGGCCGTCCACATGGCCAGTTCATCAACCCACTCAATTTAACATAGTTGGAGTTGATAAAGCCCCTGAAGTATATCCAAGTAGTTATATTTTGCCTTGTGAAGGGCCCGATGAACAACCTGGGACTATTCAGCCAATTATAACTTCTGTACCTATAGATTTATGGGGAAGAGATTTATTACAATGCTCAGTTACGATTTCATACAGATGAACAACTGATGACAAAAACAAACAAGGGGGAGAAACAGGGATTACAGGACAGCCCATATATAATTGAATCTAACATTGTTAGCTTTAAATTTTTTGAGCCTCCCTAAAGGCCAGATGTTATCAGCAGCTGAACAGCATCTACAGAAACAAGCTGCAAAGACAAAAGCAGAACAACTGGTTTAGTAGAGAGATCCAATAACGAAAAGTTGGGAAATAGGTAAAATAATAACTTGGGGTAGAGGTTATGCTTGTGTTTCTCCAGGCCAAAATCAACAGCCGATTTGGATACCATCAAGAAACCTGAAAGCTTATCATGAGCCAGATGCCAAGGAAGAGATTCCAAGAGGATCCCGAGAACCCCCCGGTTGCAGTCATGTCAAGACTGAAGCTGATGAGGACCCCAACTGTCATGAACAACACCCGTCGAACACAGCCATCCACCTTGGGACAGATCAAGAAGCTGTCACAGGTGGTGGAAGAAAACCTGAGGAAAGTGGGACAACCAGTCACAATGAGTAATTTAATGGTAGCTATGATAGCATATCATATCACCACTGCCATGAGTATTCCTTCAACAAGGGCTGACACAGAGATCAATTATACATATTGGCCATATTTATCAATCTTGGCTGGCAATAATGCCTGGATGTGATTACTCTATGACACAGTTACAAATGCTTTCTGGTCTCAATATTTACCGTAATAAATCTGCTCCTATAATTGAGGCATACCGCCCTCAGAAACCTATTTGTAAACAAATTTGAACTTGGCCAGAAAAAATGAACATACTTGTTTAGGAAGATTGCATTGCAGAACAGGCAGAGATGCTGCGCAATGATTCCTATGGAATCATTATTGATCGGTCCCCTAAGGGGGTGTTTAGCTTGAATTGCATTTCTCAGTCTGTGTGTCACAGCCACACTTTGTTCAGCTGGTCTGAACAAAATGGTCAGATGGTACAAATGGTACAAAGTACAGCAAGAGTTCCTATTATCTAGAACCATGGCGGTATAGTGGCACCTCAACCTCAAATGATATAGCCCATTGTAAGAGCTAAACATAAGAATCTGTGGAAACTATTAATAGCTTTTAATAAAATCAAAATTTGGGAAAGAATAAAAAAGCATCTAGAAGGACACTCTGCAAACTTGTCTTTGGATATTGCAAAAAAAAAAAAAAAAAAACCCAACAACAAACAACAAATATTTAAAGCATCCCAGGCACACCTGACCTTAATGCCAGGAACTGGAGTGCTTGAAGTAGCTGCAGACAGATTGGCAGCTACTAACCCATTAAAATGGATAACAACACTTAGAAGCTCTGTGATTTCAATGATAATTGTGCTTTTAATCTGTGTTGTTTGTTTTTATATAGTCTGCAGATGCAGATCCTGACTCCTGGGAGAAGTAGCTCACCATGACAAAGCTGCCTTTGCTTTTATCGCTTTGCAAAACAAAGAAAGGGGACATGTTGGGAACAGGCCCCAAAATCTGCCCATAAACTGGTCCCAAAACTAGCCATAAACAAAATCTCTGCAGCACTGTGACATGCTCTTGATGGCCTTGACACCCACGCTGGAAGGTTGTCGGTTTACCGGAATGAGGGCAAGGAACACCTGGCCCACCCATGGCAGAAAACTACTTAAGGCATTCTTAAACCACAAACAAAAGCATGAGTAATTTGTGCCTTAAGGACATGTTCATGCTGCAGATAACTAGCCAGAGCCCATCCCTTTACCTCGGCCCATTCTTTATTTCCCATAAGGACCCCTGATTTCCCACTCCACACTCTATATTTCTCTGTGTGTATCTTTAATTCCTCTAGTGCCACTGGGTTAGGGTCTCCCCGACCAAGCTAGTCTCGGCACATATTCATAAATTCTTTGCCTGGGCCAATGTCCAGAAGAGTTTTTCATAGGTTTTCTCCTGGAATTTTAATGTTTTCACATCTTAGATTTAAGTATTTGATCCATCTTGAGTTGATTTTTATATAAGGTGAGATATAGGGATCCAGTGTCATTCTTCTACATGTGGATATCCAGTTAACCCAGCACCATTTATTAAATAGTGTCTTTTTCTCAATTTATGTTTTTGTATGCTTTGTTGGAGATCTGTAGGTTGTAGGTGTTTGGCTTTATTTCTGGGTTCTCTATTCTGCTTCATTTCTGTATCTACTTTTATGCCAGTACTATGATGTTTTAGTAACTATAGTCTTGTAGTATAATTTGAAGTTAGGTAATGTGATGACTGCAGATTGGCTATTTTTGCTTAGAATTGCTTTGGCTATTTGTACTCTTTTGTGGTTCCCTATGAATTTTAGGATTAACTTTTTAAATCTTTAAAAAATAATGTTGGGATTTTGATAGGAATTACATTGAATCTGTAGATTGCTTTGGGCTGTATTCTCATTTTCACTATATTAATTCTTTCAATCGATGAGCATGGGATGTGTTTTCATTTGTGTCATCTACGATTTCTTTTAGTACTTTTGTAGTTGTCATTGTAGAGATCTTTTACCTCATTGGTTAAGTATATTCCTAGTTTATTTATTTATTATTTATTAATTTATTTATTTAGCTATTGTAACAGGGATTGAGTTCCTGATTTCCTTCTCAACTTGGTCATTGGTTATAGCAGGGCTACTGATTTGTGTACACTGATTTTGTAACTTGAGACTTTACTGAGTTTGTTTATCAAATATAGTTGTATTTTGGTGGAGTCTTTAGGGATTTCTAGGTATAAAATCCTATCATTGGCAAACAGCAATATTTTGACTCCTTCTTTTCCAATTTGAATACCCTTTATTTCTTTCTCTTGCCTGATTGCTCTGGCTATGAATTCCAGTATTATGTTGAATAGAGGTAGTAAAAGTTGCCATCCTTGAATTCTTCCAGTCTCAGCGGGAATGCTTTCAACTTTTCCTGATTCACTACGATAAGGTCTGTGGGTTTGTCATATATGGCTTTTATTATTTTGAGGTATGTCCCTTCTATGCTTAGTTAAGGATTTTTATCATAAAGGTATGCTGGATTTTATTGAATGCTTTCTCTGAACCTGTTGAGATGATCATATGGTTTTTGTTTTAATTCTGTTTATGTGATGTATCACATTTATTGACTGACTTGTGTTAAACCATTCCTGCATCCCTAGGATGAAACCCACTTTATCATGGTTTATTATCTTTTTTGGGGTGCTGTTAGATTTGGTTTGCTAGTATTTTTGTGAGGTTGTTTGCATCTGTGTTCATCAGGGATATTGGTCTGTCATTTTTTTCTTGTTGTTTTTATGTCCTTTAATGTTTTTCATATCAGGGTGATACTGGTTTCAGCAAATGAGTTAGGGAAGTTTCCCTGTTAATCTTTTGTAATAGTTTTAGTAGGATTGGTACCAATTCTTCTTTCAATGTCTGGTATAATTCAGCTGTGAATCATCTGGAACTGGGCTTTATTTTTGGCAATTTTTAACTTACTGATTCAGTCTCGCTGCTTGTTATTGGTCTGTTCAGGGTATATATTTCTTCCTGATTTAATTTAGGAAGGCCATATGTTTCAAGGAATTTATTCATTTCCTCTAGATTTTCTAGTTGTATGCATACAGGTGTTCACAGTAGTTTCGGATGATCTTTTGTATTCCTGTGGTGTCAGTTTTGATGTCTCCATTTTCATTTCTAATTGAGCTTATTTGTATCTTCTCTCTTGTTTTCTTGGTTAATTTACCTAATGCTCTATCAATTTTTAAAAATCTTTCCAAAGAATCATGTCTTTGTTTCGTTGATCTTTTTGAGATCATTTTATTTTTGTTTCAGTGTCATTTAGTTGTGTTCTGATCTATGTTATTTCTTTTCTTCTGCTAGCTTTTAGTTTGGTTTGTTCTTGTTTTTCTAGTTCCTTGAGGTGTGACCTTAGGTTGTCAATTTGTGATGTTTCAGACTTTTTAATGTAGGCATTTAGTGCTATAGACTTTCCTCTTAGCACTGCTTTTGCTGTAACTCAGGGATTTTAATAAGTTGTGTCATTATTATTAATCATTTTGAATAATGTTTAAATTTCCATCTTGATTTCATCATTAACCCAAAAGTCAGTCAGGAGCAGATTAATTTTCATGTATTTGTATAGTTTTGAGGGTTCCTTTCAGAGTTGATTGCTAGTTTTATTCCACTGTGGCCTGAAAAGTTACTGGGTATGATTTCAATTTATTAAAAATTTTTTGAGACTTGTGGCCTATTATATGCTCTATTTGGACAATGTTTTATGTGCTGATGAAGAGAAAGTATATTCTTTTGTTCTTGGGTAGAAGTTCTGTAAATATCTGTTAGGTCCGTTTGTTCTGGAGTGCAGCTTAAATTCAGTGTTTCTTTGTTGACTTTCTGCCTTGATGATCTGTCCAGTGCTGTCAGTGGAGTGCTGAAGTTCCCCACTATTATTGTGTTGCTGTCTATGTCTTTTCTTAGGACTAGTAGTAATTGTTTTATGAATCCGGGAGCTCCAGAGTTAGGTGCATGTATATTTAGGATTGTAAATTTTTTTTTTGGTGGGATCAATCCCTTTATCATTTTATGATGACTTTCTTTGTATTTTTTTATTGTTGTTGCTTTAAAATTTGTTTTTTCTGATATAAAAATAGGTACTCCTGCTTTCTTTTGGTTTCCATTTGCATTGAGTATATATTCTATCCCTTGTACCTTGAGTCTACATAAGTCCTTACATATTAGGCAAGTGTCTTGAAGATAGCATACATTTGGTTTGTGATTTTTAAACTCTATTCTGCCAAACTGTATCTTTTAAGTGGAGCATTTAGGCCATTTATATTCAAGGTTAATGTTGGAGTGTGAGGTGCTGTTCTATTAATCATATTAGTTGATACCTATATTTTGTTTTCTTCATTGTGTTATTGTTTCATAGGCCCTGTGAGTTTTATGCTTTCAAGAGGTTCTATTTTGTTGCATATTGACCTTTTGTTTCAAGATTTAGAGCTAATTTTAGCATTTCTTGTAGAGCTGGTCTGCTAGTGATAAATTCTCTCAGCATTTGTTTGTCAGAAAAAGACTGTTTATCTTCCATTTATGAAACTTAGTTTTGCTGGATACAAAATTCTTGGCTGATAGTCATTCTGTTTAAGGAGGCTAAAGATAGGACCCCAATCCCTTCTGGCTTATAAAGTTTCTGCTTAGAAGCCTGCTGTTAGTCTGATGGTTTTCCTTCTTAGGTTACCTGATGCTTTTATCTCACTTCTCTTTGAGTTTAGAAAGCCTAATGACTATTGGCCTTGGTGATATCCTTTTTGCAATGAATCTCTCAGGATTTCTCTCAGGCTTCTTGTGTTTGGATATCTAAATCTCTATCAAAGAGCTTTTCCTCAGTTATTCCCTAAAATAAGTTTTCCAAACTTTTTGCTTTCTCTTCTCCCTCAGGAACACCATTCCTTTTTAGGTTTGGCCCTTTTACACAATCCCATGTTTTTTGGAGACTTTGTTCATTTATTTTGATATTTAAAAAAACTGTCTGATTGAGTTAATTCAAAAGCCTTGTCTTTGAACTCTGAAATTCATTCTTCTACCAGGTCTGATGTATTCTTAAAACTTTCCACTACATTTTGTAATTCCCTAAATGTGTCATTCATTTGCAAAAGTTCTGATTGTTTTTTCTTTAAAATATCCATCTTTTAGAAAATTTTTCATTCATATTCTGAATTTTTTTAACATTTCTTCATATTGGTTTTTACATTTCTTTTGTATCTCCTTGAGTAGCTTAACAATCAACCTTTTGGATTTTTTATCTGTTTTTTCAACAATTTCTTCTTGGTTTGTATCCATTCTTGGAGAGTTAGTGTGAATTTTTGAGGGTGTTATAGAACCCTATTTTGTCACATTGCCAAAATTACTTTTTTGGTTTCTTCTCATTTGGCTAGACTATTTTTTCTGATTATTCTTGAATTGATTTTTTATTCAGCTGTGTTTTAAAAATTTCTTTCCTCCCTTAAGGATTTGAGTTTAATGATTACAGTTTATTGTAGCCTATTCAGTTCTTGGTGCTTTCAAGGCTGAAGACTGTATGAGTTCCTTGGTTATATAGAGTCTTTGTATGTTAACTTTCCCAGATGCTTGTTTTAGTAGCAATGTGCTTGTTATATGAGTAAGTTCACTGTTTCCTGTGGGGTTGGAGTGGCAGAGGTATCTTTTGAAACTTGTCTCTTTCCCCTGTAGCCTGTACTTTTTTATGTATTTATTTTTCTTCTGTATTTTATTTATTGGGTTGAATAGTTTATGCTTTAGGTCAGTAGAGGGGGCGTCCTCAGATAGAAACTGGCTGTGGCTAAAACAGGTGGATAAATAGAATACCTCATGGTAGGAAGAGGTCCCAGCCTTGAAAACAGTGGCTGGAGGAGCTCTCAGTGTAATGCACTAAGGTCTTATGGGGGAAGGGTGGGAGCCATGTCAGCTCCCCTGCCAGGCCAGCCAGAAAGCAATCCCATTGCCAGTCACACTCCTGACTCAGTGTTTCAGCTATTCAGATCAGAAAGGTACCTGTTTTTATCTGCAAGAATATTGATATTCCAAGTAGAGAAGTATTGTGACTCTACTTCTCATGTAAGCCCGAACCTGGAGGGCACTATTTCTGTGGGGATACAGTCACCTTGAAGTGTTCCAGAAAAGCTGTCTACAGATGCACCCATGCTGAGCTCCCATGGTGGAAGCCCAAGCTTTGTCTTCAATGGTGGATGAGTGGGAAAAGAAGTCCCCTTCTCCAAGACCCTTCACAAGCACCAGGGCTGCCTGACTGTTAAGGTAGAGCCACAGACTTTCCCTGCTGAGCCCGGCACCATACCTGTGCCTCTGCTGAAGGAAACTTCCCATAAGTAGAAATTTCTGGAATGCAAGGCCTTCCATCTGGATTTTTTTTTTTTTTTTTGTTCTACAAGCGAGCTCCCTTGATGTGGTACACTGCCACTTCCCCTAGGAGTAGGAGTCCCTGAGAGCCAGACTATTCTGAATGCTGCTGCTTCTCTGGGTTTAGCTGCCCATTGGAGGTGGCACATTCCAGGCTGGTGCTGGGGAATGTCTGCAAGGGATCCGGTGATATGGCCTGTCTTCAAGTCTCCCAACAGTGGGTATCAACACCAGCACTGATGGGGGTGGCAGGGGAGTGATGTCGACTCTTTGAGATTCCTCGGTTATAAATAGCCTTAGTATGATGGCTTTCTGTAATGCCAGTTGCAGTAGTAATGATCTGGTCATGTAGACAGACTCAGGACCTCCTGGTTAGCCGGGGTGCTGCAGGCAGTGGTGATAGCTGAGGTCACACACAAGTTTTTTCCTTTCTAGACATGGTTATTCTATGTGGAGATGTTGTAGTGGACTGTATTGGTTGGCCTCCAGCCAAGAGATGGTGCTTGCAAGAGAGCACCAGCTGTGATGGTAGAGGTGGGATTTGTGCTTGCTTTATATTACCCAGGGGAGGTACTTTGGTGTCTCAGGCAATGGTGGGACCATAGAGCTCCCAAAAGTTTCTGTGTTTTGTGTCAAGCTACCAGTGAGGGTGGAGGGGTAAAGGCAGGTGTGGGCTATGTCAGGCTGGTCTATACTCTGTCTTCCACATGCTGCGCAAGCAGTGGCCCTCACAGATATATAGACAAATTCGTACGCTGTGGGTAAAAGTTCCAAGTATGCAAAACAACCTTATTAGTTAGAACATTCCAAGATCTCAATTCCCAGTAGCTGGACAAGGACCATTCATGACAATAGACCCTTCTGAAAATGTACAAGTTTGAGCAACTCAGACCTGCTGAGTCAACTGTTTCCTGTACAGTCTACCTTCCTGGCCCTAGGCTCAGACTCTCTTAAAGGAAAACTATTGTATTTTATAATAGATATATTAATAATGTTAGCATGAGAATGTCCAACATTTGGAGGAGCTGGTGCAAGATACAGACCTGAAGAAGCAATTAATCCACCCATAAAGCCATTGTATACGTCTTCATATTTTCTTCATATTTTTGTAGTAATTTGATTGCTTCTTCCCTTGGTCTAAAGATATTTATGCTTTATGATAAACTTACCTAGAGTTATTTAGCATATTAATTAGCTGGTGGTTAACTAGATCTAGTTCCTCCTCAAGCCAATAATTTTTCACTGATATTACATCCTGAGGAGGCTTTAATTAAATTTCACAATACATAAAATTACCATTATTTGTATTATATGACCTATTAACATAAGGTAATGTAATCTTACCAACAATGCTAATGTTATACCATATCATGCAATGTAGTAATACAGTTCTGTTTCATTCCACAAGTCAGTAAGAGTTATTATACCTTACCCAACATAATTGGCTCTTGGCCACTTAGCAGATGTTCTTAGGGACAGGTGTCATCACAAGGGACCAGGATTCCTTTATTTCCAGGTTCCAAGTAAGATGGTAACTGATGGCTTTAACACAGACTGGGTGGCTTTAACAGCAGAAATTTATTTTCTCACAGTTCTGGAGGCTAGAAGTCCAATATTAAGGTGTTGACAGGCTTAGTGTCTTCTGACATCTCTCTTTGGCTTCAGGTACCCACCTTCTTGCTTGTCCTTACAGGATCTTTCCTCTGTGTATGTGACTCTGGTTTCTCTTTGTGTATCCAAACGTTCTCTTCATATAAGGACACCAGTCAGATTGGATTAGGGCCCATCCTAAAGGCCTCATTTTTACTAAATTGATTCTTTAAAGGCCCTATCTCCAAATATAGTAACATTCTGAGGTACTGGGAGTTAGGGCTTCAACATAGGAATTTTGGGCAGGGACACAATTCAGCCCATAACATATGAGGACAAAACTATTCATATTGTCATGATTTTACTGAAATGTTCAATTGTTTACTGTTATGTACCATCTCTTTCTCATGGCAGGTATGAGTGTAATTCACAATGATTCCTATTTCTGTGAACTGCACTACAGGGTACAACTTATTTTGAACCATTCTTGGAGTGAGGGCAGGCAGAGTATACCAATGTAAATTACTCTTAACCTACTAATCTGCTATCTTTATGGATTTGGCTATTCTGAACATTTGGTATAAATGGAATCATGTAGTATTTCATCAATTTCAGTTAATTTTCATGTATGATATAAGGAAAGAAGGTGACTTTACTCTTTTGCCTGTGGTTATTTGGTTGTCCCAGCACCAGTTGTTGAAAAGACCATTCATTCTCCATTAAATTGTCTTGGCATCCTTGACAAGAATCAGTTGTCCACAAATGTAAGGGTTTATTGCTGGATTCTCAATTCTATTTTATTGCTCTATGTCTCTATTGTTATGCCAGTTTTGATTGCTGTAGTTTTGTAGTAAGTTTTTAAATCAGGGGCTATGAGTCCTCCTACTTTGTTTTTCTTTATCAGGATTGTTTTGGCTATTTGGGCCTTGAAATTCGTTATTAATTTTAGGATTAACGTTTCAATTTCTACAAAATGGGTCATTTGGAATTTGATAGGGATTGCATTGAATCTGTAAGTCATTTTGGGTAGTATTGACATCTTAATAGTAAGTCTTTCAGTCTATAAACATGGAATGCCTTTTTATTTAGGTCTTCTTTAACTTATTTCAATAATGTTTTGTAGTTTTCAGTGTACAAGCCTTGCACCTCCTTTGTTAAATTTATTCCTAAATATTTTCTTCTTTTTGATGCTATTGTAAATGGAATTGTTTTCTTCATTTCATTTTGTACTGCTTATTGCTAGCATAGATGTACAGAGGTTTTGTGTGTTGATTGTGTATCCTGCAACTTTGCTGAATTCATTTATTAGCTTTAACTATTTTTTTTAGATGTGTGTATTCTTTAGGATTTTCCACATATAAGATCATGTCATTAGCATATAGAGATAGTTTTACTTCTTCCTTTCCAATTTGGATGCTTTCTATTTCTTTTCTAATTGCTGTAGCTAGAACATCCATTACAATGTTTAATAAAATTGGTGAAAGCAAACAGCCTTGTACTGTTACAGGTCTTAGGGAAAACAATTCAGACTCTCACCATTGAGTATCATTATAAAATATACCTCTTTATCTCTATTAACACGTTTTGTTTAAAGTCTACTTTGGCTTATAATAGTATAGTCTCTCCAGTTTTCTTATGGTTTATCTTTGTATGATATACCTTTTTCCATCGTTATACTTTCTATCCACTTTTATCTTTGAACCTAAAGTATCTCTCCTTAAATAAGATACAGTTGGATATTATTTCATCCATTCGTGCAATCTCTGACTTTTGATTGGATTGCTTAATCCATTTACATTTAATATTATTAATATAGTTGGATTTGTGTCTGCAATTTTGCTTTTTCTTTTCTGCATATGTTGCGCCTTTCTTGTTCCTCTGTTCCCTTTTTTCTACTTTCTTTTGCATTAAGTGAATATTTTATAATGTTACAATTTAATTATTCTATTTTTCTACATTTTTATTAGTTTCTTATGGGTTACTTTAGACTCTCCGTGTACATCTCAACTTACCAGAATCTGCTAAATATTCTATTAGAGATAGGAAAAGCCAGTATTTTTTCTATTCTCACACACTTAACACAACATTTATGATACCAGATGTGTAGGAATTTCTCTCCACACACCAAGCAATCAGTTATCCAGCATATACCAGCACACACATCAGTTCAATTCAATTCTAACACTATCAACCTGGAGATAATGTCAGATCTACAGGTTAAGTGCTCAGTCTCAAAAGACTGCCTCTTACTTCACATGCCAGTGGCATACCCAAGTGGTTTTACCTGTGTTTATGACCGACCAGCTATATCATATTTTTTTATACAAAATTTTAATTTGTAATTTTTGTGGGTACATAGTAGGTATATACGTTTATGGGGTACATGAGGTGTTTTGATATAGGTGTGTGATGCATAATAATCACATCATGGAGAATGGGGTATCCACCCCCTTAACCATTTATCTTTTGTGTTACAAACAATCCAATTATACTCTTTTAGATATTTAAAAATGTACACTAAAGTAATTATTGACTGTAGTCACCTTGTCGTGCTATCAAATAGTAGGTCTTTTCATTCTTTCTGACTACAATTTTACACCCATTAAACATCATCAAATCCCCTCACCAGCCCCACTGCCTTTCCCAGCCTCTAGTAACTGACCTTTTACTCCCTATCTCCATGGTACAACTCTATTGATTTTAGATCCCACAATTAAGTGAGAACATACAAACTTTGTCTTTCTGTGCCTGGCTCATTTCATTTGACATAATGACCTCCAGTTCCATCCATGTTGTTGCAAATGACTAGATCTCATTGATTTTCATGGCTTAATAGTAGTGCATTGTATATATGTACTTTTTTTAACTTTTATTTTAAGTTCGGGGTACAAGTGTAGGTTTGTTACATAGGTAAACTTATGTCATAGGAGTTTGTTGTACAGATTATTTCATCACCCACGTATTAAGCCTAGTACCCATTAGTTATTTATCCTAATCCTCTCCTTCTTCCCACCCTCCACCTTCTGAAAGGCCCCAGTGTTTGTTGTTCTCCTCTACGTGTCCATGTATTCTCATCATTTAGCTCCCACTTAAAAGTCAGAACATGAGTTATTTGGTTTTCTACTCCTGTGTTAGTTTGCTAAGGATAATGGCCTTTAGTTCCATCCACATCTCTGCAAAGGATATGATCTCATTATTTCTTATGGCTACATAGTATTCCATGGTGCATATGTACCACATTTTCTTTATTTATTCTGTTATTGATGGGCAGTTAGGTTGATTCCATTTCTTTGCTATTGTGAATAGTGCTGCAGTGAATATACATGTGCATGTGTCTTTATAATAGAATGATTTATATTCCTTTGGGTATATACCCAGTAATGGGATTGCTAGGTTGAATGGTATTTTTGTCTTTAGGTCTTTGAAGAATCACCACATGGTCTTCCACAATTGCTGAAATAATTTACATTCCCACCAACGGTGTGTAAGCATTCCTTTTATTCCACAACCTCCCCAGCATTTGTTATATTCTGATATTTTAATAACAGCCATTCTGACTGGTGTGAGATGGTATCTCATTGTGGTTTTGCTTTGCATTTCTCTAATGATCAGTGATGTTGAGCTTTTTTTCATATAATTGTTGGTTGGATGTATGTCTTCTTTTGAAAAGTGTCTGTTCATGTCCTTTGCCCACTTTTTAATGGGGTTGTTTTTTTCCTTGTAAATTTGTTTAAGTTCTTATAGACACTGGATATTAGGCTTTTGTTAAATGCATAGTTTCAAAAAATTTTCTCCCATTCTGTAGGTTTTCTGTTTACTCTGCTGATAGTTTCTTTTGCTGTGCAGAAGCTCTTTAGTTTGATTAGATTTCATTTTTCTATCTTTGCTTTTGTTGCAATTGCTTTTGATATTTTCATCATGAAATCTTTGCCTGGGTGTATGTCCTGAATTGTATTGCCTAGGTTGTCTTCCCAGTTTTTATAGTTTTGGGTTTTACATTTAAGTCTTTAATCCATCTTAAGCTAATTTTGTATACGGTGTAAGGAAGGGGTCTAGTTTCAATCTTCTGCCTATGTCTAGTCTGTTATCCCAGCACCATTTATTGAATAAGGAATTCTTCCCCCATTGCTTGCTTTTGTCAGGTTTCTCGAAGGTCAGATAGTTTTGGGTGTACAGTCTTATTTCTAGCTTCTGTATTCTGTTTCTTTGGTCTATGTGTCTGTTTTTGTACCAATACCGTGCTATTTTGGTTATTGTAGCCCTGTAGTAGAGTTTAGGTTTGAGTAGCATGATGCCTCCAGCTTTGTTCTTTTTTGCTTTGGATTGCCTTTGCTATTCTGGCTCCCTGTTGGTTTGATATGAATTTTAAAATAGTTTCCTCTGGTTCTGTTTAGAATGTCAATGGTAGTTTAATAGGTAGTTTAATAACATTGAGTCTGTAAATTGCTTTGGGCAGCATGGCCATTTTAATGGTATTGATTCTTCCTGTCCATGAACATGAAATGATTTTCCATTTGTTTGTGTTATCTCTGATTTCTTGGAGCAGTGGTCTGTAGTTCTCCTTGTAGAGATATTTTACCTCCCTCATAAGCTGTATTCCTAGGTATTTTATTCTTTTTGTGGCAATTGTGAATGACAGTTTGTTCCTGATTTGGCTCTTGGCTTTACTGTTGTTGGTATGCTAGTGACATTGATTTTGTATCCTGAGACTTTGCTGAAGTTGTTTATCAGCTCGAGAAGCTTTTGGGCTGAGGCTATGGGGTTTTCTAGATATAGGATCACATCATCTCCAAACAGAGATAGTTTGACTTCCTCTATTTGTATTTGCATGCCTTTTACTTCTTTCTGTTGCTTGATTGTCCTGGCCAGAACTTTCTATGCTCTGCTTCTGTGTTCTAATAGTATGTTAAATGGGAGTGATGAGAAAGGGTATTTTGTAAAAATTCTACTTTAAGTTCTAGGATACATGTACAGAACGTGCAGGTTTGATACATAGGTATACATGTGCCATGGTGGTTTGCTGTACCTATCAACCCATCATCTAGGTTTTAAGCCCCACATGCATTAGGTATTTGTGCTAATGCTCTCCCTCCACTTGTCCCCCAACCCCTGACAGGCCCCGGTGTGTGATGTTTCACTCCCTGTGTCTGTGTGTTCTCATTGTTCAACTTCCACCTATGAGTGAGAACATGTGGTGTTTGGTTTTTTGTTCCTGTGTTAGTTAGCTGAGAGTGATGGCTTCCAGCTTCATCCATGTCCCTGCAAAGGACATAAGCTCATTCCTTTTCAATGGCTGCATAGTATCCCATGGTGTATATGTTCCACGTTTTCTTTATCCAGTCTATCATTGATGGGCATTTGTTTTGGTTCCAAGTCTTTGCTATTGTAAATTGTGCTGCAGTAAACATACATGTGCATGTGTCTTTGTAGTAGAATGATTTATAATCCTTTGGGTATATACCCAGTAATGAGATTGCTGGGTCAAATGGTATTTCTGGTTCTAGATTCTTGAGTAATCACCACACTGTCTTCCACAATGGTTGAATTAATTTACACTCCCACCAATGGTGTAAAAGCAGAGAAAGGGCATTGTTGTCTTTTGCCTGTTTTCAAGGTGAATGCTTCCAGCTTTTACTCGTTTAGTATGATATTGGCTCTGGGTTTGTCATATATGGCTCTTATTATTTTGAGATATGTTCCATCAATACCTAGTTTATTGAGTTTTTAACATGAAGGGATGTTGAATTTTATTGAAGGCTTTTTCTACATCTATTAAGATAATAATGTGGTTTTTGTCATTAGTGCTGTTTATGAGATGAATTACATTTATTGATTTGTGTATGTTGAACAAAACTTGCATCCCAGGGATGAAGCCTACTTGATTGTGGTGGATAAGCTTTTTGATGTGCTGCTGGATTTGGTTTGCCAATATTTTATTGACGATTATTTTTGCTTTGATGTTCTAGTATGTTGGCCTGAATTTTTTTTTTTTTTTGTCTGCCAGGTTTTGTTTTCAGAATGATGCTGACCTTATAGAATGAGTTAGGGAGGAGTCCGTCCTCCTCAATTCTTTGGTATAGTTTCGGTAGGAATGGTACCAGCTCTTCTTTGTACATCTGGTATAATTCAGCTGTGAATGTATCTGGTTCTGGGCTTTTTTTTTTTTTTGCAGTTGGTATGCTATTACTGCCTCAGTTTTAGAATTTGGTATTGGTTTGATCAGGGATTTAATTTTTTGTTGGTTCAATCTTGAGAGGGTGTATGTGTCCAGAAATTTATTTGTCTCTTCTAGGTTTGCTAGTTTGTGTGCATAGAGGTATTAATAATATTTTCTGATGGTTGTTTGTATTTCTGTGGGGTCAGTGGTAATATTCCCCTTTTCATTTCTGATTGTGTTTATTTGAATCTTCTCTTTTCTTTTTTATTAGTCTAGCTCAGTGTCTATCTATTTTATTATTTTTTTCAGAATACCAATTCCTGGCATTGCTGATCTTTTGAATGTTTTTTTCATGTCGCTATCTCCTTCAGTTCGGCTCTGATTTTGGTTAATTTTTGTCTTCTGCTAGCTTCAGGGTCAATTTGTTCTTGCTTCTCTAGTTCAGTTGTGAAGTTAGGTTGTTAATTTGACATCTTTCTAGATTTTTGATATAGACATTTAGTGCTGTAAATTTCCCTCTTAACACTCCCTTATCTGTGTCCCAAAGTTTCGGGTGTGTAGTATCTTTGTTCTTATTAGTTTCAGAGAACTTCTTGATTTTTGCCTTAATTTCATTATTTACCTAAAAGTCACTCAGGAGCAGGCTATTTAATTTCCATGTAATTGTATGGTTTTGGGTGAATTTCTTAGTCTCAATATAAAATTTGATTGCTCTGTGGTTTGAGATACCACACACATTTCACATCTTTTGCATTTGCTGGGGAGTGTTTTGCTTCTGATAATGTGATCAGTTTTACAGTAAGTGACATGTGGCATTGACTCAAATGTATATTCTGTTGTTTTTGGCTGGAGCATTCTGTATGTGTGTACACACACACACACACACACACACACACCAGGTCCATTTGATGCAGTGATGCAGTGCTGAGTTCAGGACCTGAATATCTTTGTTAATTTTCTCTCTTAATGATATGTCTAATATTTTCAGTGGGTTAAATTCTCTCATTATTACTGTGTGGGAGTTTTGTATGGTTTGGCGCTGTGTCCCCACACAAATCTTATCTTGTAGTTCCCATAATTCCCACATGTTGTGGGAGGGACCCAGTGGGAGATAATTGAACCACATGGGTCTTTCTCATGCTGTTCTCATGGTAGTGAATAAGTCTCATGAGATCTGATGGTTTTATAAACGGAAGTTTCCCTGCACAAGTTCTTTTTTTACCTGCCCTCATTCGTGTAAGACATGACTTGCTCCTCCTTGCCTTCCACTATGATTGTGAGGCCTCTCCAGCCATGTGGAACTGTAAGTCTATTAAACCTCTTTTTCTTCCCAGTCTCAGGTATGCCTTTATCAGCAGCATAAAAACAGACTGATACAGTAAATTGGTACTAGTAGAGTGGGGCATTGCTGAAGATACCCAAAAATGTGGAAGTGACTTTAGAGGGGGTAAGACACAGAGGTTGTAACAGTTTGGAGGGCTCAGAAGAAGACAGGAAAATGTGGGAAAGTTTTGAACTCACTAGAGACTAGTTGAATGGCTTTGACAAAATGCTGATAATGATATGGACAATGAAATCCAGGCTGAGATGGTCTCAGATGGAGATGAAGAACTTGTTGGGAACTGGAGCAAAGGTGACCCTTGTTATGTTTTAGCAAAGAGACTGGCAGCATTTTGTCCCTGCCCTAGAGATTTATGGAGCTTTGAACTTGAAAGAGATGATTTAGGGTATCTGGTGGAAGAAATTTCTAAGCAGCAAAGCATTCAAGAGGTAACCTGGGTGCTGTTATAGGCATTCACTTTTAAATAGGAAACAGAGCATAACAGTTCAGAAAATTTGCAGCCTAACAATGTGATAGAAAAGAAAATTCCCAGTTTCTGAGAAGAAATTCAAGCTGGCTTCAGAAATTTACATAAGTAACAAGGAGCCAAATGTTAATCTCCAAGACAATGGGGAAAATGTATCCAGGGCATGTCAGAGATCTTTGCAGTAGCCCCTCCCATCACAGGCCTGGAGGTTTAGGAGGAAAAAATGGTTTCATGGGCCAGGCTGAGGGTCCCTCTGCTGTGTGCAGTATAGGGACTTGGTACCCTGAATCCCAGCCACTCCAGCTGTGACTAAAAGGGGCCAAGGTACAGTTTGGGCTGTTGCTTCAGAGGGTGGAAGCCCCAAGCCTTGGCAGCTTCCACGTGGTGTTGAGCCTGCAGGTACACAGAAGTCAAGAATTGAGGTTTGGAAACCTTTGCCTATATTTCAGAGGATGTATGAAAATGCCTGGATGCCCAGACAAAAGTTTGCTGCAGGGGTGGGGCCCTCATGGAGAATCTCTGCTAGGGCAGTTCAGAAGGGAAACGTGGGGTTGGAGCCCCCATGCAGAGTCCCTGCTGGGGCACCACATAGTGGAGCTGTGAGAAGAGGGCACCGTCCTCCAGACCCCAGAATGGCAGATTCACCAACAGCTTGCATCCTTGAACCTGGAAAAGCCACAGACACTCAACGCTGGCCCATGAAAGCAGCCAGGAGGGCAGCTATACTCTCAAAGCCACAGGGGCAGAACTGCCCAAGACCATGGCAACCCACCTCTTGCATCAGTGTGACCCAGATGCAAGACACTGAGTCAAAGGATATAATTTTGGAGCTTTAAGATTTGACTGCCCTGCTGGATTTTGGACTTTGCATGGGGCTTGTAGCCCCTTTGTTTTGGCTAATTTCTCCAATTTGGAGTGGCTGTATTTACCCAATGGCTGTACTTCTATTGTATCTATGGGGTAACTAACTTGCTTTTGACTTTACAGGCTCATGGCCAGAAGGGACATACCTTTTCTCAGATGAGACTTTGTGGACATATGTGTTAATGTTGAAATGACTGAAGACTTTGGGGGACTGTCAGGAAGGTGAGATTGGTTTTGGAATGTGAAGATATGAGATTTGGGAGGGGCCAGGGGCAGAATGATACAGTTTGGCTCTGTGTCCCCACCCAAATCTTATCTTGTAGCTCCCATAATTCTCTCTCTCTCTTTTTAAATTTTTTATTATACTTTAAGTTCTGGGATACATGTACAGAACATGCAGGTTTGTTACATAGGTATATATGTGCCATGGGGGTTTGCTGCACCCATCAACCCATCATCTACATTAAGTATTTCTCCTAATGCTATCCCTCCCCTAGCCTCCCACCCCCCAACAGACCCTGGTGTGTGATGTTCCCCTCCCTGTGTCAATGTGTTCTCATTGTTCAACTCCCAATTATGAGTGAGAACATGTGGTGTTTGGTTTTTGGTTCCTGTGTTAGTTTGCTGAGAATGATGGTTTCCAGTTTCATCTGTGTCCCTGCAAAGGATATGAACTCATCCTTTTTGATGGCTACATAGTATTCCATGGTGTATATATGCCACATTTTCTTCATCCAGTGTATGATTAAGGGGTATTTGGGTTGGTTCCAAGTCTTTGCTATTGTGAACAGTGCTGCAATAAACATATGTGTGTATGTGTCTTTATAGTAGAAAGATTTATAATCCTTTAGATGTATACCCAGTAATGGGATTGCTGGGTCAAATGGTATTTCTGGTTCTAGATCTTTGAGGAATCACCACACTGTGTTCCACAATGGTTGAACTAATTCACACTCCCACCAACAGTGTAAAAGCGTTCCTATTTCTCCACATCCTCTCCAGCATCTGTTGTTTCCTGACTTTTTAATGATTGCCATTCTAACTGGTGTGGGATGGTATCTCATTGTGGTTTTGATTTGCATTTCTGTAATGACCAGTGATGATGAGCTTCTTTTCATGTGTTTGGTGGCGCCATAAATGTCTTCTTTTGAGAAGTGTCTGTTCATATCCTTTGCCCACTTTTTGATGGGGTTGTTTTTTCTTGTAAGTCTGGTTTAGTTCTTTGTAGATTCTGGATATTAGCCCTTTGTCAGATGGATAGATTGCAAAAATTTTCTCCCATTCTGTAGGTTGCCTGTTCACTCTGATGATAGTTTCTTTAGGTGTGCAGAAGCGCTTTAGTTTAATTAGATCCCATTTGTCAATTTTGGCTTTTGTTGCCATTGCTTTTGGTGTTTTAGAAATGAAGTCCTTGACAATGCCTATGTCCTGAATGGTATTGCCTAGGTTTCTTCTAGGGTTTTTATGGTTTTAGGTCTTATGTTTAAGTCTTTAATCCATCTTAACTTTTGTATAAGGTGTAAAGAAGGGGTTCAGTTTCAGTTTTCTGCATATGGCTAGCCACTATCCCCAACACCATTTGTTAAATAGGGAATCCTTTCCCCTTTGCTTGTTTTTGTCAGGTTTGTAAATAATCTGATGGTTGTAGATGTGTGGTGTCATTTCTGAAGTCCCTGTTCTGTTCCATTGATGTATATATCTATTTTGGTACCAGTACCATGCTGTTTTGGTTACTGTAGCCTTGTAGTATAGTTTGAAGTCAGGTAGCATGATGCCTCCAGCTTTGTTCTTTTTCCTTTTTCTTTTTTTAATTAATTTATTATTATTATACTTTAAGTTGTAGGGTACATGTGCATAACGTGCAGGTTTGTTACATATGTATACTTGTGCCATGTTGGTCTACTGCACCCATCAACTCGTCATTTACATCAGGTATAACTCCCAATGCAATCCCTCCCCCCTCCCCCCTCCCCATGATAGGCCCCCGTGTGTGATGTTCCCCTTCCTGAGTCCAAGTGATCTCATTGCTCAGTTCCCACCTATGAGTGAGAACATGCGGTGTTTGGTTTTCTGTTCTTGTGATAGTTTGCTAAGAATGATGGTTTCCAGCTGCAACCATGTCCCTACAAAGGACGCAAACTCATCCTTTTTTATGGCTGCATAGTATTCCATGGTGTATATGTGCCACATTTTCTTAATCCAATCTGTCACTGATGGACATTTGGGTTGATTCCAAGTCTTTGCTATTGTGAATAGTGCTGCAATAAACATACGTGTGCATGTGTCTTTATAGCAGCATAATTTATAATCCTTTGGGTATATCCCCAGTAATGGGATGGCTGGGTCATATGGTACATCTAGTTCTAGATCCTTGAGGAATCGCCATACTGTTTTCCATAATGGTTGAACTAGTTTACAATCCCACCAACAGTGTAAAAGTGTTCCTATTTCTCCACATCCTCTCCAGCACCTGTTGTTTCCTGACTTTTGAATGATCGCCATTCTAACTGGTGTGAGATGGTATCTCATTGTGGTTTTGATTTGCATTTCTCTGATGGCCAGTGATGATGAGCATTTTTTCATATGTCTGTTGGCTGTATGAATGTCTTCTTTTGAGAAATGTCTGTTCATATTCTTTGCCCACTTTTTGATGGGGTTGTTTGTTTTTTTCTTGTAAATTTGTTTGAGTTCTTTGTAGGTTCTGGATATTAGCCCTTTGTCAGATGAGTAGATTGCAAAAATTTTCTCCCATTCTGTAGGTTGCCTGTTCACTCTGATGGTAGTTTCTTTTGCTGTGCAGAAGCTCTTTAGTTTAATTAGATCCCATTTGTCAATTTTAGCTTTTGCTGCCGTTGCTTTTGGTGTTTTAGACATGAAGTCTTTGCCCATGCCTATGTCCTGAATGGTACTACCTAGGTTTTCCTCTAGGATTTTTATGGTATTAGGTCTAACATTTAAGTCTCTAATCCATCTTGAATTAATTTTCGTATAAGG